>NC_142463.1:113894759-114197789 GCF_049115385.1 Moschus berezovskii | reverse complement strand
CACTAAAAAGAACCAAAGCTCCTTAGAGAAATGACAAGTTCTAGCTTTGAAGCAGGAGAAATTTAAAGTGAGGTTAAGATTTCTTATGCCATCATAATGGAAAGAAATTCGAAAGAGTAATAGGGGTCTTGTTAAAAGGAAACAGCTCTCCCTGGACAAGTTTGGGACAATATTAACCTCAAAAGAATAATGCTTGTGATTGATTATATCAATCAAAATGTCTGAGTTTATAATGATGCTAAAAAAAAAAAAAGATAAAAGAAGAAAAGAAAAAGGGGAAATAAAATCTTATTTACTACAGTGGAGATTCTTAGGACACCAACTTCTTATTATGAAAATTAGTAATTAAAAGGAAATAATTAAGCTTTACTCTGTGTTACTCTGGGTAGGTGGGTTATGCCACAACCTCAAAATCTTAGTGGCTTGAAACAGAGTTTATTTTTCATTTTCACTCCTCGTCCATCTTGGATTAGCAGGTGTTCTGATCCACATCTCCCTCACTTAGGGATACAAAATGACAGAGACTCAATGATTTAGAATGCTATTGTGGCAGTGGAAAGGAATGTGCTAGAAAATACACCATTCAGTTCAGTTCAGTTCAGTCGTTCAGTCGTGTCCGACTCTCCGCGACCCCATGAACCACAGCATGCCAGGCCTCCCTGTCCATCACCAACTCCCGGAGTTCACTCAAACTCATGTCCATCGAGTCGGTGATGCCATCCAGCCATCTCATTCTCTGCCGTCCCCGTCTCCTCCTATCCCCAATCCCTCGTAGCATCCATATGTCTACTCATATTTTCATGACCCAAGGAAGTTATATGGTCATGTCCAAGTTTAGGAGGGTAGACAAGTTCAACCCCACAATGGCAGATTGTGTAAATTTTTTGGAAATAACATTTGTTTTCCCTTTTCTTCAGGAACACATTAAACTTCCTCCTTCTACTGACTTTGTGACTTGCTCCAGCTGATGCCGTGTGGGCAGAATGACAGCACATTGGCCTGGAGCAGTGGCTTTACAAGGCATCTCATCTTTTGTCTCTTTAACACTCAGGTCATCCAAGAAGAGACGAGCAGGCCCCCAGGAGCCATTGCTTCTTTTTCAGACTCCTGGTTTGAGAGACACACTACACTGATCTGGAGCCTGGAGCAAAGCCCAGAGAGCTACAGCTGAGCCACAGGCAAATCACAGACTCGTGAGTAAGAGATGTTTGTTGTTGTAAGTCAGTAAGATTTGGGCTTGTTTGTTGCTGAAGCAAAAGCTGACTAATCCACCCATCATATACTCAGAAGGAAGATTAAAAGTGGAATATTGGTGGCTAGCCCAAATGACTACCACATTGCCTTTTAAAGTGAAGTGAGTACTCCAGATTGCCAACTAATAAATGTTGAAGGAATGATACCACTAGACATCACTATTTTGCCATCCTGAAATAATTAATTCCAGCAGTTATTATCAATGAATTTGGAACCATTAGGTGAAAGTTTATTCAGAAATAGAATATTTGGATGAGGCTAAGTAGCATCTTGTGGATTACTTCCTGCTTGCAGGGGGTTCATTGTGGCTTTGAAGAGAGCTGGTGGAATCAAGCTCTGTGTCACTGATAGTGGACAGCTTGGCATTGTGTGCTCCTGGTGTGACACAGTTTGAAGCAACAGCACTGCCTTTGAAACATCCTTGCCTGAAATGTTTCATCTGTATTTAATCAAGACTTTAGTTTAGAGTTTCAACATACAGGGGATACAGGAGACACAGGAGCATGTTAAATGATGTTGCAGGAGACAATGCATCAGGAATGTGGTAATTTTATAAGGTGATTGTTCTAACTTCTTCAAAATCCCCATGTCACAGGGATTAAAAAAACAGTATGTTTGTGTGGCTGTTCTGATTTAAAAATAATAAAAGATATAAGACAAATGTAGTGCATAAGCCTTGATTGGATTCTAGTTTCAAAAAAACTCACTAGTTTCAAACAAAGAAAAAACTATAAAAAGTTTCAAAAGTTTTTCTAGTTTCAAAAAAACCCATGAAAGCATCTGTTGGTCAGTTTGGGAAATTTGACCATATGGCCTGATAGTTGCATGATAACAGGGTATTTTTTTTTATATATAATATTCCTGCTGCTGCTGCTACTAAGTCACTTCAGTCGTGTCTGACTCTGTATGACCCCATAGATGGAAGCCCACCAGGCTCCCCCGTCCCTGGGATTCTCCAGGCAAGAACACCGGTGGGTTGCCATTTCCTAGGTGATGATAAAAGTATTGAAGCTCTGTAGAAGACATTTTTCTTATAGGAAATATATGCTGAAGGACTTAATGGCTAAATATCAAACCCAGTTTCAAATAGCTTGACAATAAATTTATACAGATAAACAAACACCAACGTAATACTTATAATTCAAGCAAATTGTTAACTTTTCTTAAATCTGAGTGGTGTATACAAGTGTTCATGATATTAACCTTTCAAATTTATATTGGAAACATTCTGTATAAAATGTTTCATATAAAAAACCTGGGTGGTGGAATTTGAATCTGTGCTTAAAATGTCATTCCAATCCAGAAGTCTAGCAGGATAAATGTGACATCAATTTTTCTTTTTTTTTTAAATTAATTTTTATTGGTATATAGTTGATTTATAATGTATAGGTTTCAGGCGTACAGAAAAGTGGATCCAGTCTGTTTTAGATTCTGATATAGGTCCTTACAGAGTATTGAGTAGAGTTCCCTGTGCTATATAGTAGGTTCTTATTAATTATCTATTGTATATATACTAGTGTGTATATGTGTCAATCAATTTGTTTTCTTTTACTTGTTTTTGAGCCATTTTATTTCAGGCATCCTTGTCCTGAATGGTTGCTCCTGACATTCTGCATCCTCTGTTTTTTTTTTTTCCATTGTGCAAAGAGAGAGCTATCAATTGGTTTAGGGAAGGAGATCAAAAATTATACTTTACTTGAATTATGACCCACCTGGAGAAACCATATTTTACTGGGTAACTAGTGCTTCTGTTTGGAATAAACGTCGTATATACAAAATGCATGAACTCCGTGTGCTATTATTTTTCCTATATTTCCACATCTTCTGCCTCATAAGATGAGGCATTTCTCTTCTTCTTTATGGCAAATGTCTCCTTTGCTCCAGAGCACATCCTTTGCCAATGCCTTTGGAATCCTGATCTGATCTATTTATTCTGACTCTTTCATGCAACTTCTTTTGACACTTGGCCTTCAGTCTAACACACACACACACACACACACACACACATCTGTCACCTCCATATAAAGCATATTTTTCTGCTATCTACTAAGCCTCCCGAAAAACATCTATTTCTGCTTCATTGTCTATGCTAAAGCCTTTGTGTGGATCACAATAAACTGTGGAACATTCTGAAAGAGATGGGAATACCAGACCACCTGACCTGCCTCTTGTGAAACCTGTATGCAGGTCAGGAAGCAACAATTAGAACTGGACATGGAACAGACTGGTTCCAAATAGGAAAAGGAGTACGACAAGGTTGTATATGATCACCCTGCTTAGTTACCTTATATGCAGAGTACATCAGGAGGAATGCTGCGCTGGAAGAAGCACAAGCTGGAATCAAGATTGCTGGGAGAAATATCAATAACCTCAGATATGCAGATGACACCACCCTTATGGCAGAAAGTGCAGAGGAACTCAAAAGCCTCTTGATGAAAGTGAAAGAGGAGAGTGAAAAAGTTGGCTTAAAGCTCAACATTCAGTAAACTAAGATAATGGCATCTGGTCCCATCACTTCACGGGAAATAGATGGGGAAACAGTGGAAACAGTGTCAGACTTTAATTTTTGGGCTCCAGAATCACTGCGGATGCTGATTGCAGCCCTGAAATTAAAAGACGCTTACTCCTTGGAAGGAAAGTTATGATCAACCTAGATAGCATATTAAAAAGCAGACATTACTTTGCCAACCAAGGTCCATCTAGTCAAGGCTATGGTTTTTCCAGTGGTCATGTATGGATGTGAGAGTTGGATTGTGAAGAAAGCTGATCGCTGAAGAATTGATGCTTTTGAACTGTGGTGTTGGAGAAGATTCTTGAGAGTCCCTTGTACTGCAAGGAGATCCAACCAGTCCATTCTAGGGGAGATCAATCCTGGGTGTTCATTGGAAGGACTGATGCTAAAGCTGAAACTGCAATACCTTGGCCACCTCATGCGACGAGTTGACTTACTGGAAAAGACTCTGATGCTGGGAGGGATTGGGGGCAGGAGGAGAAGGGGACGACAGAGAATGAGATGGCTGGATGGCATCACCGACTGGATGGACATGAGTTTGAGTGAACTCCGGGAGTTGGTGATGGACAGGTAGGCCTGGTGTGCTGTGATTCATGGGGTCACAAAGAGTCGGACACGACTGAGCGACTGAACTGAACTGAACTGAAGCCTCCCAAGATGTATTGATCTATTTCTGTTCTTCCCTTGACTGCAAAATTTCTAACTACCATCTATCCAAGCTATTCCCATTTCTAGCCATTTATTCATTATTCTCATTCATTTCTGAAGCAAGTCTTGCTGAAGTCACACAAAAAAAGCAACTTGAGAGTGGAACCCAATTTTTCAATTGTATTCAAGAAATACAATACTCATCTGTATTTCTCTCTCTACAATTTCTTTAAAAAAAAATGCCTCTTCCATATCTTCCATCTAAAGTTTTTTTTTTTTTTTTCCCTGCAGTGTTCAAGGGATGTAACAGCAGTTTCAAAAGTACATCTAGTGCCAAGTGGCTCTGGAAGACCTGAGGTACTCAGGCCTTTTCTAAGCAGGATTGGTCATTTCCTATCAAATCCAAGGCCACAGGGGTTCTATGAACTCAGGCCACTGTCTTCTTCCAGGCTCAGTTTTCCTATGTCCACTTTAAACCATTTGGATTCATGTTTTTTTTTCCTTTATGGCCTTTCTGTTGCCTCAAACCTGGGCTCCTTCTCAGTGTAGTTCTTCATACTGACTATCTGAAATGTTTTCTTAGCTTTGATTTGAGTTTGATTTGAGTTTATCTTGCTATCCTGTCTTTTGGGTCTCTGTTTCAGATTCATGCATAACATCCTGAAATCCACAGTTTTACCCTGCCGTTGCATTTAGGTTCCCAAAATATCATGTGGGACTGAGTATAATGGACACCAACCTTTTTGACTCAAAAGACATGAATTAGGACAAACTCTGGGAGATAGCAAAGGACAGAGGAGCTTGGTGTGCTGCAATCCATGGGGTCACAAACTTAGTTGGACACAATTTAGCAACTGAACAACAACAAACTTTCTATAAAAGGGAATCGGTCACAACTGCAGTTTTGCTTAATAAATGTAGTTCTTTGAGTTACTGTGTCTGGTTGGTGGCTTTGTAGCCAATTCAAAGGTCAAAGATAGAGTTGCTTATCTTGTGCCTACAGACCTGACTTTTACAATCCTAGGAAGAAGATATGGCTTCTAATTGAGCTTTGAATATCAATAAAGATACAGGCACTGACATTTTGATGAGAGGCATTTCTGATATCCTGCCTGAAAGAGGAGATTGAAAAGTGTTATACCACTGCTCGAGAAACTGGAGAGCAAACTGCAGGATCCCTGGCTGTCTCATCTGGACTTCATGAAGGCACTTTCCCAGTCAGACATGGTCCACAACATTCTCGGGATCGACTGGAAGAGAATGATCAGGCATGTGGTATGAGAGTGAGTTATGTCTACTCTTCTAAGATTTGGTATGAAGTTGTACCCTCTTCTAGGGAGATATGAATAAATAATCTCAGGAGTCATGCAGGTCAAGTAGGCTAGTGTGAACTGGTGAAGATCGTTTTTGTCCTACTAATCTGGACATATAATAATGCTCAAGGCCACACCTCCCAGACAGCTTCACCTGGTACCCTAGCAGGGATGAGTCCAGAGGAAGGGAATAGAGTCAGTGAAATTTGTGGGGGTTGGGATGGAGAAGGAATTTCCCTTTAATACTCATCAAATAGTAGCTTCATCCCTAGAGTCTGTGTCCCTGGAGATCTGGTAGCTCCATAAAGCACATCCCAGATAAGAAATGCTCTGTTCTTAAGAAGGAATGAGATAAATGGTCAGGTTCAGGCCTACTCATCCTTCCTTTTAACATCCTTAAGACCATGACTTTGGATACTAGTTTGTAATTATAGATTCCACGTAAAGTGGGATTTCAAGCCATTGGAAATACTTTCTATATCCATCCTGTTCACTGGGGGCAGCCACCTACTGAGCCCGTTCACACACTACAGGGTCCATCCCTATGAGATCATACCTGCAGCACTCCGTGTGGATGAACTTTCATCTATCATGTGGCTTCCTTCTGAACTTCGACATCCTGGCTAAAATCCTATGCTGAGTTCATCTCCTAGCACTCCATGCTCTGGAGCTTCAGCAGGTTCACTCTCACCAGTATTACCTACTACACAGTCAGCCGCCCTTCTTGTTTTACAGGTATCTGCGTATTAACAAGTCATATTATTAATCAAGGGAGAGGTCTTCTCACAACGGGATGTAGATTTACCCTCACTTTAGATCGTGGCATTGCCTTTGATTTTGTGCAGTGTTTATTCTTGGAACCAGAAGGGCTCTTCTGGGATTATATAGATAAGAATGTTTAATCTTAAAACAGGTTTGTGTGCCTCAATTAATCCTGCTGGGATTGCTGTGCTGCTCATGAAGAAGAAGGATGGAAATTCAAACCATGACAGTATTGCTCTAGCGTTATATGATGACAACATGTGCCCACTGTCCATTTTCACCCATTGGATTTTTATATCTGTGAGGCTGGAGTATTTATGAAGCTCAGTCTTGTGGAGGAAAACAACCAATTAAAAGCAGGATAATGGTATTCAGTTCAGTTCAGTCGCTCAGTCGTGTCTGACTCTTTGCGACCCCATGAATCACAGCACGCCAGGCCTCCCTGTCCATCACTAACTCCCGGAGTTCACTCAAACTCATGTCCATCGAGTCGGTGATGCCATCCAGCCATCTCATTCTCTGTCGTCCCCTTCTCCTCCCGCCCCCAATCCTTCCCAGCATCAGAGTCTTTTCCAGTGAGTCAACTCGTTGCATGAGGTGGCCAAAGTATTGGAGTTTCAGCTTTAGCATCAGTCCTTCCAATGAACACCCAGGATTGATCTCCTTTAGAATGGACTGTTTGGATCTCCTTGCAGTTGAAGGGACTCTCAAGAATCTTCTCCAGCACCACAGTTCAAAAGCATCAATTCTTTGGCGATCAGCCTTCTTCACAGTCCAACAGAGGTAAAACCTTCCAGACATTCTTAGGGACACAGAAATATTAAGTAATGTGTTTCTTTTCAGGACGGAACTTCAGTATCTTAGCAGTTAATAAGTGTGACTCTTCATAATTCAGTAGATTGAGTGACTGCTATCCAGAAGCTCTATCAAAAACTCCTCACACTGTACCTCACTTACCCAGGCCTTGGTCTGTTTGGGGCTGAGCCAACTAGCACAGCACACACTCTGAGAGCTTAGAGGCCTCACTTCTGGGTTTTATGTTCTCCAAACAGGTTTATCTCCATAATGTAAGATGATATATCTTCTGTATTTATTTATTTATTTATTTTTTATTTTTTTTTTCTTCTGTATTTAATGGTAAGCTCCCAAGACTAAAGAGTATAACTCCTTTGGGAGTTAGAAGGCACTCCTAGAAGATCAAATCCCTTTAATCACTTCATTGTCCATTCTCCAGTTTCCTTAAGAAAGGTCAGGTTTACCTGAAACTTGGCTGCAGCTGCTGTCCATGCTCAGTTTTGTCCAATTCTTTGTGACCCCGTGGACTGTAGCCCACCAGGCTCCTCTGTCCATGAAATTCTTCAGGCAAGAATACTGGAGTGTTTTGCCATTTTTTCCTCCAGGGAAACTTGGCTACACACCAGCTTTTTTTTTTTTTCTTTTTCAGAAAATCTTCCTTCTCAAATCTTAGCTTAACTCAGTACATCATGTCCTCTCTAATTCTTAAAGACAGATATCACACTAGTAACGTGGCTACATTTACATTTATCTCTTTCAAGGTTATGCTGGTGGGGGACTGCTACCCTCAGACTTACTTGTTCATCTGGTTTTGCCAGGGTCATCTACAGGATGGGAAAATAACTGCTTACTTTTAAATCTGCATAGAGACTCTTACCTTGAGGGGTCTGCATTCATAACCCTGAGACATGATCACTATAGTGGCCAAGAAAAGCTCAGTTCCTACCAGATGGGATGTAATTTTTTTTTTTTTAATAGGGATTTGAATTCCAGATAATGTACTTACTCTGTGGCCCAAATGCCCAGATCCATAGTGCTATGACAATCCAGGTACTAGTACTCAATGTCTAGTGGCATAACCCAGCTTATATAATAATATAACCTCATTGTATTCATTAGAATATTGTAATCGTTAGAGTTGATAGAATTCACTCAAAAGCAATGTTAAAATATGCCTAGGTCATGGGACTTCCCTGGTGGTCCAGTGGCTTGTACTCGGTGCTCCTAATGCAGGGGGCCGGGATTCGATCCCGGGTTAGGGTACTAGATTCCACATGTGTAACTAAGAATTCATGTGCCACAACTAAAAAGAGATCCCACATGCTGCAAATAAGACCTGGTGCAGCCAAAAAAAATAAAATAAAATAAATCTAGTTTAGCACTCTCTAAAAGAACCATAATTACTTCCAAGAAATTTCTGAAGAATGGAGAGATCACTATAGCAGTTTAGCTACTTAAATTTTTAAAAATGACTATATGACAAAAAATGGTATATGCAAATACTGTAGCAGTTCAGCTACTTAAAAATGTGTTTGAGCACACAGATGCTCAACAAACATATTTTGAATGAGTGCATAGATAAATAAATAAGGGCTGATTTGTAGGTCTTCTGCTTCTGCCGGGTGTCAGCCTGGTGACCACTCCCTCCCAATGCTAATTTCCTGTCCTTCATGTGGTCTGGCAGATTTTCTTGTACCTTATATCTGAGCTGATACTGCGTTAGACATTATTGCATGAAAGCTCCACTATTGGTGTTGGGAGTGGTCCTAGGGGAACCAAGATATTACTACTTTATTTGCTACCAGCCCTGGAGCTGAGCGATTATCTAGATTCCATAGTAGACCTGCCCATGCATGCTCCAAGAGCCTCTGTGGGGTATTAATGTGCTTCTACTAATATCTCTTCCAGTCACTTCCACTGCCCTGCTTCTCTGGCAGGATTTATCTGCTCATTCACCTCTCTACTTGGCAGTCTGGTTAAAACTGCAACCTGAACCTCACCCAAGGCTATAGCAATTTATTGGCCCACCTGGCAGACGGTTAGACAGGAATGGTCTGAGCAATGGTTTTCAAAATTTATTGTACATCAGAGTCACCCTGGAGAGCTTGTTCAGACACAGCCTGCTCGTGCCACCCCTCAGAGTTTCAGGTTTATTTGATTAGGCTTGAGGCCCAAGAATTTGCATTTCTAACAAGTTTCCAAGTGATGTAGATGTTGCCAGTCCAGGGGCCACATTTGGAGACTCACTACTCCAGGTGTGAATTCCTTGAAATCAGGAAACAAAGGAAGACCTCTTTGCTTTTATTTCCCTCTACCTAAAATATCTTTGGCTGATTTCTCAAATGGATAGAAAAAAGGAAAGAGAAAACTAAGAATTTTGATGGGAGGAACCTTAAAATCCTGTCACAATTGTGCCTTTTCTTTCCAGGGGCTTAGCACCCAGGTGACAGCAAGGGCCACTCCAGTTTCTAAGTGAAAGTAGCCAGGGGCACTTTTCCTTGTTACCTTTCAAATCTTATCATGTTAATGCATGAAGAGATTTACTTGCTGTATCTTTCTACCCTAAGAAGACTTAACAGTCAGCCCTGAAACTTTGACTCAAGGACTAGTTTGTTGTGGAACTAGATTCCAATGCAGTAAGGCTTGTGTGAATTTTTCTTGAAAAAGCTCAGGCGGAACCATTTGCTCATCGAAAAACTAGAAAGAAACAATGGTTGTGGGTTTCTGTGGAGGGAAAAGCGGTGGTATTGACTATATTCCAGAAAAGGAAAATCTGTGGGTAGTTTGATTCTAAACCTCCAGTTGACTGAGGGAACAGAAGTTAGCTTTTATTTCACCACAACTGAGATTTTAACAAAAGGAAATGCATTTGGCTGTGGCAGGAATTAGAATATATTGTGCAGGAGGTTGACCCAGACTGAGTCTAAAAGGAATTCTGATTTTCTGGGTGTGTTGGTCTGCAGGTGTCTTATTGATGTGAGTTTATTTTTAGAGGCTTTTGATTTCTGGCCAAAGGAGGGAGAACCTTTAGGGCTGGGGATCTGTTTCTAAGAAAAAGACAAGAACAATGGCATGACAAAGTGCCTATGATGTAATATTAGGTTAAAAACATGAGAATACAGAACTGTATTATATATTATTCTTGAAGTTAAAAAAATACCTAGGAGATAAACTCTTCCTAGATTCCAAAGGGCAAGAAGTATAGCTTTTAAACTTTTTTCTATTGCACATTTTAATTTCTATTTCTTGCAATAGTACATGACAGAATATTTGTTTCTGTTCACTTAAGATTGAACCCCTTTCCCCTCACATTCACGCTAGATTCTTTGAGTTTGAGGAATAAATTAGATTCATGTGACAACTATTCTTTAAAATAGGTTGAGACATCTTTTATAGCCTTATTAAATACATAATAAACATTTCTAAATATCCCATCAGATGAAAGTTGTTAATTGTGTTATTCAGTGCTTCTATATTTTTGCTGAATTGTTTTGGCTGCTTGAATCATAATTTATTGAAAAAAAAACACGTGTGCTATAATCTCTCACCATCATGGTGATTTGTCAGTTTATTTCTGCAGGTCTTTTGACTTATGTTTATATCTACTGAGTCTACCTATTTAATAATGTGTGTACATGTTTAGAATTGTTATGTTACTTTAGTTACTTTAGTCTTCAATCATTGTATAGAAACTCTGTCTTTAATGATGTTATTTGTCTTAAATAAGTCTTTTTTGACTGATTTTAATTTATCTATACTGGCTGTCTGTTAGCATTTGACTGACGTATCATTTCTCATTCTTTTCAACTTTTCATTATTTTCATGCTGTAGGTGTGTCTTTTGTAAGAAGCACAGAAGTTGGATTGTGTTGTAATCCAGCCTGATATTCTCTTTTAACTGATAAGTTTGATTTACACGTATTGAGATAATTGATATATTTGGATTTGGTGCAATTAGTTTTATTTTCATATTATACTTCTTTTATGTTTGCTTTCTCCTTTTTAAACATCTTTTTTTTAGGATGAATATTTATATATTTCCCTTGCTTTTTTAAAAAATGTATTTATTTTTAATTGAAAGATAATTGCTATCACCCAGAAAGTTCCTAATACCTAATAAAAGTATTAGGAACTTTCTAGGTGATAGAATTGTTGTGTATTTGTCAGAGTGGTGGTTATATGAGTATTTACACATATATCCAAACTCATTGAATTGTATCTCTAATATAAAATTTATTGTATGTTAATTTCAATATATTTTATGCATTGTATAAAATGTATTTAACATATATTTATATTTGTTATGGGCATTCTAATATCTGAAAAATAAGTGCTACTTAAGGTGATGGTCAAAGGCAAAATAAGATATATTTAACTGGGTTTTTCCCCCTACTCTTTTCTTGTCTATTGTAAACATGCAATATCATAAAATAAATAACAAAGATTGAAAAAAAAAAGAAAGATAATTGCTTTACAGTATTGCATTGTTCTCTTGCTTCTTGTTTCATAAGTCCTATGTTATTAATTCTGTGAGGACAAGTCATTTTCTTAGAGTCCAGGTAAGTTGCTACCAGATGTTTTCTCACTCCTTTTAAAAAATGGAGGTGAAATTCATTTAACATAAAATTAACCAGTTTAAAGTGAACAATTCTGCGACTTCTACAATGTTCATAATGTGTATGCAAGCACAACTCTTATCTAGTTCCAAAATAAAACAAGGTATCTTTTGCTTTGCTCTGTAAGATGTTTTACTAGACCTCATGTCAGGTTGTTTTACTTTTCCTGTAAGAAAGAGTTCTTTCTATATACCTCCTGTGCTGTGCTGTGCTTACTGTCGTGTCCAAATCTTTGCAATTCCATGGACTGCAGCCTGCCAAGTTCCTCTGTCCATGGGTTTCTCCCTGAAAGAAAACTGGAGTGGGTTACCATGCCTTCCTCCAGAGGCTCTTTCTGATGCAGGGATCGAACCCACATCGCCTGAATTGCTGGTGGATTCTTTTCCTCTGAGCCACCAGGTAAGCCTCTATATACCATCAGTTCAGTTCAGTCACTCAGTCGTGTCCAACTCTTTGTAATCCCATGAACCGCAGCACACCAGGCCTCCCTGTCCATCACCAACTCCCGGAGTTTACTCAAACTCATGTCCATTGAGTCGGTGATGCCATCCAACCATCTCATCCTCTGTCGTCCCCTTCTCCTCCTGCCCTCAATCTTTCCCAGCATCAGGGTCTTTTCAAATGAGTCAGCTCTTTGCATCAGGTGGCCAGAGTATTGGAGTTTCAGCTTCAACATCAGTCCTTCCAATGAACACCCAGGACTGATCTCCTTTAGGATGGACTGGTTGGATCTCCTTGCAGTCCAAGGGACTCTCAAGAGTCTTCTCCAACACCACAATTCAAAAGCATCAATTCTTTGGTGCTCAGCTTTCTTTATAGTCCAACTCTCACATCCATACATGACTACTGGAAAAACCATAGCCTTGACTAGATGGACCTTTGTTGGCAAAGTAATGTCTCTGCTTTTTAATATGCTGTCAGAAAGTAAAAGTGAAAGCAAAGTTGATCAGTCATGTCCGACCCTTTGCGATCCTGTGGACTGTAGCCCACCAGGCTTCTCAATCCACGGAATTTTCCAGGCAAGAATATTGGAGTGGGTTGCCATTTTCTTCTCCAGGGGATCTTCCCAACCCAGGGATCGAACCCGGGTCTCCTGCATTGCAGGCAGATGCTTTACCATCTGAGCCACCTGAAAAGTGGTAATATGCTGTCTAGGTTGGTCATAACTTTCTTTCCAAGGATAAGTGCCTTTTAATTTCATGGCTGCAATCACCACCTGCAGTGATTTTGGAGCCCAGAAAAATAAGTCAGCCACTGTTTCCACTGTTTCCCCATCTATTTGCCATGAAGTGATGGGACTGGATGCCATGATCTTAGTTTTCTGAATGTTGAGCTTTAAGCCAATTTTTCACTCTCCTCTTTCACTTTCATCAAGAGGCTCTTTAGTTCTTCTTCACTTTCTGCCATAAGGGTGGTGTCATCTGCATATCTGAAGTTGTTGATATACACCTTCAGCACCTTCCAAAGCATACGTGGACTGCCCTCAGCCTCATTCTCTGTCCACTCTGCTATTAGGATGATCATTAGATCTGATTAGACTGATAATCTGTTAGGCTGATGATCATTCTAATAGCAGAGTGTAAGGGAATAAGGCTGCCGGCAGTCCACATCTGCTTTGGAAGGTGCTGAAGGTATATAGAGGCTTACTTGTTGATCAGGCTTCCCTTGTGGCTAAGCTGGTAAAGAACCCGCCTGCAATGTGGGAGACCTGGGTTCAATCCTTGGGCTGGGAAGGTCCCCTGGAGAAGGGAAAGGCTACCCACTCCATTATTCTGGCCTTCCATGGACTGTGTAGTCCATGGGGTAGCAATGCATCAGACATGACTGAGCGACTTTCACTTCTAATTGATCTGAATCTTGTCCTACTGTTTATTTTATTCATTTATGTTTTTTTAAAATTCAGGTATAGTTGACATATAACATTATATTAGTTGCAGGTGTACTGACTATTTATTATAGATGCTGAACGCTGGATTACAGGAAAACGCCAATCCCTAGTAAGGATTGTGTACTAGAGCTCCAGCTGACTCTAACCCACCTACACAGCATGTTAGAGTGAGAATGTAAAATTTCCTGGGCCACTAATGGAATGGACTGTTGCCAGGATCCAGCACCCCTACCCTCACCCCAAATTTTCCCTGATGTTTTCTAGATGTTGTAATTCCTGAATGAAGGACTGATGCTGAAACTGAAACTCCAATACTTTGGCCACCTTATGTGATGAGTTGACTCACTTGAAAAGACTCTGATGCTGGGAGGACTTGGGGGCGGGAAGAGACAGGGACGACAGAGAATGAGATGGCTGGATGGCATCACCAACTCGAGGGACGTGAGTTTGAGTGAACTCCGGGAACTGGTGATGGACAGGGAGGCCTGGCATGCTGTGATTCATGGGGTCGCAAAGAGTCGGACATGACTGAGCGACTGAACTGAACTGATGTCGAAAGAAGGAGGATGGGAACAGATAACACTTTGGCCACTAAAATATCAATATGCTTGCAGAGAAGGGTTTGATCTCAGTTTTCTACTTGGCACAGACTCAATTTCTCTAATCCAGAGGGGCAGCATTGCAGAAGGGACAAAGTGTCTCCACACATTTTGGTTTTAGGTGAACAGGTTTTGGGTAGCAAGATATATTAAGGCTACTGATTGCACTTACAAAGCAATTACCATCAGCTTCTCACATTATGCTAATAGGTTGACTGATGGTGGTGTAAGATTTTTCTTTTTTCTTTGCAAATCTTCACATCTATCTTTGTCTTCATAGATAATTCACTGGAAAGTCGGGAACATCTGCTTTGGAAAATCTTCACAGTTTTTTTTTTTAATGACATTTTGAGGTTCATAGGCCCTCATATACCAAGAGCAGAGGAAGAAGGTCTGAGAGAACATAGAATTTGAGTCTTTTGTGCATAAATGGCACCTCCCAATCTGGTGACACTTCAGACTCTGGTTCTCAGAGTTCTCATCGAATAAGATATTATAAAAGGACTCCTGAAGTAAGTTTTATGTTGAAGTAGGGCCATGGTCTTGGTCTCAACCACACTCAGAGATCAGGGAAGATGCTGAAGGGAAACCCCCCTCACTGCCTCAGCCTTGTCCTGTGAGCTGGTTACAGACAACTCTCTCCCATGGCTTTACAAAGACATCTGCCCTTGAGACACCTTGAGGTCCTGAAATTCTGTCTCCTTCATAGCTTCTCTACTATGATTTCCTTCCTTGTTCTTCATGGGAGAATTTAGAGCAGCAGATTTGAATGACTTTCCTGGGTCTGCTTTGAGGCAAGTTGGTATAGCATTGACTTTGGTAAAACATAACAAAACAAAAATGTTGGTAAAACAACTCACATGCCCTGAGTTTAATGTGTGGCTCCATCATTTAGAAGCTCAATCATTTTCTTTACTTCTTTTGTTTTTCATTGATGTGATCACTACTTGACACATATTTTTATTTGTTTCTCCCACTATTGTATAAAACCAGTGTGGGCATGGAATTTTCCATTGAACTGTATCTCTACTGCTTCATATACAGGCTAGCACATTGTCGTTAATATTTATCACATTAGGCTTGTTTCCTTTTTTTTTTCTTTTGTAATCCTAAGTAACTCTGAAATGAGCATCTTCAAGTTTTCATCATATGTAACTCTGATGTGGAATCTTTTTTTGAATTATTTCACAAGATATATCACAAGTACAATTGTTAAGTCAAAGTCATAACTATTTTTTGACTCAATATGTATTAACAAATTGCTTTCTAGGATGTCCTGCAAGTTATCAGAGTTTCCATAAATGTTACTAATTTAATAAGCATAGAATGGTAGAAATTAATTAATTTTAATTTCTTTGATGAAGTTTCTATACTTCCTATACTGTACCCTAGTCTATCACAGGAGAAGAATCATGTCACTTCCATTTTTCTATGCTTAATTAAGAAGCACTCAGTATCATTGAGCTTCCCTGGTGGCTCAGACAGTAAAATTGTCTGCTTGCAATGCTGGAGACCTGGGTTCAATCCCTGGGTTGGGAAGATCCCCTGAAGAAGGAAATGGCAACCCACTCTAGTACTCTTGCCTGGAAAATTCTATGGATGGAGGAACCTCATAGGCTACCATCCATGGGGTCACAAAGAGTCGGCCACGACTGAGCGACTTCGCTTTCACTAGGTATCATGAGTATGTTGAGAAGATATTTGGCAATTAAAGAAAAACTGTGGCATCTGGTTAAAAGGAAAAAATAAAGCAAAGGGACTTATTTATGCCATTTTCTCATTTTTTCTGTTATCTTTCATGTATCTCATCTTTTTCTTGAATCCTGGGTGAGATTACAATCACTCAAGTCTGAAGAAATTTTGATGATTTTTTTTTTTCATCCATTTTGCCTAAACTTTTCACTTTTGTCTCAGGTTCAAAGGATTTGTTAACAAAGCCACTTGTTATATACGAATAAATAATATAGATATTTATAAGAAAGTATCTGCTTACTTTCAACATACTAACATTAAAAGAAAAGAAAAATAGAAAGAGCAGAGAATACATCACCAAATTGGGTTTTGACCAACATACAGACTTAATCAGCACTGGGAAGTCCCGTGTCACAGCACACCTGGAGCCCCAATTGGGAAAGGGTCTCAGGCAGCACGTCTGCCCCATGGGTGAGACTTCAGAGATTGCAGTTCAAGGTTCCTGTTTATAATCCCAGGACAGAAGCAAACTGGTGTCATCGTGAATCTGTGACCAAATTACAAGCCTGGTTTCATGTTAAAGCTGTTTGTTTTGTCCTATAAAACTTGGAATGCTGCTAAGTGTGGGGCTTGGTTGGCCAGGCCCCCTTCAGGGGCTCAACAATCGCAAGATTCCTCTCTCATCTTATCTAAGGTGTTGCAAGTCTTGCACTCTCAGCAGACAGGTTAGAAGCAAGGTTAGAGGCCTGCTCTGCTTTCTCTCTGAAGCCTAAACAAGGCTATTTATTTAATTTCTATAACACCCTCAAATCCTGCCTCTCTTCAGGTCCCTAACCAGTTCTAGAGGATTTAACACTTTCTGGAAAGAAAAGGGGCTTCCTTGGTGGCTCAGCGGTTAAAGCATCTGCCTGCAATGCAGGAGACCCGGGTTCGATCCCTGGGTAGGGAAGATCCCCTGGAGAAGGGAATGGCAAGAAAAGGGTTAGGGAGGTTTCTAGGCAAGATACAAGAACTGACTGAGTGCGGCCCAGGCATTTGGAAGTAAAGCAGTTGTGTGTGTTGCTGTGTCTGCGTGTATGGGTGGGGTGGGGATGCTCGTAGGAAGCTAGGTTGAAGGGAACCTCTGGCTGTCTTGTGTGACACAGGAGAATAACCAAACACAGTGTTATATTCCATCCTTTGGATCACTCTCTCCCCTGTCTGCTCCATTTCTTGTGTTCCTTTCTTCAATCTCACGTTCACCTTGATGTGGAAGTGTAGGGGGAGGGTTAGGAAATAATCTTGTCGAAGGATAGGTATGTGTTTACAGGCTCATTTATCCATGAAAATACCTTATGATATTAAAGAAAATCTTTTGAAATGGGTTTTTTTTTTTAAGGGAACTGAACGGAACTGAACTTATGTGGCTAGTTTACTCATTTTCAAAAGGTGCGATTAGCATCTTTATCTGTGTACATTTTTTGTAAAAAATTAATACTGCCTATTAGAAATGGTCAGGATGCAACTGGAGAGTGTGGCCAACTTTGCTATTGGTTGACACAGATTACATTAAAGCAACAATGATCCCATGAGAAAGAAGGTTGGGTTTTTGTTTTTTTTTTTGTATTCAATTGAAAGGCACAGAGACTTGAATGAACAAAAAAATGAAAAAACATAGACTTAAACAGACATTTAATCCAAAGCTTTATTTTTATGTCTGCTAGTCAACCACCCAGGGCTGGTGTAGCAGCTTTGCAAAGCCATATGGGACTTAGGACGTGTCTTTTTTTCTACTTAGTAACACATAGAGTGTGCTTGTTACCTTATGGCCACAAAACAGCTCTTTCAATTCCATGTTAGTGTCGTATTTGAAGCAGTAGAAGTGGATGGGCAAAGGGCATGAGTGTGCTTCCCCTCCTACTTGTTCACAAGCTCTGCTGTGAGGTCCTCCCCACAACTTTCGTTTCACAAATACTGTGTCACATGGGTCTCCTTATGCATTGGGGAGGCTGGGGAAGGTGGGAGCTGTGGCGTGTTTTTCTTTCTCTGCTTGCTTGTAAACTCGGCACAATTGAGAGCATATGGGATGCTGTTAGAAAGGTAGAGTGGATTTAACACTGAAAGTCATGCTCAAAATTCTCCAAGCCAGGCTTCAGCAATACGTGAACTGTGAACTTCCAGATGTTCAAGCTGGTTTTAGAAAAGACAGAGGAACCAGAGATCAAATTGCCAACATCTGCTGGATCATGGAAAAAGCAAGAGAGTTCCAGAAAAACATGTATTTCTGCTTCATTGACTATGCCAAAGCCTTTGACTGTGTGGATCACAATAAACTGTGGAAAATTCTGAAAGAGATGGGAATACCAGACCACCTGAGCTGCCTTTTGAGAAACCTGTATGCAGGTCAGGAAGCAACATTTAGAACTGGACATGGAACAACAGACTGGTTCCAAATAGGAAAAGGAGTACGTCAAGGCTGTATATTGTCACCCTGCCTATTTAAATTATATGCAGAGTACATCATGAAGAATGCTGGGCTGGAAGAAGCACAGCTGGAATCAAGATTGTCGGGAGAGATATTGATAACCTCAGATATGCAGATGACACCACCCTTATGGCAGAAAGTGAAGAGGAACTAAAAAGCCTCTTGATGAAAGTGAAAGAGGAGAGTGAAAAGGTTGGCTTAAAGCTCAACATTCAGAAAACTAAGATCATGGCATCTGGTCCCATCACTTTATGGGAAATAGATGGGGAAACAGTGGAAACAGTGTCAGACTTTATTTTTTGGGGCTCCAAAATCACTGCAGATGCTGACTGCAGCCATGAAATTAAAAGACGCTTACTCCTTGGAAGGTAAGTTATGACCAACCTAGATAGTATATTAAAAAGCAGAGACATTACTTTGCCAACCAAGGTCTGTCTAGTCAAGGCTATGCTTTTTCCAGTGGTCCTTTATGGATGTGAGAGTTGGACTGTGAAGAAAGCTGATCGCTAAAGAATTGATGCTTTTGAATTGTGGTGTTGGAGAAGATTCTTGAGAGTCCCTTGGACTGCAAGGAGATCCAACCAGCCCATTCTAAAGGAGATCAGTCCTGGGTGTTCATTGGAAGGACTGATGCTGAAGCTGAAACTCCAATACTTTGGCCACCTCATGCGACGAGTTGACTCACTTTAAAAGACTCTGATGCTGGGAGGAACTGGGGGCAGGAGGAGAAGGGGACAACAGAGAATGAGGTTGCTGGATGGCATCACCGACTGGATGGACATGAGTTTGAGTGAACTCCGGGAGTTGGTGATGGACAGGGAGGCCTGGCGTACTGTGATTCATGGGGTCACAAAGAGTCGGATGCAACTGAGCGACTAAAATGAACTGAGCTGAGCTGAATTGAACATTTAGTAATGGGCTTCCCAGGTGGCACTAGTGGTAAAGACTCCACCTCCACCTGTCAATGCAGGAGATGCAGGTTTGATCCCTGGTTTGGGAAGGTCCCCTGGAGGAGGGCATGGCAACCCACTCCAATATTCTTGCCAGGAAAGCCCCGTGGACAGTGGAACCTGGTGTGCTACAATCCGTAGGTCACAAACAGTCGGGGACAACTGAAGTGACTAACACACACAGAAATACAACATTCAGTAACATTGAGCTGCCCCAGAACCTGAACACTTGACCTTCAGAAGTGTGAGTTTGTGTCATCATCATCATTGGGGTTTAAGTGAGAGGTAATCATGGGTTTGTGGGTTTGTAATTCATAGGTATGGTTGTGAGAGTTGGGCCATAAAGAAGGTGGAGAGCTGAAGAATTGATGCTTTTGAAGTGTGGTGCTGGAGAAGACCTTTAAGAGTCCCTTGGACAGCAAGGAGAGCAAGACAGTCAATCCAAAAGGAAATCAATCCTGAATATTCATTTTAAGACTGATGCTGAAGCTGAAGTTCTGATATTTTGGCCACCTGATGCAAAGAGCCAGCTCCTTGGAAAAGACCCTGATGCAGGGAAAGATTGAAGGCAGAAGGAGATGAGGGTGACAGAGGATAGATGGTTGGATGGCATCACTGATTCAATGGACATGAACTTGCACCATCTGGGAGATGGTGACAGACAGGGAAGCCTGGCATGTTGCAGTCCTTGGAGTCGCAAAGAGTTGGACATGATTTGGTGACTCAATAACAACAACAACAATCATGAATTTAGAATAAACATTAAAAATAAAAAGGCAGGACTTCCTTGGTGATCCAGTGGCTAAGAATCCAGCTTATAATGCAGAGGATGCCAGTTTAATTCTTGGTCACGGAACTAAGATCCCATATGCCACAAGTGACTAAGCCCATGCACCACCACTAGAAAGTCCATGCATTGCAATGAGAAGATCCTTCGTGACTCAATAAAGATTTTGTGTGCCACAGCTAAGACCTGAGGCAGCCAAAAGAAAAAAAGCAACAGGAGTTCAGGTGATGAAAATATTTTGGTTATAAGTAGTGGTGATACATAAAATTGTGACTGTATCTAATGTTGTTGAATTATAGACTTAGAAATGGTTGAAATGATAAATATTATGTCATACACATTTTATCACATTAAAAATATGCAACAAGAGGGATAGCCATGAGACTGGGGGAAAGTTCTAAACTTCTCTGGGTGGAACAGAAGTGGAGGACCTAAAATGTAACATTAAATAAGATGGTTCTTTGTCTGGGGTGGATTGACCATGATAGCAGTGAGGAAATAGTCTGAGAAAAAGTAAACAATGATTTCCTCTGCCCATCTACTGTTTCTTCTTGTTCCTGTTTCAAAGGGCTGTCTAGTTTGCATCGCCTTCTTCCATGTTTCCTGTAGCCTGCAGGCTCGCCCCTCCTGCTCTGAGGAGTCACCTTGCCAAATGTGTCAAGCAGTGTCTTCCCACTCACATCTGGAGGAAACCTGGCACATGATCAGTATTGATAGGGAAAGCAGAGACTTTTGGAGTTGGAATTGGCTAAGTGTTAAGTTTTTCAAGACTTTTTTCCATCTAAATTACAAATTATCTCCCAATTTCAACCTCAGGGCACACTGCTTTCTTACATATTCCCCTTTCTTTTTATTTCTATTGGAGTATAATTGCTTTACAAGCTTATGTTAATTTCTGCTGTACAATGAAGTGAATCAGCTATATGTATACATATGTCCCCTCCTTCTTGGGCCTCTCTCCCACCCCTCTAGGTCATCACAGAGCACCAGGCTGGGCTCCCTGTGCTATACATCAACTTCCCACTACCGCTCTATTTTATACATGGTGATAACACCACCTGGGAAGCCCCAAATATATATATGTCAATCCTATCCTCCCAATTCGACCCATTCTCCCCTTCCCCCTTGTAACCACAGGTCTGTTCTCTATTTCTGAGTCTATATTCCTGCCTGGAAATCAGTTCATTGGTACCATTTTTCTAGATTCACATACACAATATTTGTTTTTCTGTTTCTGACTTACTCCCCCTTTCTTGAGAATTCTCTCCCCGACAACTTGGTATGGTTTCTGAATGTAGGATATAACTGCTCTAGATGTGACTTCCCATTTGCTGCAGCCATGAAATTAAAAGATGCTTACTCCTTGGAAGGAAAGTTATGACCAACCTAGATAGTATATTAAAAAGCAGAGACATTACTTTGCCAACAAAGGTCCGTCTAGTCAAGGCTATGGTTTTTCCCATGGTCATGTATGGATGTGAGAGTTGAACTGTGAAGAAAGCTGATCGCCAAAGAATTGATGCTTTTGAACTGTGATGTTGGAGAAAACTCTTGAGACTCCCTTGTACTGCAAGGAGATCCAACCAGTCCATTCTAGGGGAGATCAATCCTGGGTGTTCATTGGAAGGACTGATGCTAAAGCTGAAACTGCAATACTTTGGCCACCTTATGCGACGAGTTGACTCACTGGAAAAGACTCTGATGCTGGGAGGGATTAGGGGCGGGAGAAGAAGGGGACGACAGTGAATGAGATGGCTGGATGGCATCACCGACTGTGTGGACATGAGTTTGAGTGAACTCCAGGAGTTGGTGATGGACAGGGAGGCCTGGCGTGCTGTGATTCATGGGGTTGCAGAGAGTCAGACACGACTGAGCAACTGAACTGAACTAAACTGAACTGAAAAGCCCGAGACCAGACAGCAGCTTACCAGTGGGGTTCCCAAGCTTCCTGTTTTGCCTGGTTTGTGATTTTTGCTCCGGTATAATTATTAGTAACACCTCTTTTACTCTTACATGGGTTCCAGCCTGGCCAGTAAATTATATGGTCCTTCTACCTGTAAGGCTCTGCATGATCTGTCTGTCTCACTCTCAACATACTTCTCTGACCTCATCTTGATTTTCCTCCCTGCTTCTTGCTCTGAATTGCAGACTTACAAATGGATAAAATGATAAATATTATGTCATACACATGCTGTCACAGTATAAATATGCAATAAGAGTGATAGCCATTAGACTAGGCTCCTCACTGACTCTTGAACTCATGTGAACCTAAAACCTTCACACGAGCTTTCTCTTTCTGGAATGCTCTTCACCAGAGATCTGTGTGGTCAATTCCTTCATGTCTTTGCTTAAATTTTACCTTCTCAAGGAGACAGACTGGTCACCCAGTTTATTGGGTTGGCTGAAAAGTTTCGTTCGGGTTTTTCCATATGAGTGTATGGAAATGTGCCATCACTCACTTCTGCTGCGTCCCTGACCCCCATTATTCTGCCCTGGTGTTTCTTAGAAGTATACTATCTCACTTGGGGGCTTCTCAGATGGTGCAATGGTAAAGAATCTGCCTGCCAATGCAGGAAATGCAAGAGACATAGGTTTGGTCGGGAAGATCCTTGGAGTAGGACATGGCAACCTGCTTCAGCAGTCTTGCCTGGAAAATCCCATGGACAGAGGAGCCTGGCAGGCTACAGTCCATAGTTTCGTTAAGAGTCAGAAATGACTGAGTACAGCAAACACACACCCTATCTCACTTACATATATTTGATATTTATACTGTCGTGGTTACAAATCTATTGTGTTTATTGCTCCTCTCCCCTACCTAGAATATGAACTTCTCCAGGGCAGGGACCTTGTCTCACACATAGTAGACACTCCATATATGTTTGTTGAATGAAAGAGAGAAGTAATAAATGAAAAGAGAGATGATCTGTGGCCATTTCCTCAAAATCTTGCAGGGTGACTTGATAGCTATAAAGAGCCTTGGTGTTAATAGCTGATGGTTTTGTGACTCATTAGTCTAGTCCTAAACTGGATAACTTTTCATTTTCATTTCCCAAAGTAGTATTGGAAATTTGTGTGGCAAAGGGTTTGACCATTTTATCGCAAATCAGGTTAGGGGTAATTTGGAAAACTGGTAGGTCTTCAGGATCCTTAGAAATAATCCCACAGAAGCAACTACTTGTTATTATCTAAGAGAAAGGCTAATTCTGAAGTAATGAATATGAAAGTAAAAAGAAATTGATATTGGCACAATACTCTGTAGTTTATAGAGCTCTCTCAATCTTACTATCTTGTTTAATCCTCACAATAACACTTTCTATTATCCCTATTTAATTTATAAGGAAACGGAACCCAGAGAAATTAATGCCTTTCTGAAAGGTAGATGGCTAATTTAGCGGCAGAGTGGTTAAGTGACAAAGTGCCTTCACACCCCTAGTTTAGTGACATATTTTTTCTAATATCCCTCTCTAAGTTTTATCAGGACACTTTGATTTGTCGTGTCTTTTGGCATCTGGTGGGGACATAGACAAGAGTCAGAGAACGTCATAACCCATAGCCTGTGAGAAGATGTCCTCAGGTCTAAATGTGCAACTAGACACTATGAGATCCAGGCCACGGGCATTTTTCACACAGATCCAAATGGACATTTTATACAAGGCTTTCATAAGAAACAGGAAGACTTTCTTCTGGATATTTCACAGTCTCCTCCCAGTTTTTTTCTGCTCTCACCACTGTAACAACTATAGGCATAATAATAGGAACAATAGTTACTATATATTAAGCACACCAAGTGTCCTGAGCTAGTCTAAGTGTATTGCATATGTTAATTCACTTGCATCTCATATCATTTCTATGTAGCAGTTAGCAGCCTATTTTTCATAAATGGTCCTGAAGCGTTTGAGCTCATTCCGTAGATAGAAAGTGGAAGAAATAAAATTTGAACTTATGTCCATGCTTCATAAAAGTGCTGTCCAGTAGAGATATAATATGAGACACATGTAATTTTTAATTTTCTAGTAGTTACATTAAAAAAGTAAAAAGAAAGAAATGAAGTAAATTTTAATAATGTGTTTGATTTAATTGAGTATGCTGCTGCTACTAAGTCGCTTCAGTCGTGTCCGACTCTGTGCGACCCCATAGACAGCAGCCCACCAGGCTCCCCCATCCCTAGGATTGTCCAGGCGAGAACACTGGAGTGGGTTGCCATTGCCTTCTCCAATGCATGAAAGTGAAAAGTGGAAGTGAAGTCGCTCAGTCGTATCGGACTGTTTGAGACCTCATGTACTGTAGTCTACCAGGCTCCTCCATCCATGGAATTTTCCAGGCAAGAGTACTGGAGTGGGGTGCCATTGCCTTCTCCGTTAACTGAGTATATTCCATGTATTAACACTTCACCATGTAATCACTGTACAATTAATATAGATTTCATACTTCCCTGGTGGCTCAGATGGTAAAGCGTCTGCCTACAATGCAGGAGACATGGGTTCGAGCCCTGGGTTGGGAAGATCCTCTGGAGAAGGAAATGGCAACCCACTCCAGTACTCTTGCCTGGAAAATCCCATGGACAGAGGAGCCTGGTAGTCTACAGTTGCAAAGAGTTGGACAGTAGTGAGCGACTTCACTTTCCTCCTTTTTTGTGCTAAGTTTTCTAAATATGGTATGTGCTTTACTTTTTTTTCTTTTTAAATATTTGTTTATTTGTTGTTTGGCTGTGGTGGCTCTGTTGCTGCACGCAGGCTTTCTCTAGTTGCAGCCGGTGAGGGCTGCTTTTCATTGCGGTGGCTTCTCATATTGTAGAGTACTGGCTCTAGGCACTGGCTTCAGTAGTTGGCAGCACACGAGATCAGTAGTGCGGCTCATGGGCTTGTTTATTTGTGGCATGTGGGATCTTTCTGGACCAGGGATTGAATTGATGTCCCTTGCTTTGCAAGGCAGATTCTTAGCCACTAGACCACCAGGGAAGCACTGCACTTGCTCTTATAGCACATCTTGACATGGATGCTAAATTTTAATCAGAAATACTTAATTTGCACTTATCTTTCATACAGTTTATAGCTGAAAAAGTAGATTTACATATCTGAGTTATTTCAATCATACTTAAGTTTTCCAATAACTGAATTGAAAATGAATTTTTAAATTAGAATAAATACAGTGTAAAATTCATTCCTCTGTGGCGTATTTTGAATGCTCCTTCACTACTGTGGTTGTACCTGCTGTTTTGGGCAGAGTGACTCTGGAGCCCATGCCCATAACCACAGCACCGTATGCCTTTGATTGTTAGGGGAGGCAGTCCCAGAAAGAGCCTGTCAATGTTCCTCTCTAATGTCTAGGTTTCTGAGCTATAGATCTGTTCTATGCCATGTTTAACAGCCTTTTTAAAAAGTTTAGAAAACCTAGAGTTAAAAAATGGATTCTCCCATGTTGATGTTTTATATAGTAATTTAGGAACATTGACACAGCTGTAGGGTCATCTGACATGGTAGCAACTCTGATTTGATTAAAGTTGTTACCATGTACATTTATACCACATAAACAGTACACTGGGTTGGGTAAGTTCACTTTCTACCCTAGAATGAGATTTTTAAAATTTCCTCTTGGCTTTGCATCATGTTCAAAGGGGCACTTTTGGGCAAAAAAGAGGGAAAAGCCACTTGCTTTTTTTTGATACTTCAAAAGAGAAAGGACTGAGAAACAATGGCCAGTACCTGATAGGAGGGGTCAGAGGGTGCGTGTGTGTGTGCTGTGTGCTCAGTCACTCAGTTGTGTCTGACACTTTGCCACCCCATAGACTAGTCTGCCAGGCCCCTCCTTCTTTGGGATTATCCAGGCAAGAATACTGGAGTGGGTTGCGACTTCCTTTGCCCGGGGATCTTCCCGACCTAGGGATCAAACCCGCATCTCCTATGTCTCTTGCATTGGCAGGCAGGTTCTTTACCATACCCACGATGAAACGCTGTTACCCTTATGTTTATCCCAAATCTCTGTCTTTTCCACTCATTGACTGTTTGATTGACTCTCACTTCCCTTGAAGATTTAATTAAGTTCAGCCATATTCTGTCAACCTCCTGTTTCAGTGGAGTCTTTTATTTCTGGTCATTCTAACAAGAAATTGTCTCTCAAATTAAAAAAAAAAAGCACCCCCAAACAAAAACTACTCTCCTTGCCAGAGAAGCCTTCTTGCCACCGTGGTAATTTCTTTCTATCTTCTCCTCCTCAGCTTTTAAATCTTATGACATTCAGCCCATAATCTTCACATTTAGCATTGGCATTCAAATGCCCTGAATGACACAGATCCTCCATCCTACTTGGGGAAAGGTGAGAAATTTTATGAAACAAAAAGAACATGTAGGTTTTTTCTGCTCTGCTTAATATCTAAGAAAACTCAGGAAAAGGTAAGGCTATCTCTTACCAACTGTGGGAGGAAATAATAGCTAGAATAGACTTCGTGTCAGACCCCCATTGATTAACTGGGTTTCAGAATAGCTCCTTTGCATCTTCTTGGTTTTGCTGTGGGCGAATTTGGGAGAGGGAGATGATTGGTAAGAAATGGAAAAGTGAAAGCTACATCTAGAATTTCCTTTCATGTTTCAGAACTGACCTTCAGAGAAGACATTTTTGCCTCTCTGCAGCCAAGAGAAGAAAAATATCTGTAAGGCAAAGGAAAGGGGAAGGTTTATGGGTGACTTATCTTCTCTCACATTTTAGTTGGGGGGGGACACTAAGTTAGGACTCTAGAAAATGTTAGTATAGTCACCTTACTCACTTGTGCCAAGCCCAGAGCCAGGGAGTTATGAACTGAGCAAACCTGCCTCCATCTTTTCTTCTTCAATTCTGAACTTGGTGAGGTAGAGAGAGATGGCTCTCTCTCCAGACTGACCAGGGCAAGCTTGCTGCAGTGACAGACAGTCCCTCTGAGATGAACACTAAGCTGATGGTTGTCATAAGCCCAACACTGTAGACTGGGAAAAGAAAATATGGTAAAAATGTGAGTATACGTGATATTCTCTAGCTAATGAATAACAAAAGCAAAGTGCAGACCCTGTGCTGCATGTGGATGAGACAGCCCACGACAGTCAGAATACACTTTGGCCTGGGGCTAGTTAGGCTTGGAAACCAAGTGGCGACAGAGTCAAGGATCCATTTCCAGTGCCCTTTAGATTTTACAAATATTTCAGTCCAGTTACCTCACTTGAGCATGGGTCATAGAGTAGATGTTAATAGCCTGACTCAGATTCAGAGGGGTTAGGGAGCTCAGGCAGGGCCACAGAGCCAAGAACCAGGTCATTGACTTCAGCCCTTCTGCGCTACGCACCCTGCCTTCTCTATAGCTAAAACCTATGAAGAAGCATGCATGTCTCCTGATTGATTATTGTAAAGGAATATTCTATACTGATCTAGAGCTTAGGCATGAACACAAGCTTAAGGAAGGGCCTTACAGTCACATTTCTTCTTATCCCTGCCTCGCCCTTCAGTTACAGGAACCTGCAACTTATCTCTAGCCTCAGTGTTATTCTCCTTCCTAATTCATATATTCCTTCTTCTCTCTTTCCCTTTTCTTCTTTCCTCCCTTACACCTTCATTAAGCATATTCTTTGTATTAGGCGTTACGTAATGCTTTAGTTATCAGGAAGACAAAGGTGAATAAAATGTTCTTTGTTTCAAGAAATATGTGGTTTATAATGGGAAACAGATTAGAAAACAGACTGCAGTAGAAACAAACAGTAGTGGCCTGATGGTGAGAATGTTTTATGCAGGAAGATGGGGGAAGGTTTGGAAAGGCTTAATGAACATGAAGAGTCAATAAGTGGGGTCCACAGGGGTAAGTAGGAGTATCTCAGACGTTATAAGATGACAGTCTATGTAAAGGACTCTACATAGAGAGAGAGGACAGTCTATGTTTCTGTAAAAAGTTTACCTAGAGTGTTGAGTTTTAACTTTTACCAGGTTTTATCTATCAATTTGGGGCTTTCCAGGTGGCACCAGTGGTAAAGAACTGCTTGCTAATGCAGGAGACACGAGACATGGGTTTGATTCCTGGGTAAGAAAGATCTCTTGGAGGAGGGTATGGCAACCCACTCCAGTATTCTTGCCTGGAGAATCCCATGGACAGAGGAGCCTGGCTGGCTACAGTCAAGCAGGTCGCGCAGAGTTGGACACAACTGAAGTGACTTAGCACACACACACACACACACATCTACCAATTCACTTTTAATATATTGTGGACACGTGGCAAGTATTCATAATTTGATTGCAGAGTGTGGATCCATGGTATAAGTCAATATAATGAGTTAAAGCTGAGAGTAAGCATTACCCTCTGCTCTTGCTTTATAAGACCAAAGAAGGCAATTATTAAAGTCAATGTGTAAATGTCAACACTGGTAAGGATATCAGTTGAGACTTGTGTACTTCTTTGCCATTCCTTAAATCATTCTCCTTTAGTTAAGCTTAACTTTGTTTCTAAAGTTGTACTTATTGGTTGCCAGGTTAGGATTCTACTTAAGGCTGCTGCTGCTGCTGCTGCTAAGTCACTTCAGTCGTGTCCGACTCTGTGTGACCCCATAGACGGAAGCCCACCAGGCTCCCCCGTCCCTGGGATTCTCCAGGCAAGAACACTGGAGTGGGTTGCCATTTCCTTCTCCAATGTGTGAAAGTGAAAATTGAAAGTGAAGTCGCTCAGTGGTGTCCAACCCTTAGCGACCCCATGGACTAGAGCCTACCAGGCTCCTCCGTCCATGGGATTTTCTAGGCAATAGTACTGGAGTGGCTTGCCATTGCCTTCTACTTAAGGCACATGAGGCTAAGATTAAGTGATCCTCTGACTTTTCTAGGGAAAGTGGGAGGAGCCCAGAGCTGTAGGAAGTCCTTTACTAAGGAAAGTCAATGTGGAACATGCCATGAGGACCTAGTGCACCAGACAGGTGTGGTTGTGTCCTATTCTTTGTGTGTGTGTGTGTGTCTGAGTGTGTGCATTTTGTCCTTGCTCTTGATTCAAGCAGAAAATTTGAAAAAAAGAAAAGCAGTTAATATAATCAGATACAGAGTGATAGAGGAGATCTAGCAGTTTTGGGGAGGAAAAAGAAAGCCAAAGCAGGTCTATGACAACCTCATGGAACATGGTTGTGAGCTGTACATTGTCAAGGTGAGTCAGAGTTTGGGTTCTATGTATTTTGCCTATGTCATCTTCCACCTCTATTCCATTGTGTCCATCTGGTCTTAAGGCCACTCCTATAGAGACCTTTTTTTTCCCTCTGAATAATAAAATTTAAACATTTTCTTCTGACCACAACTTGATATCTCTCTATCCGTGAAACTGTATCACCCAGTTGTCCCTGCCCTCTGTCTCCTTCTGATTCATTCAGATCTGCAATTTTGGACCTATTTTCTCCGTGTCTATTAGTCCCACCTCTTCAATGCTGTTTTGTTTTTTTAAATGTTTGGTTGTGCTGGGCCTTTATTGCTGCATGGACTTTTTTTCTAGTTTTGATGGGTAGGGTCTACTCTTGCAGAGCATGGTCTTCTCTCGTTGCATGGGCTCTGCAGTGCGACGGCTTCAATACTTGTGGCTCCCGGGCTGAAGAGAAGAGGCTCAGTTGTTGTGGTGTATGGACTCAGTTGCTCCACAGCCCTGGTCAGGGACGGAACCCGTGTCTCCTGCATTGGCAGGCATGCTCTTTACCAAGAATCTTTACCAAGGAAGACCTTTCACTGCTTTTTCTATAAACTTGAATTACATGATCAGAAACTTGAATAACTCTTCCCTTTATCCTGAATTCTATTGTACAGCCATCCTGTGCTGCAGTATCCCAGATGTCTGCTTTTTTTTTAACCTACTCTTGGGTTGCAGAGCACTGGTGAAAAAACATGATATATTTAAGTTTCTCAAACAACTGGATTTTCACTTCTCAACAAACTGAAGTATCCTCTCTTCATTATCCTGTTTTTTTTTTTTCCTGCATCGCCTGTGTCACACACAAATTATTTGGAGAGTATATTTGTTTATTGATTGTCTTCATCAAGGTTCTATGAAAAAGAGTCTCTGTTTGTATTACATGCTCCTCTACTCCTGGTGCTTGATAGACGCTTGTTAAACAGATGAATGTGTCTCAGCTTGGATGTCACTATCTCTAAAAATTGTTCCAGCCATCCCTATTTCCTATCAGTCTGAATTAAGGATTTTCCCCTTAGTTTCCTGTTTCTATGTCATAGCATTTTCTGTGCCATATTCCCTTTGACTGTTCAGCACCTTCCAATAGGACTTTTCACAAGGATAGGAATAGTCTACAGTTTATCTCTGTGCTTTCCGGTGCAGTAGCTACTAAGCACATGTGACTACTGAACACTTAAAAAGTAGCTAAGGACTTCCATGTTGGTGCAGTGATTCTGACTCTGAGCTTTCACTGCTGAGGGTCGGGGTTTGATCCCTGGTTGGAAAACTCAGATCCCACAAGCTGCATGGCATGGCCAAAAGAAAATTGTGGCTACTATGACTCAGGAAATAACACTTTCATTTGATTTTAAATAATTTTAAATTTAAATAGTCATACGTGCTTCATGGCAACCATGTTGGAGAGCACATAAAACTCTAAATTTTAAACTTTATGAGCTGAGGGACTGTATTTGTCTCATTTTCTGTTACAAGCATTCAATAAAAGGGCATATAATCTACATTGTGTGTCTAAATTATAGATTGTGTGTCACTTGGGGGTTGATGCCTTCTATATTGAGAGTGGGGGAGGGGAATGTGAGAAAATTCTGTTTCAGAAAGGCTTGGATATCTGTGCTGATGATTTTAAGAGATTGAGTTCTTATTATTGTGTGTATGAAAGGTCTTCAAAAGTGAGCTAGCAGTGGTGGCTAGGCTTCAGGTAGCTGGATTTGTGATAGACTTGCTTATTCTGTCTCAGTAGTGAACTAGACCATAGAGACTTTTAACAGATGTATTTTCATAAATTTTCTGAAAATCCACAGAATCAGAAAAATGAAGGTGATCCCTCCTGGGAATGAAAGACTACCTCAGAACGAAGTGAGTATCCTTTATTTTTCTTTTACGAGTGAGTGGTTGTAGCGTTTGCTCTTCTTTTCTTTAAATAAATATTTACTCTTTTAATTTTTAATTATTATTTTTAAATTTTGGCTGCACTAGGTCTTCCTTGTGGCATGCGGGCTGTTTAGTTGTGTACTTGAGCTTATCTGCCCCACAGCATGTACAATTTTAGTTCGCCACCTAGGGACTGAACCCACGTCCCCTGCATTGGAAAGTGGATTCTTAATCACTGGACTATCAGGAAAGTCCCACACCTGCGATTCTTGAGTTCTAAAATTGATTTGCCAATTCAGAGATGTGAGCTAATAATTTGTGTCATATAACAAGCACTAACCTGTTGTCTATGCATTGATTCATGTGATAACCAAGTACTGCTAATACTCTAGTTTAGAGACAAGAAAGTTAAAGCACAGCATTAGTGGTTTTCCCAGTGTTATTCAGTTCAGTGGGGAAAGGAGGATTTGAACACAAGCACTCAGTTTTAAAACCTACTCTCACCTGTATTGCCTCTTGTATGATCATTTGTGTCTCTCTATATTTCTGTGTTCTCACTTATGGAGTTCTGGGAAAATATCACTCACCTCATTTGGTTATTAAAATTACATGTACTATGTATTTGAAAGGGCTTTGTAAAGTATAACAGACTTCATCAGGTTGGGTGCCCAAGAATCTAAAATATCAGCATAGTGACCTTTAAGAAATGCCAGCTCTCAGAGATAACACAGCTATAAGATTTAGTGGTTTGCCTAAGAATTGGGGAGAATTTTCACTTTTCTACATCCTGTAGTTCAAGGATTTTTGCTTTTGGAGTGTGAGAGGCCTGAACGCTTTCCTGCAGTTCCAAGTTTTCAGTGTCTTATTGTTGCTTCAGTCCTAGAACAACCTAATGTCTTTGAAATCACAAGTAGGAAAGGGATTCAAGGATGAAGAGAGGTAGTGGTGGGGTGTGTGTGTGTGTGTGTAAAGGGATTCAAGGATGAAGAGAGGTAGTGGTGGGGTGTGTGTGTGTGTGTGTGTGTGTGTGTGTGTGTGTGTGTGTGTGACTAAAGGCCAATGCAGAACCTTTATAGACCCTCCAGGAGGTGGAATCTTCAAGCAGCACATTTACATATACCTCTACTCTCATGGCTGCTAACACCTTCAAAGAGTTCCGTGCATTCCTGGCTGGTTCCAGCTGTGACAGTTTAGTAAGCAGTACTCTGTCGCCATGACCTGTCTGCCTGAGAGTCCGCTGCTGTTCTGATTGGATTCATACTTCGAGGTGTTAGTATCCATGCATGTGTGTGTATTAAATCGCTTCAGTCATGTCCCACTCTGCGACTCTATGGACTGTAGCCCAGCAGGCTCCTCTGTCCATGGGATTCGGATTCTCCGAGCAAGAATACTGGAGTGGATTGCCATTCCCTTCTCCACCGGATCTTCCCAATGCAGGGATCGAACCGGTGTCTGTTATGTCTCCTGCATTGGCAGGCAGGTTCTTTGCCACTAGCGCCACCTAGGGAAGTCAGAAAATTTTAGAGAGGCTGTCTCAGGAAGCAGTAGTTTAAAAATGTCTCTTAAAGATGGAAAAGAAGACTGGATAAATACATCAAAATCCATTAATTTTTTTAAAATAAAAGTAAATGGTAATTTATTTATTAGATACTTGATTATTATTCCCCTGATATTCACAGTATAGCTGACATTGATTGAACTCATACCACTTTCACTTTACCACCATTTTATACTTTCTTGCCCTTTATTATTGTAACAGCCTTGACTTGAAAATGAACACCTAAGGTTCAGAATAAAGCACAAACTGAAGCTGAATGTTTTCCTCTCAGTGTTCCTACTTCCTTCGTAGGGAATTCTTGTTAGTACACAATGTTTGGTATGCCAATTAAGTTATGAAAATTTTAAATGCATCTAGCCATTATAGATTTCCATCATCCATTAAGATATTTTAAGCATAGCTTTTCCACTTCAAAGAAACTGTGGTACCTTAACATCTCAAGTTACATACACTTTCAATATTAAACACAGTAAACTAGGTAACCTTCAATATAGGCTACTAAGGAGGAAGACAAAGAAAGGTGCAGCATATAGTGGAGATTATTCTAGAGCAGATTATTCTGACTGGGAAAATACAGATGGCCAAGAAAACTGTCATGTAAACAGAGAGGCCCTGTAGGTTGGGACGGCAGGCACTGGGCATGGGTGCTTCTTCCTCCTTTCTTCCTAAGCTCTTGGCAGACAGAATTCACAGCTCAGCTCCATTCACATAAAGTCTCTCAAAACAGAGCTCACACAACCACCAACAGCTAACTGATCTGATCTGAGCTGACACTCATATAATGAACTCTGTTCTTATCCAGCCTCTGTGATTTTTACTGCCTTGAGGGAAGGATTCAGAGTTTTCTGCTCTCTGATGTAGATTGACTAAATTATGGTAGATTATAAAACATGTATAAAAAATTACTTCTCTATCCATTATTGTAATAACTCAAAGCCAGCAAGGAAACTGATCTGAAAGAATTTTCACAGACGTGTCAGGAGTGCTTGCCTCTCTGGGTTTATGAAGTTTTTGTATTTTTTGGTCTACTTTTGGTTGGCTGCATTTTCTGATGTTTCAGTAATGACTTAAATTGTTCTATCACAGTAACAAAAAGATAAAACAACTGGAACTTAATGAAAGAAATAGTAAAATGTATATTTTTTTATAGTCAGTTTATTTTATCTTTTTTGCTAGCATAAGCAGCCTAGAACGAGAATAGCACTGAAAATAAAGTAGACACAAAAAATGAAAAGGTAGACCAAAATCCTCAATTTTGGAAAAATTATTTTAAAACTGTAAAACACCATTCAGTTCAGTTCAGTCGCTCAGTCGTGTCCGACTCTCCGCGACCCCATGAATCACAGCACGCCAGGCCTCCCTGTCCATCACCAACTCCCGGAGTTCACTCAAACTCATGTCCACAGAGTCGGTGATGCCATCCAGCCATCTCATTCTCGGTCGTCCCCTTCTTTTCCCGCCCCCAACCTTTCCCAGCATCAGAGTCTTTTCCAGTGAGTCAACTCGTCGCATGAGGTGGCCAAAGTATTGCAGTTTCAGCTTTAACATCAGTCCTTCCAATGAATAAACAATTGTAAAAGAGCTTCAAGGTGTGCCAAGTTATCCATACCAAAAAAATTCACCGAGAACACTTGATGTTTTGAAATTAACTATTGCGTAAATACACAAAACAATAATTACAAGCACATGTTTAAGATGCAGACACATAAAAGGACAATATACACCTGTGTACCTACCACCCAATTAATTTATGAAATGGAATATGATCATTATTTCCAAAGCTCCCATGTACCTCTCCAGTCCCATCCACTTTTCACTCCCCTGAAGTAACTACTCTTCTGAATTTGGGGGTTTCTTCCCTTTGTTTTTTTTAAAGTTTTATACCAATAAATAATAATAGTTTAATTGTACATTTTATGCTTTAAATACATGAAATCATATTATGTATATTATGTGACTTGCTAAGATTCTTTCATGTTATTATTTTAACTGAAGTTCACTTTTGAAGTTGTGTAATATTCCACTACATGAATACACAACAATTTATTTGTCCATTTCACAGTTGGTCACTTTTTAATTTTTTACTTCTTTTTATTTTTTCTTTAACAAACAGTGCCCCTAAGAAGTTTATCTAGCATGGGGCATGCTATATCATAGGATATATATATCTTAAAAAATAATGTTAATGCCATATTATGATCCAAAGAATGTATACCTCTTTATGTTTTTATAGTGAATAAAACTACTTTCCAGAGGACTTCCCTGGAGGTCCAGTGGTTAAGACCTCCAATGCAGGGAGTGTGGGTTTAATCCCTAGTTGGGGAACTAAAAGCCCCCCATGCCATGTGGCATAGCCAAAAACAATAAATAAATAAACAAATAATTTCAAAAAGGCTGTAAAGATGAAAGTGTTACTCGTGCAGTTGTGTGCAACTCTTTGCAACCCAATGGACTGTAGCCCATCAGGCTCCTCTGTCCATGGAATGCTCGAGGCAAGAATACTGGAGTGGGTTGCCATTCCCTGCCCGAGGGGATTTTCCCCACGGGACTGAACCCGTGTCTCCTGCATTGGCAGGGGGTTCTTTACCACTAGTGCCACTTTCCATTTATCCACGTTGTCACTAATATTTGCGTCTGTCAGATTTCGACAGGTGCTTTTCTGATGGTTGAGTAGCGCCTCCGTGGCTTCCATTTTCCCTTCTCGGGCCGCCGTTGAGAAATTTAAGCGCCTTTCTCAGGCATCAGTTTGCCAGTGGTGTCTCCTCACATCTCCAACCTGTGTTCATGTGTCTGCTGGGTTGTTTGTCTATTTCTCATAGGTTTGTACAACGTCTTTGATTATTCTGGATTAACCTTCTGTTGGTTATATGGGCCTTTGTACATCTTCTTCCAGTTTATGGCTTCTTTTCCCACTTTCTCTGATGTTTTAGTCAACAGAAGGTCTCAATTTTAACACAATGTACTTTGTCACCTTTTTCTCTCATGATTTTCATTCTATACCTTTTACAACTCCTTCATAATGAATTTATTGTTATATGTGTTCTTCTCACAGCTTTAATAATATTTTCTTTCTCATTTAAGTTTTCAATCCACTTGAAGCTGATTTATGTATAATGCTTTTTCATTTCATATGAAACTATGAGAATGACTATTAATGTAGTTCACTCCTGTCAAATATACATTTATACATTTGATGTTTTCTCTATATATTCCAATATATGAAAACTGACTTTAAAATTTATTGTGCATATTTTTCTGGTTGTCTGATAGCTCAGTTGGTAAAGAATCTGCCTGCAATGCAGAGACCCCGGTTCGATTCCTTGGTTTGGAAGATCCACTGGAGAAGGACTAAACTACCCACTCCAGTTTTCTTGGGCTTCCGTTGTGCCTCAGCTGGTAAAGAATCTGCCTGCAATGCAGGAGACCTAAGTTTGATCCCTGGGTTGGGAAGATCCTCTGGGGAAGGGAAAGTCTACCCACTCCAGTATTCTGGCCTGGAGAATTCCATGGACTATAGTCCATGGGGTCACAAAGAGTCGGACATGACTGAGCAACTTTCTTTCTTTTAGGCTATGTAAGATATCTATTATGTTAACCAATAGATGTAACTTTTCCCTTGATTCTTTGTGCTTTCAACAAATCTAGTATTTTCTCTGCTTCCAAGTGAATGAAGCTCTGCAGAACAGAATCTTGAGGCATGTCTCTCCAGATCGTTCTTCCAACTGAATTCTGTTCACAAATCAAAACTTCAGAGATACACCTTTTAAAGCAGCTACAAATCCACCAATAAATATTATCAACTTATTCTTTCCAGGTAATCTGTTGTTGTTATCATGGTTGTTCAGTTTCTAAGTCATATCTGACTCTGCGACACATGAGAAGCCGCACCAGGCTTCTCATCTAAAGAATCCTTCTTATCTAAAGGAATTTGCTGAAATTCATGTCCATTGAGTTGGTATTGCTATTTAAACAACTCATCTTCTGCCACTCCCTTCTCCTTTTGTCACCGATCTTTACCAGCATCAGGGTCTTTACCAACAAGTTGACTCGTAGCATCAAGTGGTCAAAGTACTGGGACATCAGCTCTAGCAGCAGTCCTTCCAATGAATATTCAGGTTTGATTTCCTTTAGGATTGACCGGTTTGATCTCCTTGCTGTCCAAGGGACTCTCAAGAGTCTTCTCCAGTATTGCAATTCAAAAGCATCAATTCTTCAGTGCTCAGCCTTCTTCATGGTCCAACTCTAGCATCTGTACATGACTACTGGAGAAACTATAGCTTTGACATATGGACCTTTGTCAGCAAAGTGATATCTCTGCTTTTTAATACACTGTCTAGGTTTGCCATCATTTTCTTTCCAAGGAGCAAGTGTCCTTTAATTAGCAAATATTAAATTCATTCACCCTCCCTAGAATCTAATGTGTCTGGCTACACACCCTCACTGACCCTGAGGAAATTTGAATATCCTTTAATATTGTATAAAGAAAGCAAAGAGGAACTAAAAAGCCTCTTGATGAAAGTGAAAGAGGAGACGGAAAAAGCTGGCTTAAAACTCAACATTCAAAAAGCAAAGATCATGGCATCCAGTCCCATCACTTCATGGCAAATAGATGGGGAAACAGTGGAAACATTGACAGACTTTATTTTCTTGGGCTCCAAAATCATGGCAGATAGTGACTGCAGCCATGAAATTAAAAGACACTTGTTCCTTGGAAGAAAAGCTATGACCAACCTAGACAGCATATTAAAGTGCAGAGATATTACTTTGCTAAGAAAGGTCCATATGGACAAAGCTATGGTTTTTTCAGTAGCCATGTATGGATGTGAGAGTTGGACTATAAAGATGTTGGAGTGCTAAAGAATCGATGCTTTTGAATGGAGGTATTGGAGAAGACTCGTGAGGGCCCCTTGTCTGTAAGAAGATCAAACCAGTCAATCCTAAAGGAAATCAGTCCTGAATATTCATTGGAAGGACTGATGCTGAAATTGAAGCTCCAATTCTTTGTCCACTTGATGCAAAGAACTGACTCACTGGAAAAGACCCTGATTCTGGAAAAGATTGAAGGCAGGAGGAGAAGGGGATAACAGAGGATGAGATGGTTGGTTGGCATCACTGCCTTGATGGACATGAGTTTGAGTAAACTCCAGGAGCTGGTGATGGACAGGGAGGCCTGGCTTGCTGCAGTCCATGGAGTCTCAAAGAGTCAGACATGACTGAGCGACTGAACAGAACGGAACTGATAGCCAAGGAGGTGAATTGAAATAACATGTTTGACCTTGTGGAATTATAAATGCCATCAATAGTACTCCCTCTATGTGTAAATGTCATGAAGCTATGTGTGTGAGTGTATGTGTGTATGTTAATGTCTTTCCAGTAATTTGTTTATACAGAAGCAAATTGGTATTTGGTTGAAATTTTAGGCTGTAGAGACTGATTACCCAGGATCAAATTCTTATGCCCTACTCGTCTTTTAACCCCAGGGAAGCAGCCTGTCCTCTTCACATCTTAGTATCTCAGTCTGGACATAGACACTGTGACTGCTTCTGTCCTTAGGATTGTGGTTGGGCCTGGAGAACACAGGGACATGAAGATACATCTTTCCCCTCAGCTGCTTGCGTGGTGCTGTGTTCTCACGCCTCATCCCCCCTTCACTGTGTGCTGCCCCTCCCCCAGATCAGAGCTTTAGCCTGCTTCAGTCTGATAATGTGGGGTGGGCAGAGAATGGGAGCCACTTTCTCATCTGTATGATTGTGGGGCATGCCTTCTGCTGCTGCTGCTAAGTCACTTCAGTCGTGTCCGACTCTGTGCGGCCCCATAGACAGCAGCCCACCAGGCTCAGCCGTCCCTGGGATTCTCCAGGCAAGAACACTGGAGTGGGTTGCCATTTTCTTCTCCAATGCATGAAAGTGAAAAGTGAAAGTGAAATTGCTCAGTTGTGTCTGACTCTTAGCGACCTCATGGACTGCAGCCCACCAGGCTCCTCCATCCTCGGGATTTTCCAGGCAAGAGTACTGGAGTGGGGTGCCTTGTCTTCTCCATGACTCATGCCTAGTTAGGGCTAAAACTGTTACATGCCATCACAAACTCCAGCTGCACATATGTTCATGAAATTTGGTACTTCTTGTATATATTATGTAGTATTTTTCAGATAGCACAGCATGGTGAACCTTTTCCTATGGTATTTTCTTCAATACCATTCTGGTGACTAGTCTCTTAGTTTTGTTCAGAAAATATTTTTGTATTTTACTGTTAAAATTGTGTTAGGATGAATAACCATTTCTTTAGATCTTTAAAGATTCACATTTTATATTTCTTAAGGTAAATTCTAGGAAGTGGATTGCTAATTATTTGCTCTTTTTTTGTCAAGAATATTTAATTCATTGTAAAATCCAGACTGATCTAATTATTGTCGCCTAACAATTTCACCTTTCAATTGTTTCCTTCCTTAATTTGGATGAAAGGAAAAGGGTTATCTTTAGGGTGAGCATCTGCGGACAAATCACCCTCTTTACTTCCTGTTATCTTGTGTAACATCAGGGATGCTGATTTACTTTCTCTTCTTTGTATCCTTTTTTAAAAAATTTTATTTATTTATTTATTTTACAATATTATATTGGTTGGTTTTGCCATACATTTGTATCCTTGAAGCCACTCCATGACAGAACACTTTTAGAGGTAACATCAGTTTAATTGGAGAAGGAAATGGCAACCCACTCCACTATTCTTGCCTGGAGAATCCCATGGACAGAGGAGCCTGGCAAGCTACAGTCCATGGGGTCGCAAGAGTCGGGCACGATTTAGTGACAAAACCACCACCACAACCAGTTTAATGGGCACCTCTTAAAGCAGGTATTTTCAACGGAGAGGGACAAAGCCACTTTTGTTTTGGCAGTTACTGGCATTTGATGAACACACACACACACACACACACACTTGCACATCATTTATTGGATCTCTTATACTTCACAGGGTTTCCTGGTGGCTCAGACTGTAAAGAATCCACCTGGAATGCAGAAGACCTGGGCTTGATCCCTGTGTTGGGAAGATCCCCTGGAGGAGGGCGTGGCAATCCACTCCAGTATTCTTTCCTGGAGAATCCCATGGACAGAGGAGCCTGGTGGGCTACAGTCCATGGGGTCTGACAAAAAGTCAGACACAACTGAGCGACTAACACACACACACACACACACACACACTCTTATACTTCAGCCTCCTGAGTTACTTTCCAAAGAAAATGGTATCTGGAGAGGAAAACCTTGAGCTGGTTGCTTTGGTTCATGCTCTCCAGGTTGCTCCCCAAAATGGAGATAATCAGGATACAAATAATGATTTTGTTTTATAAGTATATAATTTTATTCATTCTGCCCACCCTCAGGCATATATGATGGTCTTGTAACTTGTGAATATTTAAGGATCACAGGAGTTCTTCCTCTTCTTCCCTGATGGGATCAGTGAAAAGGTTCATAGTAATATGAAAAAGGAAAGATGGAACCCAGGAGCATGTCACTGTGGACTGATTCTGCCCTGCTTTTTTCAGGGGTCACAACAATGCATGGTATTAATCTGACTGAAGAAACATTTTTCTAGCTTCCTCACCCATGAGACTAAGAATGTCTGAATATAGAAACTTTAACCTCTATCCCATCATTCTTTTCTCTGTGTTATTTAAGTTACTTAATCTTTTATTAATTATTTTTTTTAACTGTCTTCCTAAGTTTAACATTTCCTTAGGACAACACAAACTAAGTTCTATAAGTTTAATGTTGGCATTGAGGTTTCTTGTTTAGCAGTGATTTATCTTTCCTGATGACAGTCTGTATCTTTATGCTCATGTTTTCAATCACAGAAGAGACTAAAAGGGAGAGAAGGTCAATAAGAAGTTCCTGAATAACAGGGATCCCAGGAGGAGTTTGGGCTTGAGTCTTTGAGACGAGACACATTATGCTAATATGGTTAATTAGAGTGAGTTTTTCCTAGTGAAAAATTTTATCATCAACTTAAAACATAATTTTACCCCAAAGTGGGATCAAATAGCGTTGTCCCAGTGGTTTCCTAAAGTTGAACCATGCCTAGCACATGTCTGATGTTGATACTGATCGAAAAGACCTGTGTCTAATCAACACATCAGAACACTAGATGAGTAGCTCAAGGTCAAAACAAAACAAAACCTTCAAACACAACCTTGTAAGAAAGACTATTTTCACTATGAAGATTTCAGGTAAAACTTTGGCCTTTGTCTAAAGTGGTGAAAGAAAACATCTAATTAAGTCCTATTAGTTAGAGATTAAAATAAAAAACTGAAGGGCAGGGAATTTTTATGGTGTGATGACAATTACAAAGTTATGAAATGTGAAGTGGTCACACACTCTAGCAGCATATGAGGACAGACTGATTAATTCCCAATTCACATATGACTTTTACCTCCTGGTGTGTTTCAGAACTATATATCCATGTGCTTTGCTGATATATATCTTTACACAGCACTCTTGCATCTTATTAAAAGTGACAATGTTGCTGGTGAATATGAGGTTCTTGCTTTGTCATGAAAGAAGTCAGAGATGAAGTGATAGGTAAGAAGTGGCTTTATATATAGAGAAACACACTTCAAGACAGAATGTAGGCTATCTCAGAAGGAGGCAGAGTAAAAGAGTCTTGAAATATGGGGTGGTTAGTTTTTTTGGGCTGAATAATTTCATAGACTAATAGCAGGTAGGATTATTCCAATTATTTTGGGAGAAGGGTTGGGGATTTTCAGGAATAGGGCTACAGCTCACTTTTTGAGCTTTTATAGTTGGCCTCAGAACTGTCATGGTGGGAATCTCCTGCCATCTTGGACCTAGGTTCCAACCAGCCTTTGTCATGTCCTATGTGCTGGTAGGTAAGGTAAGGTAGCTCAGTCGTGTCTGACTCTTTGCAACCCCACGGACTGTAGCCTACCAGGCTTTTCCATTCATGGGATTTTGCAGGCAAGAGTACTGGAGTGGGTTGCCATTTCCTTCTCCAATGTGCTGGTGGCCCAGCAGTAAAGAATCCACCTGCCAATGCAGGAGGTGCAAGAAATATGGGTTCCTGGGTTGGGAAGATCCCTTGGAGAAGGAAATGGCAACCCACTCCAGCATTCTTGCCAGGAAAATTGCATGGACAGAGAAACCTGACAGACTACAGTCGGAAACAACTTAGCAACTAAGCATCAACAACAGCAGCAACAACAACAACAATGGCTACACCATTCCTTTAAAGGTTGTGCGCTAACCCCTTCCCTCCTGTCTCAACAGTATCTGTGACTATCACTGACACTGAGCTGAGTATTGTCTTAGATTGGGGGTTCCCTGAGAAAGATTCTGAGATTTGCCTGCAGGAAGCTTGTGGAAGGATGTTCTCGTAACTGAGCAGGACCCTATGGGGCCTCCCCAGAACAAGCTTTCCCCCAGTATCCTCTGCTTTAGCTCCTCTACTTAGTACCCAGATAGTATTTGATGCACATTTCCTGAGCTGTTTTGGAGATGTGAAATCCCCTCTCTTCTCACAAATGGAAGATGTTAAATGCTTGATGACCATAAGCACATAGCCCTAGGCCTTCTGGAGCCTAAGACCTGATAATGTTACCCACATGACACAACCCGCTACCCCAACATCAGCCAGTCAGAGAATTGTGCACAAGCTGATCATGTACCCTCCAATCCCCTCCTCCTCCCTCCCAGCTTTTAAAAGTGCTTTGTGGAAACCCTTGGGGAGCTCAGGACCTTTTAGAGCATGAGCTACCTTGTCTTTTTACATGGCCCTGCAATACACCTTTCTCTGCTCCAAACTCTGATGTATCAGTTTGTTTGGCCTCACTTTGCTTTGGGCATGGAGCCAGCCAAGGAGTCTGTGCCTATAGAAGGTTGACCCCAGGCTGGTGGAGTCCCTTCTCTGAGCCCCCAGCAGCAGCCAGAGTACATTTGGTTCTGGGGATTTTATTTTATTTTAAATTTATTTATTTTAATTGGAGGCTAATTACTTTACATTATTGTATTGGTTTTGCCATACATTGACATGAATCTGCCCTGGGTGTACATGTGATTCCCATCTTGAACCCCATTCCCACCTCCCTCCCCATCCCATCCCTCTGGTATGTAAGCCAGAAAGAAAAACACCAATACAGAATAGTAACACATATATATGGAATTTAGATCGATGCATGATACAGGATGCTTGGGGTTCTGGGGATTTTAGAAGGACTATTCATGACAAGTGCCAGCTGCCCATGGCATGAGGTTGTTTGGAGCCAAGAAACGTCTGGAGCCATGGTCCACATTTGGTATTGTTGGGTGAGTTGCAGCAAAAATCTAAATGAAGCTTTTTATCTCTTGAGAACTAGAGAAGTAAAAGTAACAGTGAACAGGCTAGAGAAGAAACATAATCGGGCCTGAAAGGGTTAATCACTTCTAGTTTTATTTTAACCTTTGCTAATCTGTGGTGTCTGCAACTAGATTTGTCCTTCATGAAACTAAACTATCCCTCCTAATACTATGTCAATTATATCTTGCACCTGGTGTTTGCTCTCCCGTCTCTGTCTTGTAGCAATTCAGCCCCTAAAACTGTTTGCATTTCAGAAAGAAGGTCTCAGGCTCTTAACCCAGAGACAAACAGACCCAATTACTGGGCTGCCAGATGCCAGCTGTGACTGTTTTGAAATAAGGCAGGAAAAGGAAGAATGCAAGAACTTCATTACTTTGAGCTATGTGATCTGCCTTACACCACTAGACCCAGGATATATAACATCTCTCAGTTCCCCTAGGAAGTGGGCACAGTTCTTGAGTCACTAGCCTGTTGTTCTCTCCCCTTGCTCAGGAGACAGAATAAAAGTCACTCTATTTCCTCCAAAATTTGTTTCTGCATTTCTATTTTACATTGGGCAGGGAGCCAAGATTTTGGCAACAGCTCTGGCTTGCACAGACTAGGAATTCTCTGCACTCCATTTGGGAGGCTTCGTTTGCAGTAAGTGAGTCACTCCATCCACTCTTTTGAGAGCCAGGGCAATTTGTTTGGAGGCCTCCATATGGGAGTGGAAATGGGCATTCTAGACTACACCTCCTCTGATTTTCTGTCTGTGTCAACATAGCTTAGTTGTTGTTTGTGTTTTTGTGTGTATTATGCTGGGATGGAGACCTCCATTTGCTTGAGGGTAAGTCGCTCTCCTGAGTACAACCAGGAACAATTTCCCCTCTCAATTTGGGCTCTCCCTCTATGAGACGAACCAATTTTTTGATTAGGGTACCCTGTTGGAGAGGGAAACTGTTATAGGACTCTACCCATTTTGAGAACTGATTCATTTGCTTCTGTTTTGTGTGCATTTATGTTGCAATTTGTACTTTTAATTTCTATTTGCTTGGTATTTAATAATACTGGTCATGAATAATTAAGTGTGGATGATCAGAGCTCTGTTCCATCTTACAGTCCCCTGGGGTACTTTTGCAAAACTGAGAGATCTTTAGCTATGTTCACTAAATGAAAGAAAATACCTCAATACTCCCTGAGATCTGGAGAGTAAAGTCCCTTGATGGCTCCGCTATTTTATCGAGGTGTGCCTTTTGTAATTGCTTTTATCTTGGGGGTATATTTATGTATATGTGAATAGTAATCGATTCTATGAAGACCTACAAGACCTTTTAGAACTAACACCCAAAAAAGATGTCCTTTTCATTCTAGGGGACTGGAATGCAAAAGTAGGAAGTCAAGAAACACCTGGAGTAACTGGCAAATTTGGCCTTGGAGCACGGAATGAAGCAGGGCAAAGGCTAATAGAGTTTTGTCAAGAGAATGCACTGGTCATAGCAAACACCCTCTTCCAACAACACAAGAGAAGACTCTACACATGGACATCACCAGATGGTCAACACCGAAATCAGATTGATTATATTCTTTGCAACCAAAGATGGAGAAGCTGTATACAGTTAGCGAAAACAAGACCAGGAGCTGACTGTGGCTCAGATCATGAACTCCTTATTGCCAAATTCAGACTTAAATTGAAGAAAGTAGGGAAAACCACTAGACCATTCAGATATGACCTCAATCAAATCCCTTATGATTATGCAGTGGAAGTGAGAAATAGATTTAAGGGACTAGATCTGATTGATAGAGTGCCTGATGAACTCTGGACGGAGGTTCGTGACATTGTACAGGAGACAGGGACCAAGACCATCCCCATGGAAAAGAAATGCAAAAGAGCGAAATGGCTGTCTGAGGAGGCCTTACAAATAGCTGTAAAAAGAAGAGAGGCGAAAAGCAAAGGAGAAAAGGAAAGATATAAGCATCTGAATGCAGAGTTCCAAAGAATAGCAAGGAGAGATAAGAAAGCCTTCCTCAGTGATCAATGCAAAGAAATAGAGGAAAACAACAGAATAGGAAAAACAAGAGATCTCTTCAAGAAAATTAGAGATTCTAAGGGAACATTTCATGCAAAGATGGGCTCGATAAAGGACAGAAATGGTATGGACCTAACAGAAGCAGAAGATATTAAGAAGAGGTGGCAGGAATACACAGAAGAACTGTACAAAAAAGATCTTCACGACCAAGATAGTCACGATAATGTGATCACTGACCTAGAGCCAGACATCTTGGAATGTGAAGTCAAGTGGGCCTTAGAAAGCATCACTACGAACAAAGCTAGTGGTGGTGATGGAATTCCAGTTGAGCTATTTCAAGTCTTGAAAGATGATGCTGTGAAAGTGCTGCACTCAATATGCCAGCAGATTTGGAAAACTCAGCAGTGGCCACAGGACTGGAAGAGGTCAGTCTTCATTCCAATCCCAAAGAAAGGCAATGCCAAAGAATGCTCAAACTACCGCACAATTGCACTCATCTCACACGCTAGTAAAGTCATGCTCAAAATTCTCCAAGCCAGGCTTCAGCAGTATGTAAACCGTGAACTCCCAGATGTTCAAGCAGGTTTTAGAAAAGGCAGAGGCACCAGAGATCAAATTGCCAACATCCGCTGGATCATGGAGAAAGCAAGAGAGTTTCAGAAAAACATCTATTTCTGCTTCATTGACTATGCCAAAGCCTTTGACTGTGTGGATCACACTAAACTGTGGAACATTCTGAAAGAGATGGGAATCCCAGACCACCTGACCTGCCTCTTGAGAAACCTGTATGCAGGTCAGGAAGCAACAGTTAGAACTGGACATGGAACAACAGACTGGTTCCAAATAGGAAAAGGTGTACGTCAAGGTTGTATATTGTCACCTTGCTTATTTAACTTATATGCAGAGTACATCATGAGGAACGCTGGGCTGGAAGAAGCACAAGCTGGAATCAAGATTGCTGGGGGAAATATCAATAACCTCAGATATGCAGATGACACCACCCTTATGGCAGAAAGTGAAGAGGAACTCAAAAGCCTCTTGATGAAAGTGAAAGAGGAGAGTGAAAAGGTTGGCTTGAAACTCAACATTCAGAAAACAAAGATCATGGCATCTGGTCCCATCACTTCATGGGAAATAGATGGAAAAACAGTGGAAACAGTGTCAGACTTTGTTTTTTTGGGCTCCAAAATCACTGCGGATGCTGATTGCAGCCATGAAATTAAAAGACGCTTACTCCTTGGAAGGAAAGTTATGACCAACCTTGATAGTATATTGAAAAGCAGAGACATTACTTTGCCGACCAAGGTCCGTCTAGTCAAGGCAATGGTTTTTCCCGTGGTCATGTATGGATGTGAGAGTTGGACTGTGAAGAAAGCTGATCGCCGAAGAATCGATGCTTTTGAACTGTGGTGTTGGAGAAGACTCTTGAGAGTCCCTTATACTGCAAGGAGATCCAACCAGTCCATTCTAAAGGAGATCAATCCTGGATGTTCATTGGAGGGACTGATGCTGAAGCTGAAACTCCAATACTTTGGCCACCTCATGAGACGAGTTGACTCACTGGAAAAGACTCTGATGCTGGGAAAGGTTGGGGGCGGGAGGAGAAGGGGACGACGGAGAATGAGATGGCTGGATGGCATCACCAACTCTGTGGACATGAGTTTGGGTGTACTCCGGGAGTTGGTGATGGACAGGGAGGCCTGGCGTGCTGTGATTCATGGGGTCGCGGAGAGTCGGACACGACTGAGCGACTGAACTGAACTGAACTGAACCTATGTCCAAATCCCTTCCTGATTTGCTTCAAGGGGGGCAAAGTAATATGAGAGGATGGTATGTACTATTTTTTGTCTATTACTGTTATTTGTTTGTTTTAACTGAGGTGGATATTTGGGAATGGAAAATAAGAAAGTTCCCTGAAAATAGCCCAAGATGACTGGGTTTTATATAAGCAGAGACAAGAGAAATTTGAGATGTAAATGATCTACCTGGGTTCTCTGGAGCTCATTTAATCAATCTGAGTTGCTTGCAATTGAAGAGTATCTATGGCAAATTTGTTAGCAAGAAACATAACTTGGTATGATGAAATTTTTATAAGTGAACTAAATGCAAATGTGATAAGAGCTTTTAGGTAAACCCTATAGTGATAATTATGTTCTAAAAATTACCTAAAATAGTATCTTGATTTTGGTAACAGTTATTTGCCTCTTGGTTTTCACTAAAGTTCCCTGGAGAAGGAAATGGCAGCTCATGCCAGTACTCTTGCCTGGAAAATCCTGTGGATGGAGGAGCCTGGTAGGCTACAGTCCATGGGGTTGCCAAGAGTTGGACACAACCAAGCGACTTCACTTTCATTTTCACTTTTCACTAAAGCTAAGGTTTTTAATAGTTAGGGATTTTCATTTAAATATGTAATTAAAGTTACTGAAAATAATAAAACATTTCACTGCACAGTAGGAAATTGGGATATATGTTTTGAGTAAAAAGGAGTTGTGTGCATGGTCAGGCTGAGACTAGATTAAACTTAATTGGTCAAATGAATTCTGTTATTAAAATTAGACTGGTGAAGAACTAGATTTGGTTTCTCTCTTCTAAGAGAACAAGTGTACAAGAATGCTGCTTTTGATAATAGATTGTGTGAACTTTCTTGCCTTTAAGTGATCTATACATGTGTTCAGTCACTTTGGTCATGTTCGACTCTTTGTGACCCCATGGACTGTAGCCCAGCAGGCTGCTCCATCCATAGGATTTCCCAGGCAAGAATACTGGAGTAGGTTGCCATGCCCTTCTCCAGGGGCTCTTCCTGACCCAGGGATTGAACCTGTGACTCCTGTGTCTCCTGCATTGCTGGCAGATTCTTCATCCACTGAGTCACCAATGAGGGTTTAACTGATCCATATTTGTTTTTAAATAGTCACAGTGACCTATGAGTCTATCTGACCAAATGTTTTTTCCTTTTTTAATTTTTTGATAATTTTGATGAAAAGTGAAAGTCGCTCAGTCATGGCCGACTCTTTGTGACCCCATGAACTATACAGTCCATGAAATTCTCCAGGCGAGATTACTGGAGTGGGTAAGCCTTTCCCTTCTCCAGGGGATCTTCCCAACCCAGGGGTCAAACCCAGGTCTCCCACATTGCAGGCGGATTCTTTACCAGCCGAGGCACAAGGGAAGCCCAAGAATACTGGAGTGGGTAGCCTATCCCTTTTCCAGCGGATCTTCCCAACTGAGGAACTGAACAGGGGTCTCTTGCATTGCAGGTGGATTGTTTACCAACTGAGCTATGAGGCAACTTTCTATCAAATTCTAATTAAAGCTCTTTTGACTTCAGCAGCAGTGTGGGAAACGTGGGTTTGATCCCTGGATTGGGAAGATCCCCTGGAGAAGGGCATGGCAACACCCTCCAGTATTCTTGCCTGGAGAATCCCATGGATAGAGAAGCCTAGCGAGCTACAGTCCAGAGGGTCACAAAGAGTCGGGCATGCCTGAGTCACTAAGCACAGCACACACAGCTTTGGCATGCTTCAGCAGGCCCCTGAGGCACCTCTGGAAAAAAAAAATTACTGTTAAACTGACTAGAATTTGTGGGTATGCTGAATTACACAGAGTGAGAGAGAGAGTGAAGAGCGTGAAGTCGCTCAGTCGTGTCCAGCTCTTTGCGACCCCATGGACTGTAGCGTACCAGGCTCCTCTGTCCATGGGAGTTTCCAGGCAAGAGTCCTGGAGTGGGTTGCCACTGTCTTCTCCAGAGGATCTTCCTGACCCAGGGATCGAACCCAGGTCTCCCACATTGTAGGCAGATGCTTAACCATCTGAGCCACCAGGGAAGTCCTAAATTACACAGGAAACATGGTCAAGTGAGTGATAGCCTCCTCAGACTATACTGCATGAGTAAATGTTATTAATATAGACAATCTAGAAATTTATTTATAAGGTTTGTGAAATTTGAATATGTCTTGGTATTATGTTTTACTTTTAGTTGTTATTTTAAAATGCTGTATGTCACAACAACATGGATAAGCTTCTTTGCCGAGAATCAGACTTTTAACCCTGCCTTTTTAAGAACTTTATCATTCACAGGTAGCAAAGGTGATACTTTGCAAAACTGCCACATCTTCAAGAAGAGTCATTGAAAGAACATTTTGACAAAAACAGATTTCTGATAACTTTTGAAATATTATTGCTAAACTAGGTAAGATATTTTAAAAGTCTAATGGAAAGAGGGTTATTTTTTACATGTAGTGTATGAGAATCATATAATTAACAAATGTGCATCCAAGTCTTACTGGATTCCAGTCCCAGTGATGATTCTTTTCTTTCATTTTTTAGACAAGCTAGATTCAATTTCTACCCCTATAGAGTTTATATCTCAGTGAAGAAGGCAGATATTAGGCCTCATAAAACAATATGATGAGAGTGACAATACTGACGTTAATAATAATGCACAGTGTTTGCCAAGTGCTTTTTGTCTTTCATTTACTTTGCTTCATGCTTTAAAAGTGTGAGCTCAGTTTTCACAGCTCCAACATGGATTGGGCCCTACTGGTCCTCAGTAGGGTAAGAGAGATTTCCAAGCTCACACAGGTAATGGAGTAGGAATTTTAATTTTGTGCAGAACCAAAGCCCAGGCACTTCTTTGCACAATGTTGAGATATAGGAAATCCTAAGTTTCATGGGGATTGGCAGTAGGATTACTTAACCCAGATTTAGGCTGGGAGGACTTGAAAATAATTTTGAAGAGTGTGAAATATAAAGAAAGACCTGGAGGTGAATAGGAATGAACTAAATGAAGGATAAGGAGGAAATGGAGGGCAGATATGATAAGGGTAGCTGAGCTTAGTCTACTGGGGCAGAGAGATACGGGGGAATGCCTGACCACAGAGCATGCTGGATAAGATGGCCAGAAAGAGAACAGAAAGATGTCCACACACCACAGAGGGCCTGTGTTCGTGAGACAGGAAGAGGACGAGGCACTGAGAATATAGGGAAAGAATATGATTCAGAAGCTGGAAGAGCCTTAGGATCAGCGCTCAAGTTTTTATTGTTGCCTCAGCCATGTTGTATTTTTACCTACTCTGTTCCAGTTTATTGCGACCCAACATAACAGATCAAACCAGACTAAAGTTATGGAATGAGGGATACAATTTGGAGGAAATGAATGATTACCTAATAACTGATTCTGGAAGGGTCTGCTGGGTCTGAACCCCACCCTTCTTGAAATTTGCTCCGCCTTGCCTTCCAGAACGCCACTGACTGTTGCTTCTTTCCCATTCTGCCCTGACCTTTCTTTGTCAGTTCTCTTTGCTGACTCTTCCTCTTCTGCTCAGCTATTTCCTGTCTGAGCTCCCAGTGGCTCCAAGGCCTACCCTTTCCCCACTCAGCATGCCCTGACTATCTCATCCTGTTCTAGAGGATCAACTGTCATCTGCATTCTGACTCTGTTCATGTTATTATCTAGAGTTCTGACTTTTCATCTAAGCTCCAGGGTCATATATTCAATTAAGCATCTCCATTTACATCTCACAGGAACCTCAAGTTCAACACTTCGAGCATTAAAGCCATGTCTCTTCACCTATTCTGCTGTACTCCTCCTCCAGTGCTCCCGTTCTCTATAATGAGCCCATCATTCATTCACCTATGTTCTTGAGCCAGAAATCTGTGAATGATGTGGCTCCTATGTCTTTTGAATGGGTTTACAGTAGGCATGTCATGTTCATGGCTACCCAACATCTTTTAAACAATCCACATGTAGCAGTTCCCACCTTCCAACTCAGAAGTCAAACTCTGAAGTTCTCTTGCAGTCCAGTTGGATACATGTGGCATAGGTTTGCCCAGCTTCCAAGTGAGGCTTGATTTAGAAGTCATCAGCAGAAGAACCAGGATATACATGAGGGCTCCCTCTGGCGGATATAGCTGGTTTCAAATATGTGAGGAGATTAGGTGACAGCAGCAACCACAAGGTCAAATTCCCTATATGGAAGTGGCATTATTACTGTAGATTTCATGAATAAGGTGAAATCAGGTCTTGACATCTTGTATGCAGTGGCAGTGAAACAACAGACTGGTTCCAAATAGGAAAAGGAGTACGTCAAGGCTGTATATTGTCACCCTGACTCTTTAACTTATATGCAGAGTATATCATGAGGAACGCTGGGCTGGAAGAAACACAAGCTGGAATCAAGATTGCTGGGAGAAAGATCAATAAACTTAGATATGCAGATGACACCATCCTTATAGCAGAAAGTGAAGAACTAAAGAGCCTCTTGATGAAAGTGAAAGAGGAGAGTGAAAAAGTTGGCTTAAAGCTCAACATTCGGAAAACTAAGATCATGGCATCTGGTTCCATCACTTCATGGCAAATAGATGGAGAAACAATGGCTGATTTTATTTTTGGGGGGCTCCAAAATCACTGCAGATGGTGATTGCAGCCATGAAATTAAAAGACGCTTGCTCCTTGGAAGGAAAGTTATGACCAACCTAGACAGCATATTAAAAAGCAAAGACATTACTTTGTCAACAAAGGTCCGTCTAGTCAAGGCTATAGTTTTTCCAGTGGTCATGTATGGATGTGAGAGTTGGACTATAAGGAAAGCTGATCGCCGAAGAATTGATGCTTTTGAACTGTGGTGTTGGAGAAGACTCTTGAGAGTCCCTTGGACTGCAAGGAGATCCAACCAGTCCATCTTAAAGGAAATCAGTCCTGAATATTAATTGGAAGGACTGATGTTGAAGCTGAAACTCCAATACTTTGGCCACCTGATGCGAAGAGCTGACTCATTAGAAAAGACCCTGATGCTGGGAAAGATTGAAGGCAGGAGGAGAAGGGGATGACAGAGGATGAGATGGTTGGATGGCACCGACAACTCAATAGACATGGGTTTGGGTGGACTCTGGGAGTTGGTGATGGACAGGGAGGCCTGGCGTGCTGCGGTTCATGGGGTCGCAAAGAATTGGACACGACTGAGCAACTGAACTGAACTGAACTGAATGCAGTGGCAGAAGTACTGAGCTTGTTCACTAAAAACAGTTTTACTACCTTGTTTGGAGTGTGTGAATGTGGGTGGGATGAGGTGTGTGAATCATGGTGGGATTTTTTTGTGTGAGTTTAGACTTTAAAAAAAATTTTTATTTTATTTAGGCTGCACCGAGTCTTTGCTGCATGCGGGCTTTTTCTAGCTGCGGCACGCAGGGGCTTGTCTTCATTGAGGTATACAGCTTTCTTGTTGTGGTAAGTTCCGTTATTGAAAAGCACAGTCTCTATAGGCTGTAGGGGCTTCACTTGTTGCTGCACTCAGACTCAGTACTTGTGGCAAAGGAATGGGCTAAGTTCCCCTGTCTGATGTGGAGGGATTGAACCCTTGTCCCCTGCATTGCCAGGCGAATTCTTAACCACTGGACCACCAGGGAAGACCTGAGTTGAGACTTGATTTTGCTCCTTCAGCTTTCCCAGTGATCAGAGAGGTTAATATCCTTTAATGAATCCCCTTTGATTTACTAAATCATTAGATTGTACAACAAACTGAAAAAACCCAAAACACAAGTTACAATTTCCGGTAAGGATCTTGAACAGTGAGGTTATTTCTTCCTCTCTGGTAGAATGTTTATCTGTGTGTTGAGCTGTGTGAAAACTGAAGCAGGGAAGGGTGTGGTTAGAAAGGCCTAGAAAGGGTGGATGTGGGTGAATGCAGGGCCTTCCCCTATCGGGTTTGTTTATTTGATCTGTCTGTACTCCCCCCAAAAAGATTTCTGTATATTGGTGTGTCAAATATACAAATTATTTGCAAATATTCCAAAAGGCAGAGTGATATAAAGAGAATGGGCATTTAACAGTAAACAACTGACTTTAAATTCTGTCTCCACCACTAACTAGCTGGGTTGTTGTTGCTGTTCAGTCACTCAGTCGTGTCCAACTTCTTGAGATCCCATGGACTGCAGCACGCCAAGCTTCCCTGTCCTTCTCCATCTCTTGGAGCTTGCTCAAATTCATGTCCATTGAGTCAGTGATACCATCCAACTATCTCATCCTCTGCCATCCCCTTCTTCTCCTGCCTACAATCTTTCCCAGCATCAAAGTCTTTTCTAGTGAGTCAACTCTTCACATGAAGTGGCCAAAGTATTGGAGCTTCAGCTTTAGCATCAGTGCTTCCAGTGAATATTCAGGACTGATCTCCTTTAGGATGGACTGGTTGGATCTCCTTGCAGTCCAAGGGACTCTCAAGAGTCTTCAGCACCACAGTTCAAACCCATCAATTATTTGGCATTCAGACTTCTTTATGGTCCATCTCTCACATCCATACATGACTATTGGAAAAACCATAGCTTTGACTATATAAACTTTGTTGGCAAAGTAATGTTTCTGCTTTTTAATATGTTGTCTAGATTTGTCATAGGTTTTCTTCTAAGGTGCCAATGTCTTTTAATTTCATGGCTACAGTCACCATTTGCAGTTACTTTGGAGCCCAAGAAAATAAAATAAAGTCTGTCACTGTTTCCATTGTTTTCCCATGTATTTGCCATGAAGTGATGGGACTGGATGCCATGATCTTCGTTTTTTGAATGTTGAGTTTTAAGCCAGCTTTTTTACTCTCTTCTTTCACATTCATCAAGAAGCTCTTTAGTTCCTCCTTGCTTTCTGTCATAAGCGATGTGTCATCTGCTTATCTGAAGTTATTTATATATCTCCGGGCACTCTTGATTCCAGCTTGTGCTTTATCCAGTCTGGCATTTCATATGATGTACTCTGCATATAAGTTAAATAAGCAGGGTGACAATATACAGCCTTGCTGTACTCCTTTCCCAATTTGGAACCAGTCTGTTGTTCCATGTGTGTTTCTAACTGTTGCTTCTCATCCCGCATACAGGTGTCACAGTAAGCAGGCCAGGTGATCTGGTATTCACATCTTTTTAAGAATTTTCCATAGTTTGTTGTCCTTGAGCAGTTGCATTAACCTCTTTCAATTTCAGTTCCCTTATCGATGAGATGTAGTTAATGTTTAAAGTCTTTACCACATGGTATGTTGTGAGGTTACTTGAGAAAATATTTGGAAGCCCCTAGGACTTAGTGGCCGGAGAAGGCAATGGCAAGCCACTCCAGTACTGTTGCCTGGAAAATTCCATGGACAGAGGAGCCTGGTAGGCTGTAGTCCATGGGGTCGCTAAGAGTCGGACACGACTGAAGTGACTTAGCAGCAGCAGCAGCAGCAGGACTTAATGGCTAGAGATAAAGTTTAGCTCTCTGGGTCAGACGCAATCAGAGACTCCAGGGAATATATGGCTTATTGACTCTGCTTATTGCAGATGGTGCTTGGAATTGACTATTTCATTCTGTTGACCTGGGATTCCATTTCAGTTCAGTCACTCAGTCGTGTCTGACTCTTTGCGACCCCATGAATCACAGCACGCCAGGCCTTCCTGTCCATCACCAACTCCCGGAGTTCACTCAAACTATGTCCATTGAGTCGGTGATGCCATCCAGCCACCTCATTCTCTGTCGTCCCCTTCTCCTCCTGCCCCCAATCCTTCTCAGCATCAGAGTCTTTTCCAGTGAGTCAACTCGTCGCATGAGGTGGCCAATGTATTGTAGTTTCAGCTTTAGCATCAGTCCTTAGTTGTAAGTAATTAAATCTACTTCTGAAATATTATTATGTCTTAATGTCAGTTGTGTTTGAAATTTTGTGTAAAATTAATAGATCCTTAGGATGAGCAAGTGGGAAAGTAGTATAATCAGCATCTAGTAGAGCCCATTATGTTTTAATTTAATCTTTAAAAATGTTTGTTATTTTTTTAAATTGAAGTATAATTGATTTATATTGTTGCACCAAACTCTGCTGTATAGCAAAGTGACTCAGTTATATACAAATAGAAATTCTTTTTTTATATATGAAATAATGTCATTTGTAGCAATATGGATGCAACGAGAGAATATCATATTAAGTAAAGTTAATTTAATCTTTTTTGTCATCAAATGAATATGTTACTATGGATGAGATTTCAAACAGTATTCAGTTCAGTTTAGTCGCTCAGTCATGTCTGACTCTTTGCCACCCCATGAATCGCAGCACGCAAGGCCTCCCTGTCCGTCAGTAACTCCTGGAGTTTACCCAAACTCATGTCCATCGAGTCGGTGATGCCATCCAGCCATCTCATCCTCTGTCGTCCCCTTCTCCTCCTGTCCCCAATCCTTCCCAGCATCAGAGTCTTTTCCAGTGAGTCAACTCTTCTCATGTGGTGGCCAAAGTATTGGAGTTTCAGCTTCAGCATCAGTCCTTCCAATGAACACCCAGGACTGATCTCCTTTAGGATGGACTGGTTGGATCTCCTTGCAGTCCAAGGACTCTCAAGAGTCTTTTCCAACACCACAGTTCAAAGGCATACATTCTTTGGCGCTCAGCTTTCTTCAGAGTCCAACTCTCACATCCATACATGACCATTGGAAAAAACATAGACTTGACTAGACGGACCTTGGTTGGCAAAGTAATGTCTCTGCTTTTTAATATGCTATCTAGGTTGGTCATAACTTTCCTTCCAAGGAGTAAGTGTCTTTTAATTTCATGGCTGCAATCAGCATCTGCAGTGATTTTGGAGCCCAAAAAAATAAAGTCTGACAGTGTTTCCACTGTTTCCCCATCTATTTCCCATGAAGTGATGGGACCAGATGCCATGATCTTAGTTTTCTGAATGTTGAGCTTCAAGCCAACTTTTTCACTCTCCTCTTTCACTTTCATCAAAAGGCTTTTGAGTTCCTCTTCACTTTCTGCCATAAGGGTGGTGTCATCTGCATATCTGAGGTTATTGATATTTCTCCTGGCAATCTTGATTCCAGCTCGTGCTCCCTCCAGCCCAGCGTTCCTCATGATGTACTCTGCATATAAGTTAAATAAGCAGGGTGACAATATACAGCCTTGACATACTCCTTTTCCTATTTGGAACCAGTCTGTTGTTCCATGTCCAGTTCTAACTGTTGCTTCCTGACCTGCATACAGGTTTCTCAAGAGGCAGGTCAGGTGGTCTGGGATTCCCATCTCTTTCAGAATTTTCCACACAGTCAAAGGCTTTGGCATAGTCAATGAAGCAGAGATAGATGTTTTTCTGGAACTCTTTTGCTTTCTCCATGATCCAGCGGATGTTGGCAATTTGATCTTTTGTTCCTCTGCCTTTTCTAAAACCAGCTTGAACATCTGGAAGTTCACAGTTCACGTATTGCTGAAACCTGGCCTGGAGAATTTTGAGCATGACTTTACTAGCGTGTGAGATGAGTGCAATTGTGAGATAGTTTGAGCATTCTTTGTCATTTCCTTTCTTTGGGATTGGAATGAAAACTGACCTTTTCCAGTACTGTGACCACTGCTGAGTTTTCCAAATTTGTTGGCATATTGAGTGCAGCACTTTCACAGCATCATCTTTCAGGATTTGAAATAGCTCAACTGGAATTCCATCACCTCCACTAGCTCTGTTCATAGTGATCCTTTCTAAGGCCCACTTGACTTCACATTCCAGGATGTCTGGTTCTAGGTGAGTGATCACACCATCGTGATTATCTGGGTCATGAAGATCTTTTTTGTACAGTTCTGTGTATTCTTGCCACCTCTTCTTAATATCTTCTGCTTCTGTTAGATCCATACCATTTCTGTCCTTTATCGAGCCCATCTTTGCATAAAATGTTCCCTTGGTATCTCTAATTTTCTTGAAGAGATCTCTAGTCTTTCCCATCCTGTTTTGTTCCTCTATTTCTTTGCATTGATCACTGAGGAAGGCTTTCTTGCTATTCTTTGGATCTCTGCATTCAGATGCTTATATCTTTCCTTTTCTCCTTTGCTTTTCACAGCTATTTATAAGGACTCCTCAGACAGCCATTTTGCTTTTTTGCGTTTCTTTTCCTTGGGGATGATCTTGATGCCTTGTACAATGTCATGAACCTCTGTCCATAGTACATCAGGCACTCTGTCTATCAGATCTAGTCCCTTAAATCTATTTCTCACTTCCACTGTGTAATCATAAGGGATTTGATTTAGGTCATACCTGAACGGTCTGGTGGTTTTCCCTACTTTCTTCAATTTCAGTCTGAATTTGGCAATAAAGAGTTCATGATCTGAGCCACAGTCAGCTCCTGGTCTTGTTTTTGCTGACTGTATAGAGCTTCTCCATCTTTGGCTGCAAAGAATATAATCAATCTGATTTCGGTGTTGACCATTTGGTGATGTCCATGTTTAGAGTCTTCTCTTGTGTTGTTGGAAGAGGGTGTTTGCTATGACTAGTGCGTTCTCTTGGCAAAACTCTATTAGCCTTTGCCCTGCTTCATTCCGTGCTCCAAGGCCAAATTTGCCTGTTACTCCAGGTGTTTCTTGACTTCCTACTTTTTCATTCCAGTCCCCAATAATGAAGAGGACATCTTTTTTGGGTGTTAGTTCTAAAAGGTCTTGTAGGTCTTCATAGAACTGTTCAACTTTGGCTTCTTCAGCGTTACTGGTTGGGGCATAGGCTTGGATTACTGTGATATTGAGTGGTTTGCCTTGGAAACGAACAGAGATCATTCTGTCATTTTTGAGATTGCATCCAAGTACTGCATTTCGGACTCTTTTATTGATCATTATGGCTACTCCATTTCTTCTAAGGGATTCCTGCCCATAGTAGTATATATAATGGTCATCTGAGTTAAATTCACCCATTCCAGTCCATTTTAATTCACTGATTCCTAGAATGTCGACGTTCACTCTTGCCATCTCCTGTTTGACCACTTCCAATTTGCCTTGATTCATGGACCTAACATTCCAGGTTCCTATGCAATATCGCTTTTTACAGCATCGGACCTTGCTTCCATCACCAGTCACATCCAGAACTGGCTGTTGTTTTTGCTTTGGCTCTGTCTCTTCACTCTTTCTGGAATTATTTCTCCAGTGACCTCCAGTAGCATATTGGGCACTTACTGACCTAGGGAGTTCATCTTTCAGTGTTTGAAAGCATCTCCTGTGAAGTTGTGAGTCCGCAGTTGACTGCCACAGGGAAAGGGGCTCTGGGTGCAGCTGACTTGGTATGGCATAAGCCCTCTTGGAGGAGGTTGCCATTAACCCCACCATAAAGCTGCCAGACCTTACACAGGACTGGGAAAGACTCTTGGAGGGCACAAAAATAAACTTGTGTGCACCAGGACCCAGCAGAAAGGAGCAGTGACCCCACAAGAGACTGAACCAGACTTGCCTGTGAGTGTCCAGGAGTCTCCATTGGAGGCTTGGGTAGGTAGTGACCTGCTGCAGGGTTGGGAGCAGTGAGTATAGCAGTATATGCCTGGGATCTTTTGAAGGACATCACCATCATCTTCATTACCTCCACCATAGTTTCGTTTGTTCTGTCGCTCAGTCGTGTCCGACTCTTTGCGACCCCGTGGACTGTAGCCTACCAGGCTTCTACGTCCATGGGATTCTCCAGGCAAGAATACTGGAGTGGGTTACCGTTTCCTTCTCCAGGGGATCTTCCCGACCCAGGGATCGAACCCGGGTCTCCCGCATTGGAGGCAGACACTTTAACCTCTGAGGCACCAGGGAAGTTTGGTCTCAGGTAAATAACAGGGAGGGAACATAGCTCCACCCATCAACAGAAAATTGGATTAAAGATTTACTGAGCATGGCCCCGCCCATCAGAACAAGATTCAGTTTCCCCCTGTCAGTATCTCCCATCAGGAAGCTTCCATAAGCCTCTTATCCTTCTCCATCAGAGGGCAGACAGACTGAAAACCACAATCACAGTAAATTAACCAATCTAATCACATGCACCACAGCCTTGTCTAACTCAATGAAACTATGAGCCATGCCATATAGGTCACCGAAGATGGACGGGTCATGGTGGAGAGTTCTGATGAAATGTGGTCCTCTGGAGAAGGGAATGGTGAACCACTTCAGTATTCTTGCCTTGAGAATCCTATGAACAATATGAACTGAACAGTATCAGTGATTTGCGATTCCGCAAAAATAAAGTCTGTCCCTGTTTCCACTGTTTCCCCATCTATTTGCCACGAAGTGATGGGACCAGATGCCATGATCTTTGTTTTCTGAATGTTGAGCTTCAAGCCAACCTTTTCACTCTCCTCTTTCACTTTCATCAAGAGGCTTTTTAGTTTTTCTTCACTTTCTGCCATAAGGGTGGTGTCATCTGCATATCTGAGGTTATTGATATTTCTTCTGGCAATCTTGATTCCAGCTTGTGCTTCATCCAGCCCAGTGTTTCTCATGATGTACTCTGCATATAAGTTAAATAAGCAGGGCAACAATATACAGCCTTGACGTACTCCTTTCCCAATTTGGAACCAGTCTGTTGTTCCATGTCCAGTTCTAACTGTTGCTTCTTGACCTGAATACAGATTTCTCAGGAAGCAGGTTTGGTGGTCTGGTATTCCCTCCCATCTCTTTCAGAATTTTCCACAGTTTGTTGTGATCCACACAGTCAAAGGCTTTGGCATAGTCAATAAAGCAGAAATATGTTTTTTGGAACTCTCTTGCTTTTTCCATGATCCAGCAGATGTTGACAATTTCTTCTCTGGTTCCTCTGCCTTTTCTAAAAAAAGCTTGAACATCTGGAATTTCATGGTTCACGTACTGTTGAAGCCTGAGCTGGAGAATTTTGAGCATTATTTTGCTAGCATGTGAGATGAGTGAGATAAGGGTGAATGTTTTAGGTCCTATTTAAACCAATAGATAACCTATGGAAAAATTACTCCCAGAAGTTTCAGACCAAAAAAAAAAAAAAAAAGTAGAAAGATGGCTCTTCCAACTTCTTCACTGCTACACCAACAACAGGAAACAAGCATAAGTAGCCAGATGACTCACCTTACTTCTCTTATATTTGAGAGTCATTCAAATGAATATAGATTTTTAATGACCCACATGTAAGTCTTCTGGATAAAAAAGTTCTAATCTTGGAACTCTTCACCTACCAACATTTACAACAAAAAAAAATTTGAGTGTAACCTTGCCATAATTTTTTGTTTTTGAGTAAGATATTTACAGGAAATGAGCTGTTTTCTCTGACTGAGGAAATCGAAAGCTAAGAACATTGGTGGGAGGAGTCTCAATACTCTTTCATAACGTCCCCCTCTCTGGGAAAGCACAGTACCAGCTAGCCAGCACTAAATCAAGGGTTTTGACTAGTCAGTGCCCTTTTTCCCTGTTATCTTTCAAAATACTTCTTTTCCCTCTGCCCTTCAGGAAATTATACAATTCTGCAGTTCAGTCTCTGAGAGATTTACTGATTTCTCATCCTACTTAAACAGTGATTCTTCTATTTCTAAAGACAACCTCAAGATCTGGACTACTGTGGAAGACATCTCCACTGAGGTAAGATGAGTAGGAATTCTTGTTGAGAGCTCTGGGTATCTGGCTGGTAACCTCAAGAGGATAAGGGGAGCTTTAGTCATGAAGAATTTTTGGGGAATGGATTGGCATGAACTATATTCAGAAAAGTGAAAACAACAGTAACTTGATTCTAAACATTTACTGCCTAGACAAATAATAAACATTTCATTCCACCATAACTGAAGCCTGAACAAAGGGAGATGCATTTTGACAACAGAAGATATTAAAATGTATTCCCCAGGCAACTATCAGCATGAGTTATATTTAGAGACAGTATTTGCTTTCCTTCCTTAAAAGACGCACAGGAAACAGTGGCTGTGGTGGAGGCCTGGGTAAAAGTCCAGATAGGGACATGATAAAATATCATAAAATAATATTGAGTAAAAAATAGAACCAGATATAAAACTATATTGTGTGATATTACCCTAATTTTTGAAAACACACACACACAGAGCAGAGCAGATAAGTTTCAGTTCCACAAATGCAGTTATACAAAACATGGCTTCTTTACCTCCCTTAAGACAGTGAATTTTTCTTTCAGACTTTATTCTATACCTGCTGCCAGAGTTGTTATTTCACTGTCTTTTAGAATTACTTTCTGCTTTCCTGAAAATTAATAACTTTTTTCGTGGTGGCACAGCATAGGAGAGATGCAGGGAGAGGCAATTACAAGCAGATTTCTATTGTCTACTTTTAGAATTGTTTAAAGACTTTCTGAATGACTTGATGCAATAATATTTTATATGTGCTTGACTGGAATATAAGATTTTTAATATTTATTTCAGAATCTTCTGTATGTTAGATAAACAATCTCAATCATACTATTATATTTACTTTTAGTAGGTAAATAGACAATTAAAACTGTTGTTATCTCCCTAGGAGTTGTACCTTTTATCATTGTGTTGTGCTCTGATGATACTTTTTAATTTCAGATCTGTTTAAGGCTAGACTACATAGATAAACTACTTTTCTTTTAGATGCTGTTTACATGTTTTAGGTACTCTTTTCATATTTAGGTACTCTTTATCGTGTTTTATGATAAAATATTTTTCTTTTATTTTTCCACCATCAAACGATCTTCTGTTAAAAATACATTGGAAGATTTCTTAAATCCCAGTTGACCAAGTTTTCACTTAAGTTTAACCAGTTAGATTCTTTGTGTCTATGCTGACTGGTAACATGTATTATCTTGTTTCTTCTATTCATTTCAATTTATGATACTTCTATACTCTCCTTTCTTGATTTTTTTTGAGGAGGGGGGTTAGTCTTTTTGGTTTTGCTTTTAACTCATACCCCTATCTTAACGTTTAAGACAAATATGTTAGTGTTCCGTCATATTCTTTGTCTTTCCTCCCTCCCTCCACCATGTTGATATACTTCCTGCTTCTTTTTTCTTCAGACTGAGCTTTGTTAATTTTAAGACATAGATAAACACACCTGATCAGGTTAAGTTTTCACTTTTATTTACCTTTCAGCTTACAGTTTTCCTTGACTTCCTTATATGTGGTGTGTCTGCTCAGTTGTGACTTTTTGTGATCCCATGGACTATCATCCACCAGGCTCCTCTCTCCATGGAATTTGCCAGGCAAGAATACTGGATTGGGTAGTCATTCCCTTCTCCAGGGGATCTTTCTGACCCAGAAATCAAGCCTGTGTCTCTTGCATCTCCTGCTCTGGCAGGCAGATTCTTTACCATTGAGCTACCTGGAAGCTCCAGCTTCCTTATATATTACCCTTTTATTGACTAGTTATTTCCAATAGATGTCTTCATGTGATCTTTGCCTGTCAAAACTATGAAGGCCTTGAATACAGGAAAATAGTTTTTGAAGTACTCATATTTAAATATCATTTTGACTAGATTAAAAATCCTACTCTAAAAATTATTTTTCCCTTAAGGTAGATTGGCAGTACCTTGTCTAATACCCCTGGGACTAGATATGTTGTGAAATTCTAATCTGAAAAATTCAGAAAATGCTATATAATTAATGAATCTAATTTATTATTTGGGAAGAAGAGGCTAAAGTCTGCATTTCATTATTTTTCTTCCAGTTTTTTTGAGCCATAATTGACATACACCGCCATATAAATTTAAGGTATACTGCATAGCGATCTGATTTATACGCATCATGAAGTAATAGCACAATAACTTTAGTTAGCATCCATCATCTCATATAGGTACAAAATTAAAGATGTACAAAATTTTTTTTCTTGTGATGAGAACTGTTTTCTCTCACAATAACTTTCATATATAACAAGCCGCAGTTATTATATTTATCATGTTGTATATTACATCCCTAGTACTTATTTATCCTATAGCTTTGAAGTTTGTATCTTTCACCAACCTTTATCCAATTCCCCTTCCCCCTACCACACCATGATTACTGGTTATCATCTTTTGCTATGAGTTTGTTTTTGCAGTATAATTGACCTAAGAAATTGTGTTGGTTGCTATAACATGACATAGTGATTCTATATTTCTTTTTTTATTTTAAATTTATTTATTTTAATTGGAGAATAATTACTTTACAATATTGTGATGGTTTTTGCCATACATCATCATGAATCGGCCACAAGTATACATGTGCCCCCCCGCATACTGAACCCCACTCCCACTTCCCTCCCCACCCTGTTCCTCTGGGTTGTCCCAGAGCTTTGGGTGCCCTGCTTCATGCATCAAACTTGCACTGGCCATCTATTTTACATATGATAATGTACATGTTTCAGTGCGGTTCTCTCAAGTCATCCCAACCTCACCTTCTCCCACTAAGTCCAAAAGTTTGTTCTTTACATCTGGGTCTCCTTTGCTGCCCTGCATGTAATCATCGGTACCATCTTTCTAAATGATATTTCTATACATTTCAAACCAATCACCATAAGTTTAGCTATGATTGTCACCATTCATACTTGTCACCATATTACGTTCTTATTGATTATATTCCCTACACTGTACATTTGTATTACATTATTACATTATGTACATTTGCTACACACGACTCATTTATTTTGCAACTGGAAGTTTGCACATGTTAATCTCCCTCACCTATTTCTTTGCTTCTGCTATGCCATGCCTCTGGAGAATACCTATTTGTTCTCTGTACCTATAATTATTTGTTTTTGATATGTTTGTTCATTTGATTTTTTTAAATTGTACATCACACGAAATCATAAAATATTTGTTTTTTTCTGTCTGGCTTATTTCACTTAGAATAATATCCTCTAGGTCCATCCATATTGTTGTACATGGCAATACTGCATTTTTTTTATGACTAATAACCCATCGTATATATTTGCCATGTCTTCTTTATCTATTCGTCCACTGATGGGCATTTAGGTTGTTTCTGTATTTTAGTTATTGCAAATAGTCCTGCCATGAACATTGGGGTGTGTATATATTTTCTAATAGTATTTTTATTTTGTTTGGATAGGTACTCAGGAGTGGTATTTTTGGATCATATGGTAGTTTTATTCTTTATTTTTTGCAAATCTCCATGTTGTTTTCCATAGTGGATACACCAATTTACATTCCCACCAACAGTGTGCAAGGGTTCTCTTTTCTCTGCATCCTCATGAAGACTTGTTCTTTGTCACTGTTTGACATAAAATCTATTCTGACAGGTGTAAGATGATATCTCATTGTAATTTTGACTGCATTTTCCTGATGATTAGTAATGTTAAGCAACTTTTCATGAGCCTGTTGACGGTCTGTATGTTTTCCTAGGAAAGATATTCCTTCAGTCCCTCTACTGATTTTTAAACTGTGTTGCTTGCTTGTTTGATGTTGAGTTGTATGAATTCTTTGTATATTTTGGATATCAACCCATTATCAGATATATTGTTTACAAATAAACTCTCCCATTCAGTAGGTGGCCTTGTGGTTTTGTTGATAGTTCCCTTTGCTGTGCAAAAGATTTTTAGTTTGATAAAATCCTATCTTCTTATTTTAATTTTTGTTTCCCTTACCTGAGACGATATATCCAAAAAACTATAATAAAGACTGCTGTCAAGGAATATAGTGCTAGTTTTCTTCTAGAAGTTTTGTGATTTTAAGTCTTCCATTTAAGTCTTTAATTCATTTTGAATTTATTTTTGTATGTGGTGTCAGAAAGTAGACCAGTTTGATTTTTTGACATAACTGTCCATTTTTGTCAACACCACTCTTTGAGGCTGTCTTTTGTGCATTGTAATTGTTGCCACCTTTATCAGATTAATTACCCTTAAAGTGTGGATTCAATTCTGGAATCTATTTTATTCCATTGATCTAGGTATATGTTTTTGTTCCATCACTCTACTGTTTTGATTAGTGTAGCTTTGTAGTATACTTTGATATCAGGGAGTGTTGTACCTTCAGGCTTGTTCTTCTTTCTTTAAATTGTTTTGGCTATTTGAGGCCTCTTGTGCTTCCATACAAGTTTTTGAATTTTTTGTTCTAGTTCTGTGAAAAATGCCACTGGTAATTTGATTGGGATCGCATTGGATCTATATGGTGTCTTGGGTAGAAAAGTGACTTTAATAATATTAATTCTTTAAATCCATATTTTTCCATCTGTTTGTGTTGTCTTCAATTTCTTTCATCAGTGTTTTGTAGTTTCCCAAAAAGAGGTCTTCTGTTTCCTTAGTAAAATTTATTCCTAGGTATTTTGTTCTTTTTGATGTGATTGTAAATGGGGTTGTTTTCTTAACTTCTGATTTCGACAGTTCATTGCTAGTGTATAGAAATGCAACAGATTTCTGTACTAACTTTGAGGGTTTTTTAAAAAATTTATTTTTTAATTGGAGGAAAATTGCTTTACAATTTTGTGTTGGTTTCTGCCATACAACAAGGTGAATCAGTCATAATTGTATGTATATCTCTTCCTTCTTGAGCCTCCTCCCTCCCCCAATTCCACCCCTCTAGGTGATCACAGAGCACCAGGCTGGACTTCCTGCGTTATACAGCAACTTCTCACCAGCTATCTATTTTACACATGATTGTGTATATATGTTGATGCTACTTTCTCCATTTGTCCCACTATCTCCTGACCCCTCTATGTCCACAAGTCTATTCTCTACATGTGTGTTTTCATTCCTTCCTTGCACATAATTTCATTGATACCATCTTTCTAGATTCCATATATATGCATTAACATATGATATTTGTTTTCTCTTTCTAACTTACTTCACTCTGTATAATAGGCTCTAGATTCATCCACCTCATTAGAACTGACTCAAATGCAGAGTTAAAGCTTGAGCAAATTCCGGGAGATAGTGAAAGATTGGGAAGCCTGGCGCGCTGCTCTTCATGGGGTCGCAAAGAGACAGACATGACTTAGCAGCTAAATAAAAACAAATGGTGTTAAAAAGTGTTCTCATTTCAACATTTTTTGTTGTTGTTCTATTCTGTGAAAAATACCTTTGGTAGTTTGAAAAGGATTGCACTGAATCTGTAGATTGCTTTGAGTAGTATAATCATTTTTACAATATTGATTCTTCCAGTTTAAGAATATTCATGTTTGTGTCATCTTTGATTTCTTTCATCAGTGTGTTATAGTTTTCTGCATACAGGTCTTTTGTCTCTTTAGTTGGTTCATTCCGATTGTGTTTTATCCTTTTTGTTGCAAAGGTGAATGGAAATGTTCCCTTAATTTATCTTTCTGATTTTTTTTTTTTTGGTTAGTATATAGGAATGCAAGAGATTTCTGTGTATTAGTTTTATATCCTGAAATTTTACTATATTCATTGATTAGCTCTAGTAGCTTTCTGCTGGCATCGTTAGAGTTTTCCATATATAGCATCAGGCTTCCCGTGTGGCTCTAGTGATAAAGAATCTACTTGCAATTCAGGAGATGTAAGAGACACAGATTCAATCTCTGGGTTGGGAAGATCCCCTGGAGAAGGGCATGACAACCCACTCCAGTATTCTTGCCTGGAAAATCCCATGGGCAGAGAAGCCACGTGGGCTGCAGTTCATAGGGTCACTTAAGAGTTGGATTCAACTAAAATGACTTAGTATGCATACTTGCATGTATAGTATCATGTCTTCTGCAACAATGAGAGTTTTACTCTTTTTCCAATCCGGATTCTTTTTATTTCTTTTTCTTCTTTCATTACCATGGCTAAGACTTCCAAAACTATGTTGAATAATGGTTGTGAGAGTGGGCACCCTTGTCTTGTCCTCATCTTAGAGGAAATAATTTTAGTTTTTCACCAATGAGAATAATATTTGCTGTGGGTTTGTCATACGTGGCCTTTGTTATGTTGGGATAGGTTCCTTCTGTGCCTACTTTCTGGAGAGCTTTTATCATATATGGATATTGAATTTTGTTGAAAAGCTTTCTCTGCATCTATTGAGATGATCATATAGCTTTTAACTTTCAGTTTGTTAATATGATGTATCACATTGATTTGCATATACTGAAGAATCCTTGCATCTCTGGGATAAACTCCACTTAATCATGTATGATCCTTTTAATGTCTTGTTGGATTCTGTTTGCTAGAATTTTTTTGGGGATATTTGCATCTCTGTTCATTACTTATCAGTTCAGTTCAGTTCAGTCGCTCAGTTGTGTCCAACTCTCCGCGACCCCATCAATCACAGCATGCCAGGCCTCCCTGTCCATCACCAACTCCCGGAGTTCACTCAAACTCACTGATATTGGCCTATAATTTTCTCTTTTGGTGGTATCTTTGTCTTGTTTTGGTGTCAGAGTAATGGTAGCCTTGTAGAATGAGTGGGACGTTTCCTTCCTTAGCAATTTTCTGGTAGAGTTTGAGCAGGTTACATATTAGCTCTTCTCTGAGTGCTTGGTAGAATTCACTTTTGGAGACATCTGTCCCTGGGTTTTTGTTTATTGAAAGATTTTTGATCATGGTTTCTATTTCAGTGCTCATGATTGGTCTGTTAATATTTTCTGTTTCTTCCTGGTTCAATCTGGAAGGTTGTACTTTTCAAAGAATTTGTCCATTTCTTTCAGGTTGTCCATTTTATTGGTGTATAGTTGCTCATAGCAGTTTCTTATGATTCTTTGCATGTCTGCATTGTCTGTTGCAGCTTTCACTTTTTCATTTTTAATTTTATTGATTTGAACCTTCTCCCTTATTGTCTTGATGAGTCAGGCTTAATGGTTTGTCAATATTTTTTTATCTTCTTAAAGGACCAGCTTTTAATTTTTTTTTTTTTTGAATCTTTGCTATTGTCTCCCTCATTTCTTTTTCATTTCTTTCTGCTCTGAGCTTTATGATTTATTTCCTTCTGCTCACTGGGTCTTTTGTTCTTCTTTTCCTAGTTGATTAGGTGTATGGTTAGGTTGTTTATTTAATGGTTTTCTTGTTTTTTGAGGTAGGCTTGTATTGCTGTGAGCTTCCCTCTTAGCACTGCTTTTGTTGCATCCCATAGGTTTTGAGTTACCCAGTTTTCATCATGATTTATTTCTAGGTATTTTTCGATTTCCTCCTTGATTTCCCAGTGACCACTTGGTTACTCAGAAGCTTATCGTTTAGCCTCTATGTGTTTGTGTATGTGTTTGTGTTGTTTACAGTTTTTCTTTCCCTTGTAGTTGATATCTAATCTTATGGCATTGTGGTCAGAAAAAAAGCTTAATGCAGTCTTAGTTTTTAAAATTTTATCAAGGCTTGATTTGAGACCCAAGGTGTTATCTATCCTGGACAATGTTCTGTGCACTTGAGAAAAAAAGTGAAAACTAATGTTTTTGGATGAAATGTCTTATAGCTATCAATTAGGGTCCAGTGTATCATCTGAAGCTTGTGTCTCTTTATAAATTTTCTGCCTGGATGATCCGTCTGTTGGTGAGTGGAGAGTTAAAAGTCCCCCACTATCACTGTACTATTGTCAATTTCCCATTTTATAATTATTAACATTTTCCTTATGTACCGAGGTGCTCCTGTGTTGTGTGTGTATGTATTTATAATTATTATATTTTCTTCTTGGATTGATCCCTTGATCATAATGTAGTGTCCTTCCTGTCTCTTGTAATGATCTTTATGTTAAAGTCTCTTTTATCTGACATGAGTATTGCCACCCCCACCTTTTCCATTTTCATGAAATACTCTCTTCCGTCCCTCACTGTCAGTCTGTATGTGTCCCTAGGTCTGAAGTGGGTCTCTTGTATATATAGGAACCTTATTTTTGTATCAATTCAGCCAGTTTGGTTGAAGCAATTGGTTCATTTACATTTACACTAGTTACTGATATGTATGATCCTATTTGGAGAAAGAAATGGCAACCCACTCCAGTGTTCTTGCCTGGAGAATCCCAGGGATGGGGGAGCCTGGTGGGCTGCCATCTATGGGGTCTCACAGAGTCAGACACGACTGAAGCAACTTAGCAGCAGCAGCAGCGTGATCCTATTACCATCATTTACTTTAGTTTTTTTTTTTTTTTTTAACTTTGTTTTTGTAGGTCTTTTCTTTCTCTTGTGTTTCTTGTCTAGAGAAGTTCCTTTAGCATCTATCGTAAAGCTGGTTTGGTGGTTCTGAGTTGTCTTAACTTTGCTTATCTGTAAAACTTTTGATTTCTCTATCAAATCTGAATGATAGCTTTTCTAGGTAGAGTAATCTTGATCATAGATATTTTTCCTTTCATCATTTTAAGAATATCCTGCCACTCCCTTCTGGCCTGTAGAGTTTCTGATGAAAGATCAGCTGCTAACCTTATGTTAATCCCCATATATGTTATTTGTTGCTTTTCCATTGCTACTTTTAATATTTTTTCTTTTTGTTTAATTTTTGTTAGTTCGATTAATATGTATCTTGATGTGTTTCTCTTTGTATTTATCGTGTATGGGATTCTGAGCTTCCTGGACTTGGGTAGCTATTTACTTTCTTGTGTTTGGGAAGTTTTCAACTATAAACTCAAATAATTTTTTCATACTCTTTTTCTCTTCTTTTCCTAAGAACCCTATAATTAAAATGTTGGTGTGGTTAATGTTGTCCCAGAGGCTTATGAGGCTGTCCTCAGTTCTTTTTTCTTTATTCTGCTCTACTTCAGTTATTGCCACCATTCTATCCTCCAATTCTGTTTCAGTTATTTATTTATTTATTTTTGGTTCCCTTGAGTGCATTTTTAATCTCAGTTATTGTGTTTCTCATTGCTGACTGTCTATTCTTTATTTCTTCGCGATCCTTGTTAAACTTTTTTTGTATCTTCTCAGTCTGTGCCTCTTGTATTTATCTGTGCCTTCATTTTATTTGGAAGATTTTGGATTATCTTTACCACCATTACTCTGAATTCTTTTTTAGGTAGATTGCCTGTTTCTTTATTTGTTTGGTCTTATGGATTTTTACAATATTCCTTCATCTGCTGCCTGTTTCTCTCTCTTTTCAACTTGTTTGCTTTATTGTATTTGCCATCTCCTTTCTACTGGTTGCAAGGTCATGTTCCTCTTATTTGTGAAGGCTTCCCCCAGTGGATGGGTATGGATCTGTGCCTTGTGAAAGTTTCCTGTTGGGGAGACTGGTGTCTGTCCTGGTGAGTAGAACTGGATCTTGTTTCTCTAGAGGGCAGTGCCATGCTCAGTGGTTTGTTTTTTGGGGTGTCTGTGGGTTTGGTATGGCCTTGGGCAGCCTGCTGCTAATGGGCAATGTTGTATTCTTGTTTAGCTGATTGTTTGGTATGAGGCATCTGACACTGAACTTGGTAGCCTTTGGGTGGAGCCTGGTCTTAGTGTTGAAATGGAGACCTTTAGGAGACGTCTCACTGATTAATGTTCCATGGGGTCAGAAGTTCTCTGGTGATCCAATGTCCTGTACTCTGGTCTCCCACCTCAGAGGTTCAGGCCCAAACCCTTACTATAGACCCAAGACTCCACGAGTCATACAGCACAGAAAGAAAGAGATAGAAGAAAAAAGAAAAAAAAAAGTACATATGTATATATATGTATATAAAGAGTGATAGTAAGAAGAATGTCCTCCTCAGTCTTCCGTTGTCCTCACCACACAGTGAGCATCAGCCAATCTGCCTACTCAGGAAGCCCTCCGATATTTCTAGGAAGGTGGTCTCTGGATGTGCTGTGGGCACTGTGGGGTCAGTTCAGACTCAAATCTGGCCTGTTCCAGCTTGTACTAGCTTCCAAATTCCATAACTGCCCCCAAAGTCCACAGTCTAAAGCTAATTGTGGATATTTAATCCACTGCACCTGTGGTTACAGGAATAATTTCCCTTCCTCTTCCTTGGTCACACAACCTCTGGTGCTCAGCTTTGGTTTTGGCCCTGTCCTCTTAAGTCTGGATTTAAGGGAGTGCCTGATGAACTGTGGCTGGAGGTTCATGACATTGTATAGGAGACAGGGATTAAGACCATCTACAAGAAAAGGAAATGCAAAATATAAAAATGGTTGTCTGAGGAGGCCTTACAAATAGCTGTGAAAAGAAGAGAAGCAAAGGAGAAAAGGAACAATATAGCCATTTGAATGCAGAGTTCCAAATAATAGCAAAGAGAGATAAGAAAGCCTTCCTCAGTGATCAGTGCAAAGAAATAGAGGAAAACAATAGAATGGGAAAGAATAGAGATCTCTTCAAGAAAATTAGAGATACCAAGGGAACATTTCATACAAAGATGGGCCCAAGGACAGAAATGGTATGGCCCTAACAGAAGCAGAAGATATTAAGAAGAGGTGGCAAGAATACACAGAAGAGCTATACAAAAATGATCTTCATGACCCAGATATTCATGATGGTGTGATCACTCACCTACAGCCAGACATCCTGGAATGTGAAGTCAAGTGGGCCTTAGGAAGCACCACTACGAACAAATCTAGTGGAGGTGATGGAATTCCAGTTGAGCTATTTCAAATGCTAAAAGATGATGCAGTGAAAGTGCTGCACTCAATATGCCAGCAAATTCGGAAATCTCAGCAGTGGCCACAGTACTGGAAAAGGTCAGTTTTCATTCCAATCCCAAAGAAAGGCAATGCCAAAGAATGCTCAAACTACCACACTATTGCATTCATCTTACATGCTCGTAAAGTCATGCTCAAAATTCTCCAAGCCAGGCTTCAGTAATAGGTGAACCGTGAACTTATAGATGTTCAAGCTGGTTTTAGAAAAGGCAGAGGAACCAGAGATCAAATTGCCAACATCCACTAGATCATCAAGAAAGCAAGAGAGTTCCAGAAAAACACCTATTTCTGTTTTATTGACTATGCAAAAGCCTTTGACTGTGTAGATCACCACGAATTGTGGAAAATTCTGAAAGAGATGGGAATATCAGACCACCTGACCTGCCTCTTGAGAAACCTGTATGCAGGTCAGGAAGGAACAGTCAGAACTGGACATGGACAAATAGAGGTTCCAAATCGGAAAAGGAGTACGTCAAGGCTGTATATTGTCACCCTGCTTCTTTAATTTCTATGCAGAGGACATCATGAGAAACGCTGGGCTGAATGAAGCACAAGCTGAATCAAGATTGCAGGAGAAATATCAATAACCTCAGATATGCAGATGACACCACCCTTATGGCAGAAAGCGAAGAGGAACTAAAGAGCCTCTTGATGAAAGTGAAAGAGCAGAGTGAAAAAGTTGGCTTAAAGCTCAACATTCAGAAAACTAACATCATGGGATCCAGTCCCATCACTTCATGGCAAATATATGGGGAAACAGTGGAAACTGTGGCTGACTTTATTTTTGGGGGTTCCAAAATCACCCAGATGGTGATTGCAGCCATGAAATTAGAAGACACGTACTCCTTGGAAGGAAAGTTATGACCAACCTAGACAGCATATTAAAAAGTTGAGACATTACTTTGCCAAAAAAGGTCCATCTAGTCAAGGCTATGGTTTTTCCAGTAGTCATGTATTGGTGTGAGAGTTGGAGTATAAAGAAAGCTGAGCGCCGAAGAATTGATTCTTTTGAACTGTGGTGTTGGAGAAGACTCTTGAGAGTCCCTTAGACTGCAAGGAGATCCAACCAGTCAATCCTAAAGGAAATCAGTCCTGAACATTCATTGGAAGGACTTATGCTGAAGCTGAAATTCCACCTGATGCGAAGAACTGACTCATTTGGAAAGACCCTGATGCTGAGAAAGATTGAAGGCAGGGGGAGAAGGTGATGACAGAGGACAAGGTGGTTTGATGGCCTCACTGACTCAATGGACATGAGTTTGAGTAAACTCTGGGAGTTGGTGATGGACATGGAGGTCTGGTGTGCTGCTGTACATGGGGTCACAAAGAGTCGGATGTGACTGAGACCCTTGTATCTGTTCCTTCCCGAGAGACAACGGGGCAAAAGTAGCACCTTATTTAGGCTCACTTACTCAGTTGGACGATCCTAGGTGTTCATTGGAAGGACTGATGCTAAAGCTGAGACTGCAATACTTTGGCCACCTCATGAGACGAGTTGACTCACTGGAAAAGACTCTGATGCTGGGAAGGGTTGGGGGCGGGAGGAGAAGGGGATGACCAAGGATGAGATGGCTGGATGGCATCACCGACTCTGTGGACTTGAGTCTGAGTGAACTCCGGGAGTTGGTGATGGACAGGGAGGCCTGGCGTGTTGTGATTCATGGGGTCGCGGAGAGTCGGACACGACTGAGCGACTGAACTGAACTGAACTGAACTGACTCAGTTGGACTGGGAAGAGGGAGAGGTATATCAGACACAGTTATGGTATGTGGGGACTACCCACTGTGGCTGAGATCTGCAACCAGTCGCCATAGTCTGAGGTGGGTCGTGTGTTTCCCCAGGGGAACTGGTCCCAGGTCTTGGGTCCCTCAGCAGGGCCAAGTTGCTCAGATTCCCAGGAAGGTATGAGAAGTGACTTGTACTTGAATGCAGCTTGGTGGCAGCTGTGAGCCCTGAGGTCGAGACTGCAGTGACCTCCTGTCCTCTGCCTCTGGCATCTACACTGGCCCATTCCCGCTCTGGGATCACAAATGCAGTTATGTGTAGATTCACCTCTGGAACTTATGCCAGCTTTGGGATATCTATCTCTGGGGTTGCAGGCCACAGACATGGCTCATGCCACTTACGGCACTCACAAAGGCGACGTCCTATGATCTGCGAGCATGCAGTGTTAGAGGGTCTATTGCTTCTGTGGCAGGCCCAGGCTTTTCCCTGGACTCCCTAAGCTGTCATACTAGCCCCCTCAGAGTATCTTTACAGCAACTCAGCCCCAGTCATCTCCCTAGTGTCCAACACCCAAAACTTGAACCTCAGCCCCCAACTCCCACTCACTGCAGTGAGTGTGCAAACAGTATCGACTGGAAGGTGCTGATCAGCAATGACCTCTGTGGTGAATCATCTCCATTTTGCCTGCTGAGGACCTGTTGATGTGTTCCTCTCTGAGGTTCTGAAGCTCCGCCCATCCCTGCCCATGAAGGGGTTTCCGAGTATGCGGGTACTTTTTGTCCTTCTTGGCTTCCTCCCCAAGGCACGGGTCCCTGTCCCAAGTCCTTAGTCTTTTTATTTTTCTATATCTTCTGTCCTACCTCATTCTGCAGCAGTTAGCTTGCCTTTTTGGAAGTCTGGGGTCTTCTGCCAGTGTTTAAAAGTCTTCTGCAAGAGTTGCTCCATATGTAGATATATTTTTTATGTAAATGTGGGGAGGAAGGTGATCTCTCCATCTTGCTCCTCCACCATCTTGAAAGTTCCTCCTGTATATTAATTTTGTATCCTTCAACTTAAGTGAATTCATTGATGAGTTTTAGTAGGTTTTTCTGTGGTGTCTTTATTTCATCTGCAAACAGTAACCATTTAAAATTTTCCTTTGCAATTTGAATTCCTTTTATTTCTTTGTTTCTAGTTTGATTGTTTGACTAGGACTTCTAATAATATGTTAAATAAAAGTGGGGAGAGTGGACATCCTTGTCTAGTTCATATATATATGATTATTATAAGTTGCTGATCTAAGTTTAAATACATTTTAACCATACTGCATTTCCTCCCTACTACCATGTTTAAAATTTTGACATCATATTTCACGACTTTTTGTTTTGTATATCCTTTAACATCTTATTACCTATATAGATGATTTGACAACTTTTATCATTTAACCTTCCTACTAGCTTGATATATCACCTTTATTGTATATTTACCTTTACTAATAAGATTTTTCCTTTTATGTTTCATGTTTCTTTTCTTTTTAGTTGGAAAAGTCCCTTTAGCATTTCTTTTAAAGCTGGTTTGCTGGTGCTGAACTCTTTTATTTTCTGCTTTCCTATGGAACTTTTAATGTTTCCGTGAAATCTGAATAAATGCTTTGCCAGCTAGAGAATTCTTGGTTATAGAGTTTTCTTTTTCATCATTTTAAACATATCATGCCCCTCGCTTCCTGTCTGCAGAGTTTCTGCTGAAATTCAGCTGCTAGCCTTAAGGGAATTCCCTTGTATATATTTTGCTTTTCCCTTGCTGGTTTTAATATTTTCTCCTTACCTTTAATGTTTGCCAACTTAATTACAGTGTATCTTAGTGTGGTCCTCTTTGGGTTTACTCTGTTTGGGACTCCATATGCTTCCTGGACCCAGATGTCTGTTTCCTTACTGGAGTTAGGGAAGTTTTTAGCTATTATATCTTTAAATATGTTCTTTGCCCACCTTTCTCTCTATTCTCCTGGGACCCACTATAATGATATGATGAATGATAACACGCTTGACATTCTTCCAGAGTTCTCTTAAACTGTCCTCAATTTTTTTCTTTTTTTATTCTGTTCAGCTTCATTGATTTCCATTATTCTGTCTTCCAGCTCAATGGTCTTTTCCACTGTATTGTTTGATCTACTGTTGACTCCTTCTGCTGTATTTTTCATTTCAATTATTTTACTCTTCACCTCTCTTTGATTGTTCTTTATATTTTCTAATCTTTTGTTAAAAACTTCTAACTTCTCACTCTGTATATCCTGTCTTCTCCGGAGGTTTTTTTGAGCATCTTTGTTGTCATCTTTATGAACTATTTATTGGGTAGGTTGCCTGTCTCTATTTCACTTACTTCTGAGGTTTTAATTTGTTTCATCATTTGAAGCATATTCTTCTGTAGCCTCATTTTGTCTAACTTCCTCCTTTATTTCTGTGTATTTGCTACATTTGTTACGTTTCCTGACCTTAGAGAAATAGTCGTTTGTTGAACATACTCTATTTGTCCCTCCAGTGCATCCCTTCTGGTCACCAGAGCTATAAACTCTAGGAGCACAAACCCTACTGTGAATTCTGTTTGTGAGGGATCCAGGTTGTGTTTTACTTATGAGAATCTAACGCCTGATGATCTGAGGTGGAGCTGAGATGGTGACGCTAGTGCTGCAGAGCGGCTGCAAATGCAGACCATCTTTAGCAGAGAGGTTTGACTGCACAGAGACCATAATAAATCAATTGCTTGCAGACATATCAAAACCCTGTTAGTGAATGGCAAGTGACAAGCTGCATCTGGTGGCTAGTTTTATAGTGGCAAGTGAGTTGATGTACTTTAAGTCAGAATTCAACACTTATCTTAGTCCTCATGTGGCCTGCCCGTTATTTTATTTGCCACTACCATCCAGGTCTCTTTTCCTCACTGTGTGCTAGTCTTGGTCACAATTTTGGTAAGTCCATAAGTTCAGTTCAGTTCAGTCTCTCAGTCGTGTCTGACTCTTTGCAACCCCATGAATCATAGGACGCCAGGCCTCCATGTCTATCACCAACTCCTGGAGTTCACTCAAACTCATGTCCATCAAGTTGGTGATGCCATCCAGCTACCTCATTCTCTGTCATCCCCTTCTCCTCCTGACACCAATCCCTCCCAGCATCAGAGTCTTTTCCAGTGAGTCAACTCTAACCCTTGCCAAAATGGTTGAAATACAAATGTCACTGGAGAGCCACTTTGAAAAGTTGGAAAGACCCAATGATGAGACAGCAGAAGACTCTAAGATTGTAGGCAAAAAGAAAACTGCATTTAAAAGAAAGTACCAAGTCCTCTTAAATTACAAGCTCATTGCACAGGTAATTTACATACTCCAAGCCTGTTTCGTATAATATGGTGACTGACTATCCAACGAAGCCATGAAACCTTTAAAACTTCCTTGCCACATAGAGAAAAAGCACCCTGTATTAAATGTCAAGCCTTTGGATTTTTTCAAAAGAAAAACATATTACACAAAGAAAATAAACAATTTTTGAAGGCCATCACTTCATCAAATATGTCTGAACTGAGATCTTTCTTAGTGGCTAACCACATTGCTAAAGCTAAGAAACCCTTTACTATATTATTGGTGAAGTGTTGATCCTGTTTGCTGCTAAAGACATTTGTTGTGAACTTTTAGGAGAGGCTGCAGTTCAAAAGGGGACATGTGTTCTTTCAGAGATGATGAAATAGCAGAAAGTATTGACGCACTATTGTTGGGATTAATGAGTTACCCTGGTACCTAATCCAGACTGAAGGGTCTACTGGAGTGGGTTGCCATGCCCTTCTCCAAACTTCAAATCTCCATACATTCTGGTGGAATATCTGGAGCATTCCTCAAAAGCATTGAAAAGCCTGCTTCCATTTCCAACATCCTATCTTTGTGGAGCAGAGTTTTCTACAGTGACTGGAACCAAAATGAGATTACAGAGTAGACTGAGAATAAGCAACACACTCTGAGTGTCACTGTTTCTCCTCACTCCCAAATGGGACTATCTATGTACTAATGTGCTAAGTTGCTTTAGTCGTGTCTGACTCTTTACAACCCTATGGACCATAGCCCACCAGGCTCCTCTGTCCATGGGATTCTCCAGGCAAGAACACTGGAGTAGGTTGCCATGCCGTCCTCCAGGGGATCTTCCTAACCCAGAGACTGAACCCATGTCTCTTATGTCTCCTGCATTTATAGGCAAGTTCTTTACCACTAGGACCACCTGGGAAGCCCCAGTTATTTTCAGGAAGACAAGCTCAGGTCTCCCACTGATTTTGCATTACAGTGAGTTATATAATTATTTCATTATATATCACAGATAATAATAATAGAAACAAAGTGCACAATAAATGTAATGTGCTCAGATCATCCTGAAACCATCCCTCCACCCCAGTTTGTAATCTATACAAAGGTATAACAGTGTATGTTATTTTTCTTTTGTAGGAACTGAGGCACATCCCTAACTTGAGAGATGGGGAATGACTATAAGAAAATTGTCCTGCTAAAAGGATTTCAGCACATCAGTGATAAATGTTTTAACATGATTAAGTCTTTACTGGCCGAGGATTTAAAACTGACTAGTAAAATGCAAGATGAATATGACAGAGTTAAAATTGCTAACTTGATGGAAGTGAAGTTCCAAGGGCCTGCCTGTGTTGACAAGCTAATAGAGTTGGTCAAAGAAATAGATGAAATTAAAGACCTTGCCAAAACTCTAAGAAATGAGAAGTTAAAAGGTAACTGGAAGAACCCTTATTTCTCACTCTCTCTCTCACTAACCTCAACTTTGACCTTAAATTGGTCAAAGTTTAGACCTCTCTTTCCCAACTTGGGACTCAGTAGCCATGACAGTGGTATCATTTTAGTTGCCAAAAATTAACAACTTAGAGGATGTCTTTCCTACAAAGAGATCTGATGTATTTTAGAGGGTGTATTTTGGGGGTGTGGGCAAAGAAAATAGTAGGAGTTGATGAGAAAGTCTGAGGCTTCCATTCATTAGAAAGTTTAGACAATGATGGAACAGAATTAGAACATGTAGGTTTTTGAAGTGTTTAAATCAGTTAATATGCATGCTCTATTATCCCATTTACTTCATCATTTTTATACTTTCTAGAAATAAATATGAGACAGTACTTAAGCAAAAACCTACCTCTCAGAGATGTGAAGAACTCACCTCTTATAAAACCACTGGATTAGAAAACATATTTGAAAAAGTGAAATCCAGTATCACCATTTTGTCCCATCACAAGTTAGATTATATTTTCCTTCTTTGGTTTCAATAATTCAAGTAGATTTTCTATAGGCATTGACCCATGACTAGCATCATGAAATTTTAGTTTCTTATGAGGAAGATAAAGAATACGAGAGTTGTAAAAGGATTCGACTGAGATAGATGAGTCCAGAGGATAGGAAGAGCATGCTTATTGTACAGGGGACAAGTAAGGAAACCCCTGAGGATGTTCAAGTCAGAATCTGTACCTATGTTGCTACTTTTGGCCACCTTTGGCCAAGTGAGGCTAATGCAGTAGCGGTAGATACAACCATACCCAGATCCACCAGCAGGAACTGAGAGGAAATAGTATGAAGATGCTTCATGTATCTTGTCCAGCTCCTTTGGATTTACCACGTTCTCTTTTATGACATCAGTTATGAAGAAAAACAAGGCAAAAGGAGCAACTTCAGTGCAAAAACACAAGCAGGATAAGTCCAGTCTTGGCCAATCCACATCCACCGCAAATGAAGCTTTGGGACCTGAATCAGTCAAGAATACACCTGTGAAGGTAGGATGGCTAAGGTCCCACAGAAGGAGTTTTTACTATGGCTCTTTTTATGAACATTTAGTATTTTATCCATTTCTCAATGTGCAAGTAGAAGAATCAGAGAAAAGGGGATCCAGGGGCAGAGTGAAAATGAGTTTCACAGTCAGCAAATTAATACGTACTGACTAAACATTATGTTTCTAAACTACTGTGCACTTTAATTTGTATAATATAATTCTGAATGATGGAAATATGGAATCATTACTACTCTTCTAGAAGTATATTAAAACAGCAATCAGATTAGGAAAACAGTTTACCAAAGTTTGCCAAAGCCTTCAAGGTCAGGAGGGGTGGCCTTGAGGAGATACCCCTCGTCCAAGGTAAGGTGCAGCGGCTGCGCTTTCTTGGAGCAGCTGTGAAGAGACATCCCACGCCCAAGGTAAGAGAAACCCAAATAAGACGGTAGGTATTGCGAGGGGGCATCAGAGGGCAGACACACTGAAATCATGATCACAGGAAACTAGTCGATCTGATCACATGAACCACAGCTGAATGTGGTCCAATGGAGAAGGGAATGGCAAACCACTTCAGTATACTTGCCTTGAGAACCCCATGAACAGTAGCAAAGGGCAAAATGATAGGATACTGAATGAGGAATTCCCCAGGTCGGTAGGTACCCAGTATGCTACTGGAGATCAGTGGAGAAATAACTCTAGAAGGAATGAAGGGATGGAGCAAAAGCAAAATCAATACCCAGTTGTGGATGTGACCGGTGATAGAAGCAAGGTCCAGTGCTGTAAAGAGCAATATTGCATAGGAACCTGGAATGTTAGGTCCATGAATCAAGGCAAGTTGGAAGTGGTCAAACAGGACATGGCAAGAGTGAACACAGACATTCTAGGAATCAGTGAATTAAAATGGACTGGAATGGGTGAATTTAACTCAGATGACCATTATATCTACTACTATGGGCAGGAATCCTTTAGAAAAAATGGAGTAGCCATCATGGTCAACAAAAGAGTCCGAAATGCAGTACTTGGATGCAATCTTAAAAACGACAGAATGATTTCTGTTCGTTTCCAAGGCAAACCATTCAATATTACAGTAATCCAGCCCTATGTCCCACCCAGTAATGCTGAAGAAGCCGAAGTTGAACAGTTCTATGAAGACCTACAAGACCTTTTAGAACTAACACCCAAAAAAGATATCCTTTTCGTTATAGGGGACTGGAATGCAGAAGTATGAAGTCAAGAAACACCTGGAGTAACAGGCAAATTTGGCCTTGGAGCACGGAATGAAGCAGGGCAAAGGCTAATAGAGTTTTGTCAAGAGAACGCACTGGTCATAGCAAACACCCTCTTCCAACAACACAAGAGAAGACTCTACACATGGACATCACCAGATGGTCAATACCGAAATCAGATTGATTACATTCTTTGCAGCCAAAGATGGAGAAGCTGTATACAGTCAGCAAAACAAGACCAGGAGCTGACTGTGGCTCAGATCATGAACTCCTTATTGCCAAATTCAGACTTAAATTGAAGAAAGTAGGGAAAACCACCAGACCATTCAGATATGACCTAAATCAAATCCCTTATGATTATACAGTGGAAGTGAGAAATAGATTTAAGGGACTAGATCTGATAGATAGGGTGCCTGATGAACTCTGGATGGAGGTTCATGACATTGTACAGGAGACAGGGACCAAGACCATCTCCATGGAAAAGAAATGCAAAAAAGCAAAATGGCTGTCTGAGGAGGCCTTACAAATAGCTGTGAAAAGAAGAGAAGCAAAAAGCAAAGGAGAAAAGAAAAGATATAAGCATCTGAATGCAGAGTTCCAAAGAATAGCAAGGAGAGAAAAGAAAGTCTTCCTCAGCGATCAATGCAAAGAAATAGAGGAAAACAACAGAATAGGAAAAACAAGAGATCTCTTCAAGAAAATTAGAGATTCCAAGGGAAAATTTCATTCAAAGATGGGCTCGATAAAGGACAGAAATGGTATGGACCTAACAGAAGCAGAAGATATTAAAAAGAAGTGGCAAGAATACACAGAAGAACTGTACAAAAAAGATCTTCACAACCAAGATAATCACGATAATGTGATCACTGACCTAGAGCCAGACATCTTGGAATGTGAAGTCAAGTGGGCCTTAGAAAGCATCACTACGAACAAAGCTAGTGGAGGTGATGGAATTCCAGTTGAGCTGTTTCAAATCTTGAAAGATGATGCTGTGAAAGTGCTGCACTCAATATGCCAGCAAATTTGGAAAACTCAGCAGTGGCCACAGGACTTGAAAAGGTCAGTCTTCATTCCAATCCCAAAGAAAGGCAATGCCAAAGAATGCTCAAACTACCACACAGTTGCACTCATCTCACACGCTAGTAAAGTCATGCTCAAAATTCTCCAAGCCAGGCTTCAGCAATATGTGAACCATGAACTCCCAGATGTTGAAGCAGGCTTTAGAAAAGGCAGAGGCACCAGAGATCAAATTGCCAACATCCGCTGGATCATGGAGAAAGCAAGAGAGTTCCAGAAGAGCATCTATTTCTGCTTCATTGACTATGCCAAAGCCTTTGACTGTGTGGATCACAATAAACTGTGGAAAATTTGAAAGAGATGGGAATACCAGACCACCTGACCTGCCTCTTGAGAAACTTGTATGCGGGTCAGGAAGCAACAGTCAGAACTGTACATGGAAAAACAGACTGGTTCCAAATAGGAAAAGGAGTACGACAAGGTTATATATTGTCACCCTGCTTAGTTAACTTCTATGCAGAGTACATCATGAGGAACGCTGGGCTGGAAGAAGCACAAGCTGGAATCAAGATTGCTGGGAGAAATATCAATAACCTCAGATATGCAGATGACACCACCCTTATGGCAGAAAGTGAAGAGGAACTAAAAAGCCTCTTGATGAAAGTGAAAGAGGAGAGTGAAAATGTTGGCTTGAAGCTCAACAGTCAGAAAACAAAGATCATGGCATCTGGTCCCATCACTTCATGGGAAATAGATGGAGAAACAGTGGAAATAGTGTCAGACTTTATTTTTTTGGGCTCCAAAATCACTGCAGATGCTGATTGCAGCCATGAAATTAAAAGACGCTTACTCCTTGGAAGGAAAGTTATGACCAACCTTGATAGTATATTAAAAAGCAGAGACATTACTTTGCCAAGCAAGGTCCGTCTAGTCAAGGCAATGGTTTTTCCCGTGGTCATGTATGGATGTGAGAGTTGGACTGTGAAGAAAGCTGATCACTGAAGAATTGATGCTTTTGAACTGTGGTGTTGGAGAAGACTCTTGAGAGTCCCTGCACTGCAAGGAGATCCAACCAGTCCATTCTAAAGGAGATCAATCCCGGGTGTTCACTGGAAGGACTGATGCTAAAGCTGAAACTGCAATACTTTGGCCACCTCATGTGATGAGTTGACTCACTAGAAAAGACTCTGATGCTGGGAAAGGTTGGGGGCGGGAGGAGAAGGGGACGACAGAGAATGGGATGGCTGGATGGCATCACAGACTTTGTGGACATGAGTTTGAGTGAACTCCTGGAGTTGTTGATGGACAGGGAGGCCTGTTGTGCTGTGATTCATGGGGTCACGGAGAGTTGGACACAACTGAGAGACTGAACTGAACTGAACTGACCCAGATAACCACGATGGTATGGTCACTCATGTAGAGTGAGACATCCTGGAGTGTGAAATCAAGTGGGCTTAGGAAGCCTTACTATGAACAAAGTTAGGAGGTGATGGAATTTCAGCTGAGCTGTTTCAAATCGTTAAAGATGATGCTGTTAAAGTGCACCACTTGTTATGCCAGCAAATTTGGAAAGTTCTGCAGTAGCCAAAGGACTGGAAAAGGTCGGTTTTAATTCCAGTCCCAAGGAAAGGTAATGCCAAAGAATGTTCAAATTATTGTACAATTGCACTCATTTCACGTGCCACCAAGATTATGCTCAAAATCCTTCCAGCTAGGCTTCAGCAGTATGTGAACGAAGAACTTCCAGATGTACAAACCAGATTTAGAAAAGGCAGAGGAACCAGATATCAAATTGCCAAATACTGCTGAATCATAGAAAAAGCAAGGGAATCCTAATAATAATAAAAAACTCATATAGTAAAGGATCTGCCTGCAATGGAGGAGACCTGAGTTTGATTCCTCTTTTGGGAAGATCCTCTGGAGTAAGGAATGGCAAACCACTTCCATATTCCTGCCTGGAGAATCCCAAGGACAAAGGAGCCTGGTGGACTACAGTCCGTGGGGTCAACAAGAGTTGGACATGACTGAGTGATTAACACTTTAAACTTTGAACTCTGCTTCATCGACTATGCTAAAGCCTTTGACTGTGTGCATGCTCAGTCACTCGGTCATATCCGATTCTTTGTGACCCTATGGGTTGTAGCCCACTAGGCTTCTCAGTGCATGGGGTTCTCCAGGCAAGAATAGTGGAGTGACTTGCCGTTTCCTTCTCCAGGGGCTCTTCTTGACCTAGCGATGGGACCCGTGTCCCCTGCATCTCCTGCATTGGCAGGCTGATTCTTTCCACCTGCCACCGGGAAGCCTTTGTCCCACAGCGCTTGCTCAACATGCGTGTCATCCCTCTCTGTCGCTGCCAGCCCTCCCCTGCTTTGACCGTGTGAGTCATAACAAACTGGAGAGTATTCTTAGTGAGATGGGAATACCAGACCACATTACCCACCACCTGAGAAAACTGTATGCAGAAAAAGAAGCCATAGGTAGAACTGGACATGGAACAAGGGGCTAGTTCAAATTTGGGAAAGGAGAACCACAAGGCTGCATGTTGTCATCCTGCTTATTTAACTTATATGCAGAGTACATCATGCAGAATGCCGGGTTGGATGAAGTACAAGCTGGAATCAAGATTGCCAGGAAAAACAAATAACCTCAGATATGCAGATGACATCACCCTTATGGTAGAAAGTGAAGAGGAACTAAAGAGCCTCTTGATGAAGGCTAAAGAGGAGAGTGACAAAGCTGGCTTAAAACTCGACATTCAGAAAATGAAGATCATGGCATCCAGTCCCATCACTTCATGGCAAATAGATGGGGAAAAAGTGGAAACAGTGACAGATTTTATTTTCTTGGGTTCCAAAGTCACTGTGGATGGTGACCACAACCATGAAATTAAAAGATGCTTGCTCCTTGGAAGAAAAGCTATGACAAACCTAGATAGCATATTAAAAAGTCAAGACATCACTTTGCCAACAAAGGTCCTTATAGTCAAACCTATGGTTTTCCAGTAGTCACGTACAGATGTGAGTCTGAGTGCTAAATAACTGATGCTTTGAAATTGTGGTGCTGAAGAAGACTTTTGAGAGTCCCTTGGACAGCAAAGAGGTCAAACTAGTCAGTCTTAAATGAAGTCAACCCTGAAAATTAATTGGAAGGACTGATGCTAAAGCTGAAGCTCCAGTACTTTGGCTACCTGATGCAAGGAACTGACTCTTTGGAAAAGACCCTGATGGTGGGAAAGATTGAGGGCAGAAGGAGAAGTGGGCAACAGAGAATGAGATTAACTAGAATCTAGTAATAAAAAGTTGATTTTCTCAGTAGTGAAGATGTATTTCACTTCTCATTGAAAACTACTAACCAGGTGGGGAAAATCCTACTTTCAGGAAAAGAAAACCACCAAAACTAATGAATCTAAGAGGATGAAGCTAACCGAGGAGCAGAGTCAGCTTCCAGGATTGTCAGGAATAAGCATAAAGTCAACTAAACGCCTTCTCCAGACTCCTCAAAGGCCTCCATCAAGGCCATCCGGAAGTTCCTCAACCAAGGTACCATTTTCCGGTTCCTAATACGGGTCCCTCCCTACAACATATAAAAATACTCATGACCCCGAAAGAGTCTCTCAGTATTCCCTTCCTAGATACAAACTTCTTTATGCAGTCAAATCACCCAGAAACTTATCAAATAAAATATTGAGGCCAATTAAATAAATGAATTAAAAAATGTTGAGGCTTCAATGTATTGTAAGTCCTTGGACTTTTGGAAATTTTTACATTTATGAATAATTGCTGACCTTACAAATGTGACGGTCTTATGGAGGTGGCCAGACAACTAGACAGGAACATAAGGGTATGTTTATCCCCTACATTTCGGTTTCCTTTCACCCCTTTTCTCTTAACCACACCTCTAGAGTAGTTCTCAACATTCTCTGCTCCTTCCCTTGTCAGGTATTTGCACACAGGCTAATTCCTTGATTTGCATTCATGATTCATGCTGCTTTAATGGCTAAGTTAATTCAACCATCAGGTACCAGCCTGAATTCCTTCCTCAGCATGTCCTCACTGAGACAACCCCTCCCCAAAACTTCTAGATAGTTTCATTTTTTATTGCCTTTACAGAACCCTTTACTATTCCTTTATAGTATGTATCACGACTGTAATAGATTTGTTTTTCTTCTCTTCTAGACAATGATCTAGGAGTATATGTACTCTCTCAAAAAGGAATACAAGACAGGGGTGGGAAAGTGAGTCCACAGCTGTCGGCATCAGCCTCTATCCCAACCTGCTTTTAATTGTGCCCTGGGTTACATGAAACCTGGGACTGTGGAGCATGTGTCTGAGATGAATGGGCAGGGAAAGATTCCCCCAAGATAAGTGTCAATGGTAGGTGAGGGCAAGATTTAAACCACAATCTCTAACACAGTCTCTTACCCAAGACCCAAGCTGCCCTCTAACTCAGGCTATATCCTTATCACACATTCCACTTGAGGACAGAACTCCTAGATTAGGGGACTCTAAATTTGTGGTTTTGTTGTGGCTGTCGTCATTGTTCTCATTAGTTACAAGAGTCCATATTTCTCCCAGGAATCTTTCTCAGAAGATCAGTAGGTTTGTAGAATCCTATAGAATAGATATTAGAAACCCACTTGTGTCTTTTCTTGATGAGAAAGTCATAGTTAAGACACATCCTTAAGTGCAGCCAACTTTGGGCTGAGATTTGCTTCTCTTACAGCTGGGGATGGTTGTCTACTTGCTTTGGCCAGTTTGCATCAGATGTAGGACTCAGATTCCATCCCCAAATCAATGAAATTTTGTCTGAGCTTTTAGTATTTGGAGAGTAAAGTTTGTAATCTTAGTTGAGGTAGGTAAAGGATAAGTAAGACAGGTATCTGAACATGTGCTATTCGTTCAGAAAACAATTGAAAAGTTCATATGCAACATTTAAAAAGAGAAAAGATGCTGTATTCTGTGTGATTTTGAAAATCATTTTCAAGAACTAAGAAAAACTCTATTTTTCTCCAGAAAAAAAGTGGCATAGTCACCAAACCTAATGATTTAAAAGGGAAGATGATATCTTGTAACCAGAGTCAGCTTCCAGGAACTTCAGCAACCAGCTTGTGCCCAACTGTGAGCAGTGGCCAGATCACTCCAATGTTTCCACCAACACCATTTGGCAATGTCTCAAGCAAGGTACCAGCTTTTTGATTCTATTCCTTGTATTTACAACATAAGTACAAGAATTATCTTTTAATTTCCCATTTATTCATTTATTATAATCACTACTTCATTTATCAGTGTTTAGTCTGTGATCCCACTCTATTCTAACTCCTTGTTAATTTGGCTATTTTCCAAAGCATGAGTTCATGAAACCTCCAATTTTGAGAGGTTTACTCTCTTGTATTGAATAGAAAGAGGAGGGAAAGGTGACCAAAGAAGTCACAATGACTGTGTCTTTACTTCATACATTCCACTTTCCTTTGTCCCTCTTCCCATTTGCTCACTGACCACATGACAGGGTTTATTTTCAAAGTCTGGTGCTCCTTCTCAGGTCAGATGTTTCACTTGTCTTGAGTTGCAAACTTTAATCACTTCTTAGGGCAAGTCCTCATTGATACCTGCCCACTCTCAGAATATATTAGGTATTCCTCTTGTTTGCTTTCAAAGGTCACTTTACTTTCCCTATTTTAGCATTTATTGCAACTATATTTGGAGAAGGAAATGGCAGCCCACTTTAGTATTCTTGCCTAGAGAATCCTGTGGACAGAGGAGCCTGGTGGGCTGCTGTCCATAGGATTGCACAGAGTTGGACACTACTGAATCCACTTAGCATGCATGCATGCATTGGAGAAGGGAATGGCAACCCACTCCAGTATTCTTGTCTGGAGAATCCCAGGGACAGAGGAGCCTGGTGGGCTGCCATCTATGGGGTTGCACAGAGTCGGACACGACTGAAGCGACTTAGCAGCAGCAGCAGCAATGTGATGGCTTGATGGCCACAACATCCTCAATTTACTGATACAGCAGGCAGCATTTTTCATTCATAGTGCCCTATTCCCAGGATAAGACCAGATCAGGATGGAAAAGTGAGCACACACACATGCGCATCAACTCCTATCCTCACCTGCCTTTATTCTGTCCTGATATAACCCTTGTGGTTACCATCACACTGGTGTACTACACCTGTCCCTGCAGCAAATAAGCAAGTGACAGGAAGAATAAGACAAAGCAGCATTTAAATCACGAAAATAGTTTGTCACCCAACTTCCAAGCTGCCCAGGCTGAAGCCCTCTATGCGAATCTAAGCATACCAGTTGAAGACATTTCTTTTGACAAAATTGTTCAAGTTTTATCGTGTTACTGTTTTTATTACTGTTCAGTTCAGTTCAGTCGCTCAGTCGTGTCCGACTCTTTGAGACCCCATGAATCACAGCACGCCAGGCCTCTCTGTCCATCACCAACTCCCGGAGTTCACTCAAACTCATGTCCATCGAGTCGGTGATGCCATCCAGCCATCTCATTCTCTGTCGTCCCTGTCTCCTCCCACCCCCAATCCCTCCTAGCATCAGACTCTTTTCCAGTGAGTCAACTCGTCGCATGAGGTGGCCAAAGTAACTCTTGTAATTAGTAATGCCTCACGTCGTCTCTTTGCTTTATTTATGGGATAGAGCTAGTAATCTGTGCCTGTTTGCCTCTAGGTGCAGATGGCCTTGGTCTAGTCATTGAAACTTCAGACCCACTGTCAGTCTGCTATGACAATGACATACATATACACCACAAGTCAGCTCTACTTTTCTATGCATACAGGCTTAGAATTGACACTTTTTAAGTTCCCATCTGCCTAAACTTGTGAAATAGTCATTTCTACTTTCATATGAATCAGTCTGCTGTCCCCCTAATTCCTGGGAGCATAGGAATCCCAGACAGGCCCGTCTATCCCCTTGGCCTCATACACCTAAAAATATCTTGCAGTCATTTCTCCTTTGGGGCCCAGCCACTTCAATAGGAGGCATGGAACAAAAAGGATCTGGCCATTCTGCTGGGAAAGAGCAGGAAAGCCTTGCTCCTTCATCACAGGGTCTCCCAACTATTTTTTCTGTGATATAGACTATGTTTGGGATTCAGAGACAGAAGCAGACCAATATTTATTTGATTCCTACTGCTGTGTCTCCCTGAAAGCAAATACCACACATTGGCATGATTTAAGAATCAGGTGGAGTTGTGAAGGAATAAGCCCAGGGGAAAAAAAATCAATTACTATTTTTAAATACTATCCACACAAATAGTATATTTTGGGGATCTAAATCCTGCTTTTATGATGGAAGTTTTTGTTTTAACTGATGCTCTTGTCAATGTGATTAAATTAGTAGTAGAGGTGAATAGAAAAGTTTCTTTAATAAAGTGCTTCTGATACCACCTCTATCTGGGGTTTCCATCAAGAAGACCAGAATTAAGCATGAAACATCTGTGGAGCAGAGCAGAAATAGAAGCCTCTGTGTCTACTGTAAAATAATAATGCAGTGATATTTTTATGTATGAGCACTTAATGGTGCTAGACTTTTAAGATGTGAATTCTTTGTGTACATTATCTCATTTATTCTTTATAACACCACACGAGAATGTTACTGTTAATCCCACTTGACATATGAAAATACTGAAGTTCCTAGGGGTTAAAAATCTTCTCCTAAGTCATGCAGAAAATAAACATTAGAGCCAGGATTCAAATCTAGCTTAACTGAATTCTAAAACGTGAGCATTTAATGGCAAATATTGCTCCCACAGTCAAAGGAAAGACTGCTTCAATATTTGAAATTTACCTCTACAAATTTATATCAGATAATGTTATGTCTCAGATTTGTTTTCATATCCTAGGCTCTCAAGTCTTCTAATGAGAAATGAGGTGACAAGGGAGGTGAGAGAGTATCCTAATCAAGAAGCTACATGTCAGAGACAGTCATTTTAATCAGGTCCCTCATCTAAAGTTTTATCAACAACTGATACTTTATGAATTGGTTAAATGAATGCTCGAAGTGGTAAGAATGGTGTCAATTCTATACTGTGTGTGTTAAGTTGCTTCAGTCTTATCCGAAGGTTTGCGACCCTATGGGCTGTAGCCTGCCAAGTCCTCTGTCCATGGGATTCTCCAGGCAAGAATACTGGAGTGGGTGCTATGCCCTCCTTCAGGGGATCTTCCTGACCCAGGGATAGAACCTGCATCTCCTGCAACTCCTACATTTCAGGCAGATTCTTTACCGCTGAGGTGAAACCCTCTATACTGTAGAATGTTAGAAATAGTCTTTCATGGGTAAAACCAGAGATAGTCAAGATAAATTATTTCATAGACACTTCCTGCCCTGGCTTAAACAATTGTAAAAATTCAAGTACTAAAATTGTATATGTATGGGTCTGTACCCTGGGTGAAATTGCAAATGGATTTGTGCATCGTTCATAGCGATGAAAGATTTGATTGCCTGATAGAGACTATGAAGACAACAGAATCCTGCCTAAGGGTTTATGAATTTGAGGGAATATCTCTGGTATGTTGACAAACAAAGCATTCAAATGAATGGAGACCTGGGTTTCCTAGATTTGAAGAGTAGAGGATAGAAACCATTTTGCTTATTTGGTAAATACAAGAGGTAATGAAAGACTTAATGAGTAAAAACGTTCATGGATGCAGCCTATGTTGTTCTGAGACCATTATAACCTGATAGAATTTTCCACTATTATATTACTCCAAGTGTTGTCTAGTGAAGTTGTAGCAGAGGTAGAGCCAGAATTCCAGAACAGACCAAGGACATTGCAATTACCTGAGTTTTAACATCTGCAGAGAGAAGTTTGCAATCCTAGTGGGGGTCTAAGCTGGGGAGGTATTGGGAGTGTCTGAAGATGTGCTCTTATTCCAGAGAAATTTGTTATTCCAGAGAAAATTGGCAGAGTGTGGATCCTGTGGTGTGTCTGTGAGAGAGAAAGACAGACAGACACAGAGAAAGGCAGAGTGTAAGACAGAAATGTTATTGTTCACATGATATTGAAAATCATTAACCAGAAAGAAGAAAGCACATGTCTTTCAATTGGAAAAACAGAAGACATAACCACTAGAACTGCTAACCCCAGGATGAAACTATCCCTGGAGCGGAGTCCGTTTCTGGAAAGTCCAGTATACGGCGTAATCCCAATTGAGAATTGCCTCCAGACTCCTCAGAAGCTGCCACCAACCACATCCAGCAGTTCCTCAACGAAGGTACCAGATTCTCATTTTCAGTATTTCCTTCTTCCTACAGTATAATGACAGGGACCAATAGAACTGTAAAAGAACTTCTCACTAATCTCTTACAGCATCAATTCTTTATCAGTTAGGTCACACATGTTGTTACTGAGTGTGTACTTTGAGATCCTACTGGCATTCAAATTCTGATTCTCACTATGCTGTCCTTTGCTTTAGGATAATCTATGGCCCAGTGTGCCCCTAAATCATTCCTCTTCAGTAGTAGGTATAATTAATAATTTGTTTAATTTTATTTTTGTGTTTCCTTCAATACTACGAAAGAGAGGACGTTTCCTTATAGTTTTCTCACTATGAAAGAGAGAACTTAGGGTGCAATAGGGTATAGAAATATAGAAACACAGCACTATCACCTTTTTCTTTTTTCCTTTGGAAATAATACCATCCATATTAGGATGCAGAGATTTAGGAAATGCAGATACATGGACAAAGATAATTAGTGTTAACTGTCTGAAATCTCCCCTCTATCAAATGCTCTCTTTTGGTAAATAGACTTTCTGATTGTACCTTTTGTTATGTATATACAAAGAATATCCATTTGTTTCTGGTGGATCACATATTTTTACACATATTTTTCTATAATTCATTCTTTTTCTTTCATCTTGAAATGCAATTCAAGAAATGTAGATTTAAATTATTATTTTAACATAAAAGAACAATTACATGATTATTTTATAAATTAAACAATAATTCTTTGCTATTTGACTTTAGGCTATTTCAGTATTCCACATACATACAATGAACATAATAAGAACCTGTGTCCATCAGGTCTACTTTCATGACCCTGTGTATCGAACATAATTTTTTTCTTAAGTCTTGTGTACTTCTTCTCAAGATGCTGCTTATATTACTAGTAAGAAATTTGTTGTTACTGGTTAACTTGTCCTGGGAATGAGCATTTGGATATGGGGAGAATTGGCCACCGTGATGAAAATGTTATCAGAGTTGAGCCCCGTGACCCACAGGTCATGGCTTGTATGATTGTACAGGTCAGACTACAAGGAGTGCTGCTGGTCTGTGGAGGTGGCTGTCCTGTCTCCATGAACTGGTCCTTAGGGCTCTCATAGCCCACCTTTGCCTTCATACTTCCTCTTGCAGATCACTGGCCTCCCTTCCAATTCAAACTGCTCTCCTAAAACTCAGGCATGGCTCAGCCACTGGGTAGATAGGAGGTCTTAGAAAAGCCCCTTGGCATCTGACTTCTTCTTTGTCACTCTTCTCCTCAGGGTCCTGCCATTATTCTACCAGGAGTGTGTAGAGGAGGAAAAACAATTTGCCCTCTGCCCTTCTGAGGTCTTAGCTGAGATCCCTTTTTTAAAACAAAGATTGTTGTTGTTCAGTTGCCCAGTCATGTCTGACTCTTTGTGACCCCATGGATTGCAACATGTCAGGCCTTCCTGTCCCTCACCACCTCCTGGAGTTTGCCCAAGTTTTTGTCCATTGCATCAGTGATGCCATCCAGCCGTCCAGCCATCTCATCCTATGTCGTCCCCTTCTCCTTCTGCCCTCAATCTTTCCCAGCATCAGGGACTTTTCCAATGAGTTGGCTATTCACATCAGGTGACCAAAATACTGGAGGTTCAGCTGCAGCATCAGTCCTTCCAATGAGTGTTCAGGGTTGATTTCCTTTAAGATTGACTGGTTTGATCTTCTTGCTGTACAAGGGACTCTCAAGAATCTTCTCCAGCACCACAGTTCAAAGGTATCAATTCTTTGGCGCTCTGCCTTCTTTATGATTTAGCTCTTACAACCATATGTGACCATTGGGAAGACCATAATCTTGACTGTATGAAACTTTGTCAGCAGAGTGCTGTCTCTGCTTTTCAACACACTGTCTAGGTTTGTCATTGCTTTCTGCCAAGAAGCAATCATCTTCTGATTTCATGGCTGCAGTCACCAACCACAGTGACTTTAGAGCCCAAGAAGAGGAAATCTGTCACTGCTTTCTCCTTTCCCCCTTCTATTTGCCATGAAAAATGGGGCCAGATGCCATGATCTTAGCTTCTTTTTTTTTTTTTTAATATTTAGTTTTAAGCTGGCTTTTTCAATCTCCTCTTTCATATTCATCAAGAGGTTCTTTAGTTCCTCTTCACTTTCTGCCACTTGAGTGGTATCTTTGTTAAAACCGAGATTAACAAGAAAAAAAACGAACAAGCAGAAGGTTACTAACAGGAAACTACACATAGAAGATACCCAGGAAAAATAAGTAACTCCCTGAAGTGGCCTAAGCCACCAACTTAAAATACCATTTTTAGTGAAAGACAGAAGAAAGAAAACTGTTGGAGGTCAGTTATAGGAAAGTTAGCAGGAAAATCAGGGTAAACAAGGGTAAGTAATGTTTGTTATGTAGGTTTAAGTCAGTTTCTCCTCTAGTGATAATATTCTCCTGAGGTTTAAAGTCCTCCTTCTCTTCCTGGTACACAGAAACAGACACACTTAGAAATGGAGATTTAATTTGTAAATACAAATTTCCCTTACAAAAAAGCATCTTCCTTTCTGGTTTTAGAGCTTCCTCTATGTATGCTGTTCTGTAAAATTAATCAGTTTAAGACAATCTTGTGCCAAGGAAACATATTTTTGGGGTGGCTGATTTTGTTACTCTTCAAAATGTCCTTTATCCAGGACATTTCCACATTCAGAAAATTCATGAGATTCTTCCAATGACTGTTTTATTAATACTTTTTCAACATAACACTGCTTTCCTGAATAATGACTGTCTAATTTTGGTCTTTAAATTGTCATGTCTACTGAGGTGTATAGGAGGCAGTGTTCAAAATCATCCCAAAGAAAAAGAAATGCAAGAAAGCAAAGTGATTGTCTGAGGAGGCTGTCTCAGGAGCTGAGGAAAGAAGAGAAGTGGAGGGCAAGGGAGAAAGGGAAAGATACATCCAACTGAATGGAGAGTTCTGGAGAATAGCAAGGAGAGATAAGAAGGCCTTTTAAAATGAACACTGCAAAGAAATAGTGGAAAACAATGGAATGGGAGAGGCTAGAGATCTCCTCAAGAAAATTCAAGATATCAAGGAAATATTTCATGCAAGAATGGGCACAATAAAGACAGGAAGGATGAGGACCTAACAGAAGCAGGAGATTAAGAAGAGGTAGTAAGAATACACAGAAGAACTACACAAGAAAGATCTTAATGACCCAGATAACCATGATGGTGTGGTCACTCACCTAGAGCCAGACATCCTGAAGTATGAAGTCAACTGGGTCTTAGGAAGCATACTACAAACAAAGCTAGTGGAGGTGACAGAATCCCAGCTAAGCTATTTAAAATCCTTAAAGATGATGCTGTTAAAATGCTGCACTCAATATGTTAGCAAATTTGGAAAACATAACAGTGGCCACAGGACTGGAAAAGTCCAGTTTTCATCCCAGTTCCAAAGAAGGGCAATGCCAAAGAATGTTCAAACTACCATACAATTGCAGTCACTTTACATGTCAGCATAGTTATGCTCCAAATCCTTCAACCATACATGAACTAGAAATTTTAGATGTAGAAGCTGGGTTTCAAAGAGGCAGAGGAACCAGAGATCAAATTGTCAACATTCTTTGTATCATGGAAAAAGCAAGGGAATTAAAAAAAAAAATCTACTTCTGGTTCATTGACCATGCTAAAAAAGACTTTGACTGTGGATCACAACAAACTGTGGAAAATTCTAAAGAGGTGGGAATACCATATCACTTTACCTGTCTTCTGAGAAACCTGTATGTGGGTCAAGAAGCAACAGTTTTTATAGAACTGGACATGAAACAACTAATGGGTTCAAAATTGGGAAAAGAGTATAAAAAGACTGTATCCTGTCACCCTGACTTCTGTGCAGAGTGCATCATGATAAATGCCAGGCTGGATGAAGCACAAGCTGGAATTAAGATTGCCAAGAGCATTATCAACAACCTCATATGTGCAGATGATACCACTCTAATGGCAGAAATTGAAGAGGAAAGATCCTCTTGATGAGGGTGAAAGAGGAGAGTGAAAAATCTGGCTTAAAACTCAACATTCAAAAAACTAAGATCATGGCATCCAATCCCATCACTTCATGGGAAATAGAAGGGGAAAAAATAGAAGCAGTGACAGAATTTATTTTCTTGGGTTCTAAAATCACTGTGGATGGTGACTGCAACCATGAAATACACTTGCTCCTTGGAAGGAAAGCTATGAGAAACCCAGACACTGAATTAAAAAGCAGAGACATCACTTTGCTGTCAAAGATCAAAGCTATAATTTTTCCAGTAGTCATGTATGGATATGAGAGTTGGATCATAAAGCAGGCTGAGTGCCAAAGAATTGATGCTTTTGAATTGTGGTGCTAGAGATCTTCAGAGCCCCTTGGACAGGAAGAAGACCAAACCAGTCAATCCTAAAGAAAATCAACCCTGAATATTCACTGGAAGGACTGTTGCTGAAACAGAAGCTCTGGTATTTTGACCACTTGGTGCGAAGAGCTGACCCATTGGAAAAGACTCTGATGCTGGGGAAGATTGAAGGCAAAGGATAAGGTGGTGGCTGAGGATGAGATGGTTAGATAACATCACCAACTCAATGAATGTGAATCTGATCAAACTCCAGGAGGTAGTGAAGGACAGAGGAGCCTGGCATGCTGCAGCCCATTGGGTTTCAAAGGGTCGGACGTGACTTAGTGCCTGAACACCAACAGGAATGACATCAGTGGGTTCTAACTGGAGCCATTCTCTACGCTCAGTGCCACTGATGCTGAGAACTCAACTCCTCTGTACACCTGTGCCGAACCAAATCTCAGAGACAGGGCTTGGGGTGATGAAGAAAAAGATAGCTTTATTGCTTTGCCAGGCAAAGGGGGACACAGTGGGCTAATGCCCTCAAACCCATATGTCTCAACTTGAGGAAGATAGTGACAAGTTTTATAGTAAAAGAAGGCATGATAAGCTCATGGACATTCTTCTGATGGGTTGATGATGAACTAAGTAGGAGTCAGCACCAACAGCCTTCAAGTCCAGCTGATCTGGGGTCTACGTACTTGTAGGCAGCATATCATTGTAAGTCATTAATTAACTTCTCCCATCTGGAGGAGGTTTCACTATCTGCAAAATAGATTAAAGATATTTTTGTTTGCATCCTTTGATGGGGAAACAGTACCTTGCCCCAAAGCTACTCTTGACTCTTTCTTCTTGGTCTCCCATTTACTTCCTTCCTCAATTAGGAGTTCTTGAACTCAGGGAAAGTCATGGAGGTTGAATGAAGGCTGCTTCCTATAATCATGGAAATGGGGGACACAAAATCCTTGTGCCCAGGAGCCCCTCAAGGCATCCACAGGATCACTATTTCATCATTATTTGTATCTTAATTTGTGCACTAAAATGAGTTAATGGGTTAATTTAAGATGATTTCTTTCATTCTCATCTCTACTAGGAATCACTACATAGTGGCATTACTACTGTCTACTGCCTCTGTACTCTACATAGCTCTCCTTGGGGAAAAAAAAATACTTTTGAGCTAACACTTTCTAAAGAAAAATATTCTTCCTACCACACTCATAAAACAATGAAAAACAAAGAGAGAAATCACTGATTAAATCTTCTCCATTATTCCATTAATTTATTTATACCATGTCAGTGACCTTTGTTTAGTTATTTTTTTCTCAAACTCTACCCAATTATATTCTTTATTGAGGTTCAACATTAAGCCATAGTTGTTTTTCATTAGGGAATGAAACTACATTCCTTTTCTTAATTGTGCCTGTTTTTGGTGTGTACTTCTAAGTAGAAACCAAGATTGAAGTCTGTACCTAAAGAAGCTTCCAGAGAGGAGGGCTTCCAGAGGGGCCCCAAAGAAGTGATGGTGCTGAAGGCAACGGAACTGTTTACATATGATGTCGCAAGAGGCAATATGATGTTTCATGCCACAGTGGCTACTGAGAGTCAGTTCTTCCAAGTGAAGATTTTTAATGTTGCTCTGAAGGAGAAGTTCATCCCCAATAGAACCATTGTCATATCAGATTATATTGGCCGCAATGGGTTCCTGGAAGTGTTCCATGCCTTTTCTGTGTCTGATGTTAACCCTGGTCGAAAGATGGAGATCTCTAAAAGCCTGATTCAAAAGGCAAAGGCAACTCCTAAAATCAGTCATCTTTATCTGCAAGACATAGGAACATTTGTGAAGGGGGTTTTTCTGGTGCATAAGGTAAGTCCACATCATTGTTTTGCAATATTTCTTTTACAATCCCAGAATTCAAAAGTCTTAACTGCCAAATGAATATAGTTAACTTCATAAATACAGAAACTCAAAGCGCCTCTCAACAGGGATAGTTGCGTGCAGTCTTTCACTTCAGAATATAGGGCTGATAATTTCTTAACATTCTTCTTGCCATAACAATATGCATGTTTTTAAGAAAGTGATTCACCAGAAATCATAGTATTTTATGAGCTGTACTGATCCATTCACAACCACCCTGTGAAGAATTTATATTTATCTGTTAACATATTATTAACATGTTAACATAGAGAGAGCACTCCTTATAATTGTGCTTTTTTTTTTTTTTTAGTTCTACCTCACCTATTTCAGTGACAGTTTAAGTTAATTTGTGAATAAAGAATTGTTCTTTCAAGCTTGGATTTCGACTGTGACAAACAAGATGAGAGATCAATAGGATGCTTTGCCCTAGAATCTGCTCTCATCAACAATTAGCTAAGATTCTGATCATCTGAACTGTAAAGTGTTCTCACATCTTCACATTCTTTCATCAAAAACTTATTGAGCCAAAAACTTCAGCATTAATTAAGATGAGAAATATGGATATTGAAAAAAATGTGAGATACCAAGTCACTTCATTTTTAAATTTATTAATATGGACAATAAAAGGTAGAATTTACGTGAATTCTTAGAGTAGGTGTCAATCCAAGCGCTTCATAGAAATTCTAAACTCAGCTGACCTAATCTTATGTGAAGCATGTTTCATACTCCATTGCATGTGTCTTCTCAGGTGGCTCTCTTCTTACCCCCTGTTTTCTGTGCACTCTGTCATAGAGACTGTGCGTACACGAGCATTGCAGAACTGATGAGTAAAGGAAGTGACATAGGAACTAGAACAATGGAACGAGCTGATCTAGAGTCAAGATTTGGGCAGATTAGAGAAGAATGAATAAATACAGAAGATAGAGGAAAGAATTACCTATTGAAATAACAATCAACTGAAGGAGGATTTATAGCAATCTTTTTGAGACTCAGCATGTGACAGGAATAGCCTTTCTTCTCTGTTCTTAGGGAAATCCAAAAAAGCCTCGGATGCTTATCAGACCACACCACATCTAAGTTCCTTAAGAAATCTCAGCTATTCTTAGGTGGAAGCAGGAAAAATTAGGAAAATAATCCCTTTTTTCTAGAATGACCCAGCACACAAACACCTAAAGGAAGAAAAGATAGAGAATTTAAATGGGAGGATAAACTGAACAAAATATCTTACACTATTTGATACCTGTAATATTAGACCTCCAGCTCATATTAACCTTTCTGAGAGAAAACTTTCCACTAACACCCTCCATTTTTCAAAGCTGTAGTAATTCCTGATCCAGTTCTCAAAAGATGAATGATAATTTTCTTTTGCAGAAATGGGTATGTAATGAATTCATATATTATGAAATACAAGATGATACAGGAGTGATGGAAGTCATGGTTTATGGACAGCGACTGACCAGTATCAACTGTGAAGAAGGTGACAGACTTACACTCGTGTGCTTTGAATTGGCAAAAAGTGGGGATAAGCGGCACCTGAGATCCGAAATTCATAGTTTCATCAAGGTGAGATCTTCTGCTGGGTCGTCATTGTTCCAAAGTAGAAGTCTTTAAGAAAACTATACTGCTGCTATTACACAGAGAGTCCAGCAGGTGAAATAACTAATCCTTGTCATTTAGTGGGTGTAAAGTTCCTTTTCATCATTCTTTTTTTTAAGGATATTTAAAAAAATTTTTTTTTGTACTGAAGTATAGTTAATTTAAAATGTAGGTTAGTTTAAAGTGTACAGCAAAGGGATTCAGTTACACACACACACATATATTTATATATTGTATTCACACACACACATATATATATATATTCCTTTTACATTCTTTTCCTTTATAGGTTATTATAAGAAATCAAGTATAATTCTCTGAGCTATACAGTAGGTCCTTGTTGCTTACCTATTTTATATATTGTAATGTGTATATGTTAATCCCAAACTCCTAATTTATTTCCCTTCCCCCCACCACTATCCCCTTTGGTAACCATAATTTTTTTCTGTATCTGTCAATCTTTTCCTGTTTGGTAAGTTCATTTGTATCTTTCTTTTTTTTTCTTTTTTAGAATCCACATGTCAGTAATATTATATGATATTTGTCCTTCTTTGTCTGACTTCACTCAGTATTACAATCACTAGGTTCATCCATGTTACTACGAATGGCATTATTTGATTCTTTTTTTGGCTGAGTAGCATTCCATTGTTACCCCCCACCTTCTTTATTCATTCATCTGTCAATGGGTATATAGGTTGCTTTCATGTCTTGGCTATTGTAAATAGTGCTGCTATGAACATTGGGCTGCATGTATCTCTTCAAATTAGTTTTCTCCAGATATTTGTCCAGGAGTGTGATTGTAGGATGATATGGTAACTCTATTTTTAGCTTTTTAAGGAACCTCCATACTGTTCTCCAGAGTGGATGCACCAATTTATGCTCACATCAACAGTGTAAGAGGGTTTATTTTTCTCCACATCCTCTCCAGCATTTGTTACTTGCAGACTTTTTAGTGATTGCCATTCTGATGTGTGAGGTGACAGTCATTGTAATTTTGATTTTCATTTCTCCAATGATAAGCAATATTGAGCATCTTTTCATGAGTCTGTTCTCCATCTGTATGTCTTCTTTAGAGAAATGCCTATTTAGGTCCTCTGCCCATGTCTTGATTGGTTTTGTTTTTTGATATTAAGCTGTATGAGCTGTTTGTATATTTTGTAAATTAATCCCTGTTGTTAGCATCCATTGCAAACCCTTTCTCCCAGTCTGTGGGTTGTCTTTTTGTTTTATTTATGGTTTCCTTTGCTATGCAAAACCTTTTAAGTTTAATTAGGTCCCATTTGGTTATTTTTGTTTTTGTTTCCATTACTGTAGGGGACTGATCAAAAAAATAGTGCTTCAACTTACTTCAAAGATTGTTCTGCCTATATTTATGATAGGAATTTTAGTGTATCCAGACTTACATTTAAGTCCTTAATCCATCCTGAGTTTAGTTTTTAATGGTTTTAGAGGATGTTCTGGTTTGATTCTTTTAGACATACCTATCAAGTTTTCCCATCACCACTTACTGAAGAGACTGTCTTTTCTCCATTGTATATTTTTGCCTTCTTTGTCATCAATTAATTGGCCATAAGTGTGTAGGCTTCTTTCTGGGCTTTCTAGCCTGTGCCATTGATCTATATGTCTTTTTTTTTCTTTTTTTTTTGAGGCAGTACCATACTATTCTGATGACTATAGCTTTGTAGTATTGTCTGTAGTCAGGGAGCATGATTTGTCCAGCTCCATTTTTATTTCTCAAGATCATTTCGGCTATTTGTGGTCTTTTGTGGTTTTATGCAAATTATAAACTTTTTGGAGATCTGTGAAAAATGCTACTGGTAATTTGATAGGGATTGCATTAAATCTGTACATTGCCTTAGGTAGTATAGTCATTTGAACAATATTGATTCTTCTAATCCAAGAACTAATCCCAAAGAAAGGCAATGCCAAAGAATGCTCAAACTACCACACAGTTGCACTCATCTCACACGGTAGTAAAGTCATGCTCAAAATTCTACAAGCCAGGCTTCAGCAGTATGTAAACCGTGAACTCCCAGATGTTCAAGCAGGTTTTAGAAAAGGCAGAGGCACCAGAGATCAAATTGCCAACATCCGCTGGATCATGGAGACAGCAAGAGAGTTTCAGAAAAACATCTATTTCTGCTTCATTGACTATTCCAAAGCCTTTGACTGTGTGGATCACAATAAACTGTGGAAAATTCTGAAAGAGATGGGAATCCCAGACCACCTGACCTGCCTCTTGAGAAACCTGTGTGCAGGTCAGGAAGCAACAGTTAGAACTGGACATGGAACAATAGACTGGTTCCAAATGGGAAAAGGAGTACGTCAAGGTTATATATTGTCACCTTGCTTATTTAACTTATATGCAGAGTACATCATGAGGAACACTGGGCTGGAGGAGGCACAAGCTGGAATCAAGATTGCTGGGAGAAATATCAATAACCTCAGATATGCAGATGACACCACCCTTATGGCAGAAAGTGAAGAGGAACTAAAAAGCCTCTTGATGAAAGTGAAAGAGGAGAGTGAAAAGGTTGGCTTGAAGCTCAACATTCAGAAAACAAAGATCATGGCATCTGGTCCCATCACTTCATGGGAAATAGATGGAGAAACAGTGGAAATAGTGTCAGACTTTATTTTTTTGGGCTCCAAAATCACTGCGGATGCTGATTGCAGCCATGAAATTAAAAGACGCTTGGTCCTTGGAAGGAAAGTTATGACCAACCTTGATAGTATATTAAAAAGCAGAGACATTACTTTGCCAAGCAAGGTCCGTCTAGTCAAGGCAATCGTTTTTCCCGTGGTCATGTATGGATGTGAGAGTTGGACTGTGAAGAAAGCTGATCGCCGAAGAATCGATGGTTTTGAACTGTGGTGTTGGAGAAGACTCTTGAGAGTCCCTTATACTGCAAGGAGATCCAACCAGTCCATTCTAAAGGAGATCAATCCTGGGTGTTCATTGGAGGGACTGATGCTAAAGCTGAAACTGCAATACTTTGGCCACCTCATGCGATGAGTTGACTCACTGGAAAAGACTCTGATGCTGGGAGGGATTGGGGGCGGGAGGAGAAGGGGACGACGGAGAATGAGATGGCTGGATGGCATCACCGACTCTGTGGACATGACTTTGAGTGAACTGCGGGAGTTGGTGATGGACAGGGAGGCCTGGCGTACTGTGATTCATGGGGTCGTGGAGAGTCGGACACGACTGAGCGACTGAACTGAACTGAACTGAATCCAAGAACATGGTATATCTTTCCATCTGTTTGTGTCATCTTCAGTTTCTTTCATTAGCATCTAATAGTTTTAATTTAAGGATATTTTAAATCATATTAAAGAGAGAAACTTCAGAAAGTATATCAAAAGCTATATCTAAGCTAAATATTAAAAAGTTGTTTGAATTTTCAGATCAGGTGGATTAATTAAATTTTGACTTTTTAAGGCAAATTTATTTCAAATATTGGCTCTACGATTTGCTATTTGACTAATAACTTAAATACTAGAAACTTCTGATTCATCATCTATAAAACGGAGGAAATATCTTTTATCTCAAAGGGTAGTTACTTGCCCATTTCAGATCTATTAATAAATGATCAAGGATGCCTCTGAGTCTTTCAGAATACAAAGTTACCTTCCTTTGGTGAGATACACATGCTGGTCAACAACAGAGGTGATTGATCCTACAGGACAAATTCCATGGTTTTTGTCAAACTCACACATTCATGTGGAATGGATTCTTTGAATACTAACAAAGGCTAATATGGGCATGTTTTGCTTTATTATACTTCACTTTCTTGTGCTTTATAGATATTTGCTTGTTTTTGTTTATTGTACAAATAAAGATTTGTAGCAATCCTGTGTAGAGCAAGTCTCCTGGAGTCATTTTTCCAAAACATTTTTCACTTTGAGTGTCTGTGTCATGTTTGGAAATTCTCCTAATATTTCAAGCTTTTTCTTGAATTCGTCATTTTGATCTGGGGTTAGTGATCTTTGATGTTACTATTGAAATCATTTTGGAGTGCCATGAACTGCATGCTTGTATAAGATGTGGAATTTCTTTGATAAATGTTATGTGTGTTCTGACTGCTCCACTGATGGACAATTCCCTCATCTGTCTCCCTCTCCTTGGTCTCCCAATTCCCTGAGGCAAAACAATGTTGAAATTAGGCCATTTAATAACTCTATAGAAGCTGCTGGGTGTTCAAGTGAAAGGAAGTGTTATACATCTCTCACATTAAATAAAAAACTAGGAATTATTAAGCTTAGTGAGAAAGGGAAAAAAAGCTGTCAAAAGTTAGGCCTCTTGTAACAAATAGACAAGTTGTGAATGCAAAAATTTTTTAAATAAATTAAATATGTTATGACAGTGAACCTATAAGACAACAAAACAGCCTTATTGTTGACATGGAAAATTTCTGTGGTCTGGATAGAAATCATTCTCAGGGAAAAGCCCTAACATTTAAACACTGTGAAGGCTGAAAGACGTGAGAAATCTGCAGAAGGAAAGTTTGAAGCTAGCAGAAACTGATTCATTAGGTTTAAGGAAAGAAGCTATCTCTAACATAAATGTACAAGGTGAAGTAGCAAGTGTTGCTGATATATACGCTGCAGCAAGTTATCCAGAAGACCTAGCAGAGATGATTGATAATGATTGCTACATTCAACAACAGATTTTCAGTGAAGATGAAAAAGTCTTATATTGTAAGAAGATATCATCTAGAACTTTCACAGATAGAGAAGAGAAGTTAGTGCCTGGCTTAAAAGCTTCAAAGGACAGACTGACTCTACTGTTATGGACTAGTGCAGCTGGTGACTAAGTTCTGAAAATCTTAGGGCCCTTAAGAATGCTAAATCTTCTCTGCTTTTGCTCTTGTAAATGGCACAATAAAGCATGGATGACAGTACATCTGTTTACAACATGTTTTAGTGAATATTTTAAGTCCACTGCTGAGACCTACTGTTCAGAAAAAGAAAAAAAAAAAAGGTTCTTTTTAAAATAGTACTGCTCATTGACGATGCACCTGATCACCCAAGATCTCCTATGGAGATATGTGAAGAAATTAATGTTGTTATCATGCTAACATAACATCCATTCTGCAGCCCATGGATTATGATTTAAGAAATACATTTCACAAGGCTATGGCTGCAGTGAAAGATATGACTCTTCTGATGGATCTAGGCAAAGTCAAATAAAAACCTTTTGCAAAGGATTCTGCGTTCTAGATGTCATAAAGAACATTCATATTTCATGGGAAGAGGTCAAAATACCAAGATGAATAAGCATTTGAAGGAAATTAATTCCAACCATCATGGATGATTTTGAAAGGTTCATGACTTCAGTGAAGGATGTAACGGCAGATGTAAATGCAGAAAATGAACTAGAATTAGAAGTGGGCATGAAGATGTTACTGAATTGTTGGATTTTGATGGTAACTTTAATAGATGCGGTGTTGTTTCTTCTTGTTCTTGTTCAGTCACTAAGTCATGCCCGACTCTTTGTGACCCAATGGACTGCAGCACACCAGGCCTCCCTCTCCTTCTCCCAGAGTTTCCTCAAATTCATGTCCATTGACCTGGTGATGCTATCTAATCATCTCTGGGTGAGCAAAGAAAATAGCTTCTTGAAATGTCATCTACTCCTGAGGATGATGCTGTAAATATTGTTGAAACAATAAAGGATTTAGAATATTACACAAACTTAATTGATAAAACAGTGTCAGGATTTGAGAAGTTTGGCTCTAATTTTGAAAAAAAATGTTACACTATGGCTCTTGTTGGTGAGGAAAGAAAATTTCTTTTACTGTTCTAAGTTCTTTAGACTGGTCTAAGAATTAAAATGAGATAGATTAACAAGAGGAATGCAAAAAAAAAAGTTTAATAACATGTATACATGGAGAATATACATGTCATACTTGCTTGCTCCTTGGAAGAAAAGTTATGACAAACCTAGACAGCATATTAAAGTTGCAGTCCTTGAGTTCACAGAGAATTGGACACAACCGAACTATTGAACTGACTGATTCATGAAGAGACCCAGAAAAAATGAATAGTTCACCAAAATGACTGAAACCCTCAACTGAAAAACCATCTTCAGTTAATGATAAAAGAGAATGTCAGGGGTAGTTGTTTGAGACCTCCACTGGGGAGAAAGACAATTCACATAGAGATGGAAAAATGAGTGTTTGAGCAAACAAATGTTTGCTGGACACGCAGAGATGGGACAGAGTGTGGACTCTACTCTCTGGGCCCTGCAAAGTTTCCTCTACCACACTTAGCTTATGTTCTTTGCAGATACTTCTTATGAGACCTTTATTCTGGGAACAGCCTTTTTATCTAAATTCTCTAGGTAGCTAAGTTCAGTTCAGATCAGTCACTCAGTCATGTCCAACTCTTTGAGACCCCATGGACTGCAGTACGCCAGGCCTCCCTGTCCATCACCAACTCCCAGAGCTTACTCAAACTCATGTCCATTGAGTCGCTGATGCCATCCAACCATCTCATCCTCTATCGTCCCCTTCTCCTCCTGCCATCAATCTTTCCCAGCCTCAGGGTCTTTTCAAATGAGTCAGTTCTTCGCATCTGGTGGCCAGAGTATTGGAGCTTCAGCGTCAGCATCAGTCCTTCCAATGAATATTCAGGACTGATTTCCTTTAGGATGGACTGGTTGGATCTCTTTGCAGTCCAAGGGACTCTCAAGAGTCTTCTCCAACAGCACAGTTCAAAAGCATCAATTCTTCGGTGCTCAGCTTTCTTTATAGTTCAACTCTCACATCCATACATGACTACTGGAAAAACCGTATCTTTGACTAGACGGACTTTTTTGGCAAAGTAATCTCTGCTTTTTCATATACTGTCTAGGGTGGTTATAACTTTACTTCCCAGGAGCAAGCATCTTTTAGATACTAAAGGGGATGTGAAAAGAAAGATTTCCAGAGACTTCTGTTTCTTAAAAATAATCAATATAAATTAATCCTCATGACTGAAAGACATCTTTTGGGGGTAATAAATTTCCTCTATACTATCAAACAGCATTGCATACTATAGAGAGATTTTTCATGAAAGGAAAAGTCAATCAGTCTGACAAAATTCATCATTGTCTTATTTAAGAAATTGCCACCATTAACCCAAACTTCAGCAAACATCAGCTTCATCAGATGGCAGCCATCAATATCCAGGCAAGATCCTCCTCCAGGGGGGGAAAAATATATACATATATATATATATATAATGACTCTCTGAAGATTCAGATGATGGTTAATGCCTTTTAGTAATAAAGGTTTTTTTGATTCAGTTATGTACTTTTATGCTCTTGCACCGTTAATAGACTGCAGTATAGTATTGTATAAACATAACTTTTATAGGTACCGGGAAAACAAAAAAATTATGTGTCATTTTATTGCAATATTCTCCTTGTCACAGTGGTCTGGAACTGAACCCATAATATCTCTGAGGTGTGCCTGGACTGGAATGCAAACAGTTCAAACTCAAAGGCTGACATATGCAGGCACTCAGAAACGCACGTGCTCTTTAGTCTTGTCAGTTCTCAGGCTCTCAATGAGATATCCCAATCCTTCCTTCACAGCGTGGCACCAGGAATGCCTTTTGCCCCTTCCTTCCACCTTTCCTCCCAATAAGAACTTTCCCTTCAACTCTTGGCCTTGAGTATAATTGCTTCTTCCTCTCTCTTGCTCTCCAACAACTCCTGCCTGTCCACAGGCACTCATGCTGGGTATGAGTGCTGATCTCATTTGAGGGCCCCAACTAAGAACTGGGGGTGGTGGCTAAAAAGAGGAATTCACTAAAGAAGCTAGGTGAGAGTGGGAGAAGAGCCTCTTAGGTGGGAAGAGGAAAAGGGATGTGACAGTGTGAATGAACGGAGAAATGTACAATCAGGTTCATCTCATTGTTTATCTTTTTCTTCTTCAAGGTCACGAAGGCCAGGAAAAGCAAGGAACAACCACACAATCCTGATTCATACATGGAAACCTACTCAGAGCTGTTCTTCTAAAAACCTGGATGTCATTAATATTGATGTTTATGGAACTCAGATCCAATTAAAGCAAAAATGTGTGTATATGTATATATATTAGCCATTACTTCTTAGGAATGAAAAGCTTTTCATTTTTTATACTTTTCTGTACCATCTCAAGGTCCCATTTTGCATCTATAACTCTTATAACTTGGAAAAAATAATAAATAGTATATTTTTCTTTCCTGAAGGTATGCCTCCCTAGGAGTCTAATTCATTGGTTTGTTGCTTAAAAGGAAATCGTCATCTGTAGCCTGAAAATCAGATAGAGACACCAAAGCCTCAAACAATATTTGAATTTATACTTTGGGTATGATCTTTACAGGATATAACTCTGGTCAAGAATGAACAGGTTGAGTAAGCTGTGCTCAAAGAACCCAGGAGGAAGGCAGACCAACTGAAATTCCATCTGTCCTTCAATTGTCAGCCCCCATCCCAGGGTGGAGTTGCTTTAGGAAAACAATGTTATCTTTTCAGAATTGATCTTCTGGAGGGGCCATAATTGGGTAATTTGAGGACAAAATAAGGCAACTATTTGCTATTTGCCCAAAGTCACTAGTACATTTTGAAAGTAACTCTAGCCCCTCTGATGTGAAATAGCTGGTTCCACTTATTGATTTAGGTACCAACAGCTCAGTGGTTCTCCAGCTATATGTCATGGTCCTCACAGGTGTGGATCCCATGAGAAAGGTGCTCCAGACAAGACTTGGATTAGGGAAACACTGAAGAATAATTACTTTACTTTACAGTTCAGCAGCAGAAAGTAACTAACACTGATTTTACAGTGTGTTCTTTTACATTTTTGTTTTGAAGTAGAGTTGATTTATAATGTTAATTTCTGCTGTATAGCACACTGATTCAGTTATACATATTAACGTATTCTTTTTTATATTATTTAATAAACCACTATGGTTTATTATAGGATATTGAGTATAGTTTTCTTAGGCTGTATTTGTTGATTTCACATTTGGTATTTGATATTTTGCAATTACCTTGTGTCATTTAATCTTATACCAGTTCTAGAGGGTTGATAGGATTCTTTTTCTTTTTTTTTCAACTCTCCTAATAAGGAAAATAAGAGACAGAATGGCAAGATAATATTTTTAATGATTAGAACAGTTCCATCATAAAAAGAATTTCCCCGTGCCACTTTATTGTCGATGTTTTCTCTAATCCAAGCTCCTGGAAACCACTAATATAGTTTTTCATTTTTTTAGTTATTTTATAATAGGAGGGAAATTGCTTTCAATGCTCTGCTGGATTCTGTGTACAACAACTCGAGTCAGTAATAATTATACATATCCCCTTCCCTCATCCCAACTGTCTAGGTCATCAAAGAGCACCATTTGGGCTCCTTGTATTATCCAGCAGCTTCCCACTAGCTATCTATTTTACACTTAATACTGTATATATTCGATGCTGCTTTCTCAATTCATCCCAGCCTCTCCTTCCCCTGCTGTGTCCATAAGTCCATTCTCTGCTTCTGCATCTCCATTCCTTCCCTGAAAGTTGGTTCATCAGTACTACTTTTCCTAAATTCCAAAACTAAAAACAAATACATGTATTAATTCATATGTAGGGAATCTAGAAAAGCTTAAAGTGAAAGTTGTTCAGTTGCGTCCAACTCTTTGTGACCCCATGCACTACACAGTCCATAGAATTCTGCAGCCCAGAATACTGGAGTGGGTAGCCTTTCCCTTCTCCATGGGATCTTCCCAACCCAGGGATCAAGCCGAGGTCTTCCACATTGCAAATAGATTCTTTACCAGCTGAGCCACAAGGAAAGCCCAAGATTACTGGAGTGAGTAGCCTACCCCTTCTCCAGTGGATCTTCCCGACCCAGGAATTGAATCACAGTCTCCTGCATTGCAGGTGGATTCTTTACCAACTGAATTATCAGGGAAGGCCCTCTGAACTTAAACTTTCCCCTTTTCCAAAGTTTCCTAAGATGGAAGTAAAAATCGTTATAACATTTTGAGTCTGGCTGTTTTTACTTTGTATAGTGTGTTTAAGATTCATCCATGTAGTTGTGTATTGGTTTTTTTCTTTTATATTGCTGTGTAGAATTTAATATGTAGACTCACTGAAGTTTATCCATTCCCCAAGTGAGGAACGATTGGATTGTTGACACTTTCACATAGTTACAAATAAAACTGAGGCGAATACTCATATGCAGATTTTTGTGTGAACCTATGTTATCATTCAATGAGTAGAACTTTTGGGGTGACATTGTTGGCTTATATGGTAAATGTATTTCAAATATGTAAGAAATTGCCAAACTGTTTTCTAAGGTGACTATAGATTTTTCATTCCCTGGAGCAATCTGTGAGAGTTTCAGTTGCTCAGCATCCCCCTCAGAAGTTAGCATTGTAGGTGAATGTTAATTTAAAAAAAAGAAAAACAAAACAAAACTGTCCAACTCTTTTGCAAAGCAGCGTACCATTTAATATTCTTGCTACCATTGTACAAGTCTTAACTCCCCCTTATCCTCGTTGGTCTCTGGTACGGTCAGTATTTTAAAGTTTTAGTCACTCTAATTTCTGCATAGTGGTGTCTCACTGTAGTTTTAATTTTCATTTCCCTAAGATAAATTAGTTTGAGCATCTTTTTAATGTGTTTATCTGCCACCTGTGTATCTTATTATTTTATTTTTTTGCTCATCCTAAAATTTTAACTGTTTGTTCTCACAATACTGAGTTTTGGGAATCCTTTATAAATTATGGTTTTAGAATCCTTAGTAGCTATGTGACTAGCAAATATTACCTCTCAATCTATGGCTTGTCTTTTCATGCTTTTAAGGTACTTTTGAAAAGACATCTTTATTTTGATGAAGTTTAAATTATCAAAATTTTTCTTATGAAGATTTTTAATACTTGGGGGGAAATCAACAAATGAATGTGACACAGGAAAATTATAAAAATTCAAATTTCAGTGACTACCATGCAGTTTTATTGGAACACAAACACACTCATTCATCTATTGAATGTCTATGGCTACTTTTGTAGCCAATGCAAAGTAAGCATCTGCAATAGAGACTATCAGTCAGCTCAGTTCAGTCGCTCAGTCGTGTCCGACTCCTTGCGACCCCATGAATCACAGCACGCCAGGCCTCAATAGAGACTATAGGGCTCACATAGATTAAAAAGTGGGTTGGCCATGAAGTTTGTTATGGTAATACAGAAAAACCCAAAATAACTGTTTGGCCAACCCAATATGTACTATTGGATGTTTTACTGAAAATTTTTTCCAGTCATTCTTTTTGAACCTCAGTTATCTGTAGAACGGTTAAACATGAGAAAATAAATTTTATATTAGCTTCATTTTTCATGTTATCAATGAGGCTGACAATCTTTTCATGCTCTAAACCTTTGATATTTTTTCTGTGAATTTGGTTATTTATAGTGTATATTTTTTAAAAATATAGTGTATAGTTAATATTAGTCAGTTCAGTTCAGTTCAGTCGCTCAGTCGTTTCCGACTCTCTACAACCTCATGCATCGCAGCAAGCCAGGCCTCCCTGTCCATCACCAACTCCCGGAGTTCACTCAAACTCATGTCCACAAAGTCGGTGATGCCATCCAGCCATCTCATTCTCCATCGTCCCCTTCTCCTCCCGCCCCCAACCTTTCCCAGCATCAGAGTCTTTTCCAGTGAGTCAACTCGTCGCATGAGGTGGCCAAAGTATTGCAGTTTCAGCTTTAGCATCAGTCCTTCCAATGAACACCTGGGATTGATCTCCTTTAGAATGGACTGGTTGGATCTCCTTGCAGTCCAAGGGACTCCCAAGAGTCTTCTCCAACACCACAGTTCAAAAGCATCAATTCTTCGGTGATCAGCTTTCTTCACAGTCCAACTCTCACATCCATACATGACCACGGAAAAACCATAGCCTTGACTAGATGGACCTTTGTTGGCAAAGTAATGTCTCTGCTTTTTAATATACTATCAAGGTTGGTCATAACTTTCCTTCCAAGGAGCAAGCGTCTTTTAATTTCCTGGCTGCAATCAGCATCTGCAGTGATTTTGGAGCCCAAAAAAATAAAGTCTGACACTGTTTCCACTGTTTTTCATCTATTTCCCATGAAGTGATGGGGCCAGATGCCATGATCTTTGTTTTCTGAATGTTGAGCTTCAAGCCAACCTTTTCACTCTCCTCTTTCACTTTCATCAAGAGGCTTTTGAGTTCCTCTTCACTTTCTGCCATAAGGGTAGTGTCATCTGCATATCTGAGGTTATTGATATTTCTCCCAGCAATCTTGATTCCAGCTGTGCTTCTTCCAGCCCAGCGTTCCTCATGATGTACTCTGCATATAAGTTAAATAAGCAAGGTGACAATATACAGTGTATATTAACTTGTATAACTACAAATTGTACATATTTTCCATTAATTATTTTTTCATTCAAGAGATATTGAACATCTATAAGATTCCTGAATATTTACACAGAGCAGAACCCTATCCTCACCCCAAACTAAACCTGGCTATGGGCTTCAATAAATGAGAAGTACACTTTTATTGTGATAACATGTTGAAATTTTGGAATGGTTTATCCAGCAATCATCCTATCCTGACTCATCTGGAGTTAAGAAGGAGTCTGTGTGCTGCCGTTCTCCAGTAACTCACAATCTGGTTGAAGAGGTTGTACATTTCAGGTATTCTTCAATTAAATGCTGGTTAGATCAGTTGATCTGAATTGATGCCTTTCATTTCAATTTTTTGACCTTAATAACCTGGATGGAAACAAAATACATATGGTCTGCGATGAAGCTGATCAGTTATCCCTCCTATGTTTTCAGTGACTCTGTCCTCTTAAAGTGCATTTTTCTTTCCCTCTCGTAAACTTATCTTCTTTCTTTCCTCCCAGTGGGCTTCCCTGGTGGCTCAGATGGTAAAGAATTCATCTGCAAAGTGGGAGACCTGGGTTTGATACCCCGGTTGGGAAGATGCCCTGGAGAAGGGAACGGCTACCCACTCCAGTATTCTTGCCTGGAGAATTCCATGGACCCAGGAGCCTGTCAGGCTACAGTCCATGGGGATGCACAGAGTTGGACACAACTGAGCAACTTTCACTTTCACTTCCTTTCACTTCCTCCCAGTACATTGTTCACTCTTGGATAATTCTCCTGAAGTTACTATCTGGCTTGAGATATAAACTCCTACTTAACAAGGACACATATACCAATGTCTCAAGTCTCTACCCCACTCTTAAAAAGGGAGATAGCAGCTAGTACAAACAGTGCTGAGACATGGGATGAAGACCAGGTAGTGGCAGCAGGATGTACTGGTATCAGGGAGAGATGAAAGGTCAAGAGTAAGGGTTTACCCTGACTCAATTTCCCTGGACTGTGTGTAAGGATGGCTGAAGTGCCTCTGAGAAATGTGTTCTTCAGGTATACCTGGAATATGTCTATTTTAAGATACAGCTTTCAGAATAATTTAACCGACTTTGGGTAATTGCATTAGACATACAGTGTTACCAATGAACTGTTTGTGGAGCTGTGTGGGTATCATAGGGTGTATCTCTGCCTTATGAAGCCCATGTCCTCTTAATTGTGTGTCTGGGGTGTGTATCTTCTTAAAAGGAGGCTCCGAAGTTCTGTGAGCTAAATATCAGGGTCTTCCACACCATATCCTATTCAATAGCACCTGTCCAGTTTGCTGAAAGCAAACACAAAGCTTTATCCCTTTGGAGAGTTGACTTTCCTCCATGAAGTTCCCACCTTAATGAAACTATGACCTCCAGATTTCAGGTGTAGTTTTTCTCCAGTCTTTGACAGCTCGGAGAATATAAGTTGAAGTTTATCCCCTTCCTTACACTGGATTTTTTTCTCTTTTCCAAACACCAATATTTCTATCCTTCCTGTGTTGTCATTTAGATTATATAATGGATAATTCCTCTGTTGTGCTTTCTGCAAAGATAAAATCAAAATCCAACTTTTGGTAATCTAATTAAGGAATACCACATCAATCAGACATCAGAAGTGCCAGTAACAGCCTCCAGAAAGAGATATAAGGGAAAAAATACAGGCTTGAAACTGGCAGATATATAGTGTGTTGTGCTGTATTTATGTTAGTAAATCAGGTAGAGAAGACAGTCCTGTTTTACTTAGATCCTATTGCCTCTTAGGTCCACCATTCGGATCCCAAGCTCCTTTCCCTTAAAAGGCCAGGATGGCCCTATGAACCAGTAATTGATTGGGCCAGTAGTCGGAACAGTTAAGGTAAAGAAATTCCTGAATTGGAGGACAATCACTCAAAGCAACAAACGCAGGAGATAGATGAGCAAATGAGATAAAACCAATAGAGTCTAAGTAAGAGTTAGGAATGAGGGGAAGCAGAATAAGTCACCCCCAAATATTCCACTTTGGCTTACGGATTTTTAGTTGAAGATAATTAAGACCCAGCAGATAACAGGAAAAGCTTTTTATGTCTCCTTGAACCACCTAGAAGAATTTAGATATGGGGACCCTGCCAGAAAGAGCTATTACTAAAGATACCTTTCTACAGCAGAAAGATTTATCTGTATGATAGGACAAACACCTATTTAACAAACATCTGCTCTTTTCATTTTCCTGTGAATTGTCTTCCTCCTTTTTGAAGACCCAGACCCCTACCTCCTTCTCCTTAGCTCAGGATAGTGTATAAGACTCAATTGCCTGACCCTGTTGGAGTCATATTTTTTATGAGGCTCCCTTTGAGTTTAAATTACAGACATTTATTGTCATATTGGATTGTCCTAGGTACTGATATATCCTGAGCCAAACTCCATCTTGTCTTGTCCCTTTAAATGTAGTTCCATGGAATGATGATGCCTCCAGCAGAACAAACCTTCCTACTGAGTCAGCACCCAGCTTCATCTCCACTCAGCTCACCTTGTTCCTTCCTCTACTTTCATCTGCATGATTCAAAATCTCAAGCCATTTAATTTATTTCAGCCAAGTTGTTATGAAGCTAAATCAGAAATAATGAAGTGATGAGGGAAACAGGAAAATATGTGACCAGGGATATAAAACAGGTAATCAAAATGAGGAACACATTACATGGGAAAGAACATAGTGAGTTGGGCCATGAACCAATTGGATACTCATATATCTTGGCCCTAAGGTCATCTCAAACTTGATATATCAAAACTTCTCCCATGCATGCCTCTTCAGTTCAGTTCAGTTCAGTTCAGTCGCTCAGTCGTGTCCGACTCTCCGCGACCCCATGAATCACAGCATGCCAGGCCTCCCTGTCCATCACCAACTCCCGGAGTACACTCAAACTCATGTCCACAGAGTCGGTGATGCCATCCAGCCATCTCATTCTCCGTCGTCCCCTTCTCCTCCCGCCCCCAACCTTTCCCAGCATCAGAGTCTTTTCCAGTGAGTCAACTCGTCGCATGAGGTGGCCAAAGTATTGCAGTTTCAGCTTTAGCATCAGTCCCTCCAATGAACATCCAGGATTGATCTTTAGAATGGACTGGTTGGATCTCCTTGCAGTATAAGGGACTCTCAAGAGTCTTCTCCAACACCACAGTTCAAAAGCATCGATTCTTCAGCGACCAGCTTTCTTCACAGTCCAACTCTCACATCCATACATGACCACGGGAAAAACCATTGCCTTGACTAGACGGACCTTGGTTGGCAAAGTAATGTCTCTGCTTTTTAATATACTATCAAGGTTGGTCATAACTTTCCTTCCAAGGAGCAAGCGTCTTTTAATTTCATGGCTGCAATCAGCATCTGCAGTGATTCTGGAGCCAAAAAAATAAAGTCTGACACTGTTTCCACTGTTTTTCCATCTATTTCCCATGAAGTGATGGGACCAGATGCCATGATCTTAGTTTTCTGAATGTTGAGCTTCAAGCCAACATTTTCACTCTCCTCTTTCACTTTCATCAAGAGGTTTTTGAGTTCCTCTTCACTTTCTGCCATAAGGGTAGTGTCCTCTGCATATCTGAGGTTATTGATATTCCTCCCAGCAATCTTGATTCCAGCTTGTGCTTCTTCCAGCCCAGCGTTCCTCTTAGAGTATGGTAAATTAACTCTTCTTATTTTTGTTTACCACCTAATTTTCCAAAGTAGAAACTTGAAATAATTGCTTTTTTTCTCTTTCACCTTCAATTGTTAGTAAATGGCTGTGGATCAACCTCCCTAAGCTCCATTCCCTCCTCTTCCACAATGTTTTCTGTCTTTCAATTATTTAAAGTCCTAGTATACATTCTGGAAACTCAAGATCCAAAAATAAGAATGTAATTCTATTGCAAGCTAGATCCATCATACAAAATATGATTCTTTGGCCAGAAAGGAACTTGAGAAGGCACAAAATCTACACATCTGAATCTGTGTAGGCCACACATCAATCATGAAACTTTTAGTCCTTAAAGGCAGCACAGTAGAAAGAGCATGACTTTTGTAATCAAATAAATAGAGATTAATCCAGGCTCTGGCACTGACAGTGTGTTCTTGGACAAATTATACAGTTTCTGTGATTTGTAATTTCCTGGCTTATAAAATGGAGATAATAAAATTATCTACATCAGGGCACTGTTCTGTAGATTAAATTAGTTAATTAATTTATACAAAAAAAACACTGAGCCCATGCTCTGAGCCAGTCACTCTCCCATGTGCTGGGAATATAACATGAAAAGAAATAGAAAAATATCTTGAAGTATACATTCTAGTGGGTAGAGAAAAACAAATGTAATTGAATAAAATATATATAATAGAAAGTTATAATTACAAAGCAAATAAACCTAGGAAAAGATCTCTTGGACGGGAAAAACTCCCAACAATTACAAGTATCTTTGAAATAGGAATGTTCCTGGAAGCTTGAGGAACTCTGAGGAGGCCAGTGTGGCCGCAGTGAAAGGAGGGTGAAATGATGGAAGATAAGGTCAGTGCAGTGATAATTTTCTTGCATGACTATACTGGCCATTCACACCTGGTATTTGTTCTACTTGGTCAATCCTTGTGCCGTTCAGTGCTTCGCCAGCACTCATGTTTATAGGAGATCAAATGTGGAAACTAGCTAGGGTCCAGAAGATGGCAAACTGAATGAACCGCCAGGAGACAGCAAGGAGGTATTTCTGGAAAATAAATTTTAACTGAAAGTCAGGAGTAGAATATTATGGTGGGTAGGAAAGAAGTTAGATTAAGAATTCAGAAAAAAGAAAATGTACTGACAAGCAGTTATGTGAAAATGTAGAGTGAAAGTTATATCTGAGTTGGGCTAGGGTTGCAGTGGTTACACGTGAAAGCCAAGCTAGAACCCTTGCACAAAATTGCAAATTCAGTTAAATTATAAGGTGGAATTCTTTTCTCTCCAACTTGAAGGCTTCTCCCATCTTGCTTGTCTTCTCTCCCATTCTTCAAACTGCACCTCAAATTTATCTTCTTTTACCTTTTCTTTTTCTCAAACTAATATCATCAACCCCGGACAATTCTGGCATCAGAAAATCCATCTGTGACTTAACAATAATCTCCCTATTTTAAGTGGAATAAAGAGAACCAGTGTTGGAGCAGGAGAGAAGAGCAAACCTCTGTGAAAACATCAGGGGTGATACAGTTCATTTCTGTACACACCTGGAAATGGCACCATTCAGCTCATCTGCTTAGCACAGCACAGGGAAAGTCCATGAACTGATGCCACTACTGATCACCGTAACTATTGTTCTCTGAGCCTCACAATAGTGGGCAGCACATATTTTCCCACTTCTCTGCTTTAATATCTGCTATCTTCATCCTCTATTGGATCATTTCATCCGATACAGATCTTTATCCAGGTGGGCTTCTCTGATGATGCACCCTAGAATAAGATTCCTTTACTCTGCTTTATTTCAGGATTTCCTCTTTTTACTCTCAAGATTTTCTCAGATATTATTTTACTCTAAACTTGGAGATGAGATGCTTTGCTCTTGAAAAACACTGATCTCCCCACCCTAAATGTCTAATTTAGAGATTCTTCCATTATTAAAATATATTATTTTCTAAGATTTACTCAGCCAAAGGGCAGAGTGAATTGGAATTTAAATTTCACAGTATTTTTTTCCTTGATATATATTGATTTATTGAGTTGAGGGAAATGATTTAAAGTATTGGAGTAATGGTGTTTGAATCCAGAATTTCCTTTTCTTTGAGTTTCATATTGGACCTTACTAATTTTGGGCCCTTGGGAAGAAGCTCTTATGCACCCAAATTAATGTTCTTTCTTTCTTAAAATGTTTAAGCTATCACCTCATGAGTGTCAGAAAGAAAAAGACGGGAATTATTCACATGCAAATGGTAGAAAGTTGGTGGAGGAATTGCTTACTGACTGACTGGCCATGACAAAGGAAGAACGCTTTTCAGGTTTATAAAGCCAAAAACTGATGTAACACTTCACTCTAGTCTTAGGATCACCAACTAGTATAGTAAAGAATAGGATCACTTTGGGAACAGAGATATAGCTCCTCCAGGGGCTTGAAATATGGCAAGTTATTGCTTCTTAGTGTTATGACAGTGATTTAGGGCTTGTATGATGCTGTAGTTTCAGAATGTATTGATATATCTGGAATAAACATACAACCATGGTGTAAATTATTATTGTATTCTCCAGTGAAAAAATTTTTATGGTTAAAAATTACTATTAGCAGAAATGCATTCAAATAAATTTCATGACTAATTTTGCTATGACTTACTTTACAAGTTTATGCAAATGGAATTATTTTAAATTTCCCTATATTTTATCATGTTTTACTTCTCAGAAAGCTGGATTATTTTCTTTGGGGATAAAAATATCTAAGTTACTTGAATATATTTTGTAAACAAAACTTCTCAACATTTCTTCTTTTTGAAAGCATCTTATGAGATATCTGAATTGACCACATGATTTTTTTCTGGCTTTCATCTATGCTATTCCAGGCTTAGAAAGCCCAGTTAGAGAATACACATTGAAGAAATAAATGCAAATGATGAATATAAATGATGGCATAAGCACATGATGGTACAATGATATAAATTATTATCCAGTTTCTAAGGCATTTAGCAGAAGGGACTGATTATGTCTTGCATTGTAGTTTTCTCTGCCCTGTGAAGTTAGAAGATGTAGGTTTTAGAGACGGCCTCAAGGTGGCAGTGATTACATGTAATTGCTCCAAGTAACCCAAAGCCCTGTGATTTTTTTGTGTGAGCCTGGAATCTAATGGTGTTGGTGAACATAGGTTGAAAATATTTAGGAATGTCTTTTAGTTTTTCTCTCAACTGAATAATTTCAGTTATTCAGTTATTCAGAGATTCAGAGGAATCTTTCTGTCCAGGATAGCACCAAATTTCCCCTACTGCAACCATTTGCTATTGTAATACTAAAATTTTGTTATCCTGACTAGGTAAAAATGATCCAATAAGGAATGAAATTTCAGAAAAATTACCAGTACAGAATGACTGGTAGCTCTGGACTCCATGTAAGCAGTCAATTAGGTTCCTGTTTTATTTTAAACTCCATCCTAGATTATTCTTAGGTATATTTTGTACGTAGCAAATTTGTTGGTGCTTCATGCCACCCCTAGCTATTTTGGTGGGAAATCAGTTTTTGTTTTGTTTCCTTGTAGGTTTCATCTTTCATCTTTTGTTGAAGGTTCTTTCTGTGTAACCAGAAATTTCTGCACATTTACTACTATATAACGTTCTTCTCACAACCTCTCCTCATTTGAAGTAGAGCAGAGTAGATGAAACTATACTCAATATCTTATAATAATCTACAATGGAAAAGAATCTGAAATATATATATATTTCAATTTGCTGTACACTGGAAACTGACAGGACATTGTAAACTAAATATACTTCAATAATAAGAACAAAAACAAAGAATGCCTGTTCTTCCCTCCCCCTCTTCCCCAAATAAATGAAAAAGAACATCTTGAGAAATGATATTTTAGAAATCAAGAGTGGAAGTTGGCTTTTCATGATGAAATATAATTTGGCCATTGACCTGGGGCGCCCAAGCCAGATGGTACAGCTGCACTGTGGTGGCGCTCTTGAGGGGCAGGTTGTCATCCACCCGTCCATCCCCTTATCCGTTCAGTACATATCTCTTGAGTTCCTAACAGGTAATAGGAACTGTTTTAGGTTCTGGTGATAAAACAGGGAGTTAAAAGCAAATCCAAGTTTTACAGAGATTTTATTCTAATGAGAGAGGTACATCTTTTTCTTGACCACAAATGAATGAATTAATAATCCGAGGTAAGACTTCCAGCTGAAAGGAAACAGCCTTTGGAGAGCATGTGTCAAGGAAGCCTAACAACAGCCCGGGGTTAGAGTGGGAGCTGTCAACTGAGGCTTCTCTTCAGATATTTGTGCTAAACTCTGAAAATGAACAGGAATGAAATGTATCTGCAGTCAGAGGAACCACAATGGTAAAAAGGCCTGTGGCAGGAGTCTGACTTTCTTAAGGGTTTGAAAGACAACGGGGGTGGCTGTGGTACAGAGAATCTCTGAAGGGTGGTATGATGCCTTGTAAGGCCTGTAGAACATGATTAGAATACTTTGTTTCCAGAAAAATCAGAAGTGATGGAACAAAAGGTTTTGAACCATAGAGTGACAATAGAGTTCATTTTAAACTGATTCTTCTAGATATTATTTGGCAAAAAATGAGTAGCCAATTTGACTTTGGGGAGAACAGCTACTGCCATAGGCATGGAAGAGATACTAGTAACTTTGATTTGGAAATGCAGGAAAATATACTGAATTGAAAGAGATTTGAGAAGTATTAAGACTTGGTGATAATTAGAAATGAAATGTTGGTGAATAGGCTTTGTCAGGGAGTATATTTTAGTTTTATCCAAAGAAGTTAAGCTACCAGGTGAAATATATATATACATATACATATGTATATATATATATATATATATGCCTTATACATTAAATATATATGTGTATATATTTATATTAATTTTTACTGTAGTATATAAAAAATAAAGACGGTACACAGATTTAAAACTACAACTCAACAAATTATCAAAATAGTAAATGTAACATGATATACCATCTTGACTGGTAGATTTTATTAGCACTGCTGAAGTCCCTTTTTTGCTCCAAGACACACTTACAAATTGCCATTATCTTGAATTCTAGCAGCAGAGACTAATTGTACCTGTTTTTCAATATAAAAAGAATTTTACAGTTTAATCTATTTTGGGTCTTTTTTCAAATGACATTAGTAGCTTGTAGCAGTTGTTTGTTCATTTTAATTTCTGTACAACATTTCATGTTTTAGTTTTATACGTACAATATATGAGAAAATCTACTGTTGATGGTTATTTGGGGACGTTAAGAATACTGCTGCTATAATCACATGTTCATTACAAATATTATGAACATTATATACATGTCTTTTCATTTATATGTATGCAAACATATGGGCTTCCCTGGTAGCTCCGCTGGTAAGGAATCTGTCTGCAATGCAGGAGACCCCAGTTCGATTCCTGGGTTGGGACGATCTCCTGGAGAAGGGATAGGCTTCCTAGTCCAGTATTCTTGGGCTTCCCTGGTGGCTCAGACAGTAACGAATCTGATTGGAATGTGGGAAACCTGGTCCAGTCCCTGGGTTGGGAATATCCTCTGGAGGAGGGCATGGCAACCCACTCCAGTATTCTTGCCTGGAGATCACCGTGGACAGAGGAGGCTGGCGGGCTACAGTCCTTGGGGATGTAAAGAGTTGGACTCGGTTGAGAGACTAAGCACAGCACAGCATATGCAATCATAGAAGTATATATATATATAATTCTGTATATGTTTGTAAATCTTTCACTTGACTGTATACCTGTGAATGGAATTAAGTTTAGTATATATTGAGTTTCTAGCAAACAGTGCCCAACTATTTTCTGAAGTGATGTAGGAGTTTGAAATTTCTACTTAGATCACAGTTTTTAAAATCTTATTATAAAATATTTGCCACTTTAAATAGTATTTTAATATGAATTTCTCTGGTAACTTCTGAGGTTGAGCACAATTTATATTTATATGGTTACTAGCCATTTGTATATCTTATTTGTCAAGCGACAATTCATTTTTTGCCTACTTATCTTGTGGTGTGTCTACCTTTTAAATACGTGTGTATGAGAGTAATTTATATTCTGGACACCAGTACTTTATTTTGTAGCCATTTGTATATCTTATTTGTCAAGTGACAATTCATTTTTTGCCTACCTATCTTGTGGTGTGTCTACCTTTTAAATACGTGTGTATGAGAGTAATTTATATTCTGGACACCAGTACTTTATTTTGTGTATATATATATATATACACACACACACACATATAAACATAAAATATTAAAAAGTGAATCCCTTGGATTCCATCAATCCATGGAAATCCATCTGTTCTCTCACTTGTGGCTTGCTTTTCACACTCTTAATGGTCCCTTTTGGGGAACTGGATGAAGTGATGCTGTGCTATGTTGTAAACACAGCTATCACAGCTTGCATTGCAACCATGCAGATGCTCATCAGGAGGTGGAAATTCTGTTTCTTAACCTCTGAAACTGTATGTAGGCATGTGATTTGCTTTAGCCAATGGGGAATTAGGAAGCATGAAAGGCGTGAAAACCACTTGTACATTGGAGCTTGCCTTGTCTTATTCTTGGGAACCCTTCTGTCGTCATGTGAAAAAACCTTGCTTACCCCTTAGGTGATGAGGCACCACAAGGGCTGAGGCCCCAGTTATCATAGTCTTCTCAGTCTCTCAGTTGAGGTCTCATATGAGTGTGAGATGTCATACGATCATCGAACTTCTCTGAGCCAATCACGATTGGAGAAACTGGACAATCTACAGAATTATAAGAGATAATAAATGTCTGTTGTTTTAAACCACTAAGTATGGAGTGGTTTATTGTACAGCAAAAAGTAACTGATGCACTCCCAGCCTTTGTGATATTATTCAGCTCAGTTGCTCAATCGTGTCTTGACTGCAGTTCCATGGACTGCAGCGTGCCAGGCTTCCCTATCCATCATCAACTCCAAGAGCTTGCTCAAACTCGTGTCCATCGAGTTGGTGATGCCATCTAACCATCTTATTGTCTGTTGTCCCCTTCTCCTCCTGCCTTCAATCTTTCCCAGCATCAGGGTCTTTTCCAATGAGTCAGTTCTTTGCATCATGTGGCCAAAGTACTGGGGCTTCAGCTTCAACATCAGTCCTTCCAATTACTGCTATTACTATTATTATGTATTTTACCTCTACATGTTATAATCATATACAATGTCATCAATATCATCATCATCAGTGTCCCTGTCCTCATCACTGTTGTGATATTAAACTGTCAATACCCTTCAATATTTACCCAGAGATTTGACTTTTTAAGTGTTCTTCATTATTTCATTAATTTCTTGCTTCTGTGTGATGTTTCTTTCTTATAGTCTGGATAATTCCCTTTGTTATATCCGACAGTAAGTTTCTGATTAATGTATTCTTGTAGATTTTATCTGAAACATTTATATCTGACTTCTGTTTTTGAAAATACTTTATATTGCTTTCTTATTCTTTCAGTACTTCAAGGATGTCCTTATAATAACTTCTAGGATGTAATTTCTATTGAAAAGTCAGCTATTGGGCTTATTACATTTCCTTTTAATGCAATGTGTGCTTTTCTTCTCAGATCTTCTAAGATTTTTCTCTTTGTTTTTGTTTTCATCAGTTTGTCTGTGATGTACTGAGTTGATGCTTTCTTAGCATACTTTCTGCTGATGGTTTACTAAGCTTCTGAAATCTATGCATTGATTCCCATTAAGCTGTTGGAAAACTCTCAGCCGCCATCTCCTCAAATGTCTCTCTGCTCTGTTCTCTTCTGCCTTGGAATTCCGCAGACAGGGCATGTTGAGCACTTTCCACATATTTCTTTATGCTCGCTTCTGCTTTTTCATTCTATTTTTTTCTTTGTTTGATTCTGTTCTTGTGATCCCCACTGGCCAGTTTTCTAGATAATCAATCTTGTCATCTGCTGTATTCAGTCTTCTCTTCAATGCTTCCAATGTGTTTTTAAACACAGGTATTGTATTTTCATCTTTATAACATACATTGGCTGTATGTACAGACATCTTTATAACATACATTGCCATCTTTCATAGATGGTAATTCTTTGTTGAAATGATCTATTGACATTTTCCTCAGTATTATGTGCATCATTTCCTTTCTTTAGTATGACAGTCTTAGTTATTTTAAAACCCATATCTAATTCCCTAATCTTGTCATAGGTGGTTTTGCTTGTATTGCCTTCGTTTTTCTTGATTACGATTCTCTAGGTTCTTGGTTCATCATTTTTTTTTCTTGATGTTTTCTCATACTTTTGAGTACTATTCTTCTAAGTAAAATTTTCTAATTTTTGTATTTATTTTCTGTGACAGGATTTGTTCCTAATAAGTAAGTCCATTATTGTCAAAAGCAGAATGTGTTCATGTGTCATTATATTCCTATACCTCTATATCTGAAGGATTTGCCTACTGCTCCAATGTGCTGATGCAGTTGCAGGATGTCTGTGTGTATGTGTGTGTGTGTGTGTGTGTGTGTGTGTGTGTGTATAATCCCAGGGCAGGTTTTGACTCAAGATAATTTTACTTTATTCCTGGGGGGAAATAATATGTACATTTTCCTCAGATGTCTGTGTTCAGTCTCTTTGGGTTAGTATGTGTTTGTTTACTTTTAACTAGTTGATAAGAAACACAAACAGAAAAAAGGAACAAAGCTAGGGAAAGAGAGAAGTCAAGCTTAAGTGATGCCTGACGCTTCTGCAACTCCCAGAAACAATGTCACGAACGTGCCCCGCCAGCAGTCTGTCCTCACATTAGGTGTGATGGGCCAGTGGAGGAGCCTCAGTCCTTGTCAGAGTGTCCTCCAGTCGCTGCCCTTGTCATGTCCCACACTGGAGTCCTCTGTGCTCTGTCACACAACATGCACGTAAAGAGAACAAGGTATAATATGAACAGTACATCTGGGTAACAAAAAGAGGAACCGCTGCAGATTCTTTGGATTAGACATCTATTGAGCTCCTAATCTCTGCCAGGCTCTGGGCATCTTAACACATTGTTACAGGGTAGATTCTATAAGAAGATAACTCTGAGATAGACAGTGGTTTTCAGGCAATACCTGTGAGAGTGTTCTCAGGATTAGTACTTGTGAAGGAATGATGTAGGAGAAGAGCAAGAATTTCAGTTCCATTGCATCATGACAAAGACCCCAGCTACTCCAGAAGCTGGGAGCTCAGAAGCTGGGAGTGTCTTTCAGAGTTGACATTATTTAGGTGCAGAAAGGAAGATTGTTAAGCACGTGTGCTAAGATGATGTAGCCCTCCTCAGGCAAGAGTGATGACTGGAGAGGGTCTTGGCTTCTGGAATGATTATCTTTCTATAGAGGAGCAGGCTTCGCAGGTGGCTCAATAGTACAGTATTTCTCTCAGTTTACAAGGAGATAAAATTCATATGCAAGTGGTACCTTCCAGTCATCAGTAATGAAAATACACATTATCCAACTATGAGTAAGTGGTATCAAAGAGAAGTCTTTGAGTAGACTTGAGTGAATCTAATTGGCCACCTGATGCGAAGAACTGACTCATTGGAAAAGACCCTGATGCTGGGAAAGATCGAAGGCAGGAGGAGAAGTGGACGACAGAGAATGGGATGGTTGGATAGCAACACTGACTTGAGGAATATGAGTTTGAGTAAGCTCTGGGAATTGGTGATGGACAAGGAAGCCTCGCGTGCTGCAGTCCATGGGGTTGCAAAGATTTGGACCGACTGAGTAATTGAACTGACTGAGTGAATCTAACGTTTTCCTGAATTGGTTCAAATAGTCTGTGTCACTGTCCATCAGTGTCCTCTAGTGAGTAGACATGTCCTGCACTCCAGGTCCTAGTAGAGATCCCATTTAGAAGCGCCTACAGTTTTCCTTGTATGCATCATTTTTTTCCCTCTACTTTCCTTTGACTCTAGACAGCAAGTTCCTTTTCAAAAGCAGCATTTGCTTCTAAAACAACCCACCTCCTCATATCTTATCTCAGTTAATTTGGAGAACAACAAAGAAAAAATTAGTATTAATCTCATCACCTGGAGAAAACCTAGTTGATATTGGTAACTATTTAATGTGTTTGTATGTGTGACTTGTTTACCCAATAAGTAAAACATTGTATATTCTGTTTAGGGCCTTTACCTTTTTTGAGTTAATTATAACAGTTGACTTCACTATTCCTCTAAGGCAGTTTTAATATTTTATATAGTGTTCTTTGTTTGACTATAACACATCTTACTTAATTACATCCCTATCCATTTGAATGCAGAGTTCCAAAGAATAGCAAGGAGGATAAGAAAGCCTTCTTAAATGAACAATGCAAAGAAATATAGGAAAACAATAGAATGGGAATGACTAGAGATTTCTTCAAGAAAATTAGAGTACTAGGGGAACACTTCATTCAAAGATGGGCTCAATGAAGGACAGGAACAGTAAGGACCTAAAAGAAGCAGAAGTTATTAAGAAAAATAGTAAGAATATGCAGAAGAACTGTAAAGAAAAAAATGGTCTTAATGATCCAGATAACCACAATGGTGTGATCACTCACCTAGAGTCAGACATCCTGGAGTGTTATGTCAAGTAGGCCTTAGGAAGCATTACTATCAACAAAGTTAATATAGGTGATGGAATTCCAGCTGAGCCATTTCAAGTCCTAAAATATGATGCTATTAAAGTGCTGCACTCAGTATGGCAGCAAATTTGGAAAACTCAACAGTGGCAACAGGACTGGAAAAGGTCAGTTTTCATTTCAATCCCAAAGAAGGGCAATGTCAAAGAATGTTCGAACTACCACACAATTGAACTCATTTCACAAGCTAGCAAGGTAATGCTCAAAATCTTTGAAGCTAGGCTACAACAGTACATGAACTGAGAGCTTCCAGATGTACAAGCTAGATTTAGAAAATGCAAAGGAACCAAGAAATCAAATTGCCAACATCATTTGGATCATAGAAGAAGCAAGAGAATTCCAGAAAAGCACCTCTTCATTGACTACGCTAAAGCCTTTGACTGTGCGGATCACAGCAAACTGAAAAATTCTGAAAGAGGGAGGAATACCAGACTGCCTTACCTTCTTTCTGAGAAACCTATATACAAGTCAAGAAGCAACAGTTAGAATCAGACAAAAACAATGGACTGATTCAAAATTGGGAAAGGAGAACATCGAGGCTGTATATTGTCACTCTATTATTTAACTTATATGCAGAGTAAATCATTCAAAATTCTGGGCTGTATGACTCACAGCTGGAATCAGGACTGCTGGGAGAAATATCAATAACCTCGGATATGCAGATGATACCAGTTTAATGGTAGAAAATAAGGAGGAATTAAACAGCCTCTTAATGAAACTGAAAAAGGAGCATGAAAAAGCTGGTTTAAATACTCAGCACTCAAAAAACTAAAATCATGGCATCTGGTCCCATCACTTCATTCCAGATAGATGGGGAAACAATGGAAACAGCGACAGATTTTATTTTCTTAAGCTCCAAAATCACTATGGAAAATGACTGCAGCCATGCAATTAAAAGATGCTTGCTCCTTGGAAGAAAGGCTATGATAAACCTGGACAGCATATTAAAAAGCAGAGACATCACTTTGCAAATAAAGGTCCATATAGTGAAAGCTATGGTTTTCCCAGTAGTCATGTATGGATGTGACAGTTGGACCATAAAGAGGCTGAGCGTTGAAGAATTGATGCTTTTGAACTGTGGTGTTGGAGAAGACTCTTGAGACTCCCTTGGACAGAGAGATCCAACCAGTCCATTCTAAAGGAAATCAGTTCTGAATATTCATTGGAAGGACTGATGCTAAAGCTGAAGCTCAAACACTTTGCCCACATGATGTGAAGAACTGACTCATTAGAAAAGACCCTGATGTTGGGAAAGATTGCGGGCAGGAGAAGGGAACAACCGAGGATGAGACTGTGGGATGGCATCGATTCATTCAATGGACATGAGTTAGAGCAACCTGCAGGAGATAGTGAAGGACAGGGAAGCCTGGTGTGCTACAGTCCATGGGGGTCACAAAGAGTCAGACATGACTGAGTGACTAAACAACAGCAAGAAATTATTTCAATTTGTGTAAGTATAAATAGCAAGATGTAATGCTTTTCTATAAACCTTAGTGGGTAGCTTGTTATTTTTAAGGGTAAATTTATAAACATACAATTGAGTCTTCTTTTTAATTCTCCCTATAACTCACTTGTAGAGTCTCTGACTTAGGTCATTCCGTTTGCTCACATTTAGCTTAATTTCTCATTTTATCAAGCAGAGGAGTGTTTTTAAAAATTTTGGAAGATTGTTCAGATAATTAAGCTCCCTCACTTATCTACCATTCAGTTTAGTTCAATTGCTCAGTTGGGTCTGACTCTTTATGACCCCATGGCCTGCAGCATGCCAGGCTTGCCTGTCCACCACCAACTCCCAGAACTTTTTCAAGCTCATGTCCATTGAGTCAGTGATGCCATCCAATCATCTCATCCTGTTGTCCCCTTCTCCTCCTGCCTTCAATCTTTCCCAGCATCAGGGTCTTTTCCAATGAGTCAGTTCTTCACATTAGGTGGCCAAAGTTTTGGAGTTTCAGCTTCAACATCAGTCCTTCTAATGAACACCCAGACCTGATTTCCTTTGTTGCCCCAGGGAATCTCAAGAGATTTTTCCAACACCAACTTGATTCTAGCTTGTGCTTCATTCAGTCCAGCATTTCACATGATGTATTCTGCACATAAGTTAAATAAGCAAGGTGACAATATGCAGTCTTGATGTACTCCTTCCCAATTTGAAACCAGTTCATTGTTCCATGTCCAGTTCTAACTGTTGCATCTTGACCTGCATACAGATTTCTCAGAAGGCAGAAGGTGGTCTGGTGTTCCCATCTCTTTCAGAATTTTCCACAGTTTGTTGAGATCCACACAGTCAAAGGCTTTGGCATAGTCAATGAAGCAGAAGAAGATGTTTTTCTGGAACCCTCTTGCTTTTTTGATGATCCAACGGATGTTGGCAATTTGACCTCTGGTTCCTCTGCCTTTTCTAAATGCAGCTTGAACATCTGGAAGTTCTTCGTTCACGTACAGTTGAAACCTAGCTTGGAGAATTTTGAGCATTACTTTGCTAGTGTGTGAGATGAGTGCAATCATGTGGTAGTATGAACATTCTTTGGCATTGCCTTTTTTGGGGATTAGAATGAAAACTGACCTTTTCCAGTCCTGTGGCCACTGCCGAGTTTTCCAAATTTTCTGGCATTTGACTGCAGCTCTTTAACAGCATCATCTTTTAGGACTGAAATGACTCAGCTGGAATTCCATCACCTCCATTAGCTTTGTTCATAGTGATGCTTCCTAAGGCCCACTTGACTTCGCACTCCAGGATATCTGGCTCTAGATGAGTGATCACACCATCATGATTATCTGGGTTAATAAGACCTTTTTGGTATAGTTTTTCTGTGTATTCCTGCCACCTCTTCTTAATATCTTCTGTTTCTGTTAGGTCCATACCATTTCTGTCCTTTATTTTGCCCATCTTTGAACGAAATATTCCTTTGGTATCTCTATTTTTCTTGAGATCTGTAGTCACTCCCATTCTATAGTTTCTTATATTTCTTTGATTGATTACTTAGGAAGGCTTTTTATCTCTCCTTGCTCTTCTTTGGAACTCTGCATTAAGATGGGTATATCTTTCCTTTTCTCCTTTGCCTTTTTCTTCTCTACCAGAGTAAAATGAATATTCAGGACAATATTTGGCGGAGGATTGAGAACATCTTGTGCTCTAATGGAGTCAGAAGAAGAAGATAGGATGAGAGTCACTTTTTTGCCTTAATTTGCAGCGTCTCAGAGGTCTGATGTGTTCTTTCAATATAGTAGAAAAACAAGGATGCAGATCAGAGAGTCTGCCTGCAAAGGGGATTACACTATCTCTTCTGAACACAGGACCTGAAATCTTCCCTAAATAGGCTCTGGTCAGTCTAGATCTCATATCTCTTTCTAACTTCTCTGTCTCTTCCTTTGATTCCACCTGTCTCTGGCTGGCTTTCTGAGGTTTATCATAAAGAGTGAAGGAAAGTCTCCTTAATTGTATATTTTTTTACTCAATCTAATATCTTTCTTCTGTTGCCTTCAGCCTTAGCAGAAATAGATTGTGGCCCATCAAGAATTCATCAGGCAAGGGTGTTTCAGAAGAGCCCTGTGATAGTCATGGTACTGGAAGCAATGAAGGCCCGAGAAAGGGAAGCAGGAGATGTGACATGCTGCAGTATTTGTTTACTGAGAGTTAATTCTTTTTTGTAAAAGTTAATAAGAAGCTCAAGGGTAAATTCACTCCAAGCAAAATAATTATGATATCAAAATATTATTGGTACAGTTGTTTCCTGGAAGTGATGCTGAATTTCCCTGGTGTGTGACACTGAATTTGACCAGATCAGTGTCTCAAAGTATATTATCAGAAAAGATGGTGATACCCAAAAGATCAACAAACTTCAACTGCAGTCCCATAGAACAACTTGTGAATGGGCTGTTTGTAGTCTAGGTAGTTTTCTATAGATAATCTAAAATTGATTAGTAAGAATAACTTATTCTCAGCTATGAGCTTGGAGAGATTTTAGAAATTATTCATTTAAAATATTTTCAAATAGAAAAAGTAAACAAATGAAACCCCAAAGCTAAAAGAGCTGTAGAGTGAATGTACTGAAGCGGAAATACAGTAGAAGTGTTTTTATTTTCAAGAAGATGTCTTAATCCTGTTTCAAATTTCTTTTCTTTTTGTAGCTTCTGAAAAAGCACTTGCCTGAGCGCTAATTTGCTTCAGTCGTGTCTGACTCTTTGTGACCCCATGGACTGTAGCCCACCAGGCTCTTCTGTCCAAGGGATTCTCCAGGCAAGAATACTGGAGTGGGTTGCCATACCCTCCTCCAGGGAATCTTCCTGACCTAGGGATCGACCACACCTCTTATGTCTCCTGCATTGGCAGGTGGGTTCTTTATCACTAGCACCACCTGGGAAGCTCTCCAAAGTACTTCATACATAAATAATGTTTGCCTTTTAGGTAATTTCATATTTATATGTATGGTATGTATTCTAAATGAATATTGTTATAAATATAGAATTACTGTAGTTGGTGATAAATTGATTTGAAAGTAAGGCTAGATTAAGGAATATGAATAGAAGAATAAAACAAATGACAGAGTTAGTATGAGGGGACTTATTAGAAGTGAGAAATAATAATATATTTTGACTCTGAGCCTCAGGGAACTAGTCTTGTGTGACTGCTTCTGGTTGAGGCTAACACCAAAAGCCCCAAGAGAGAACCTCAGTTCAGTTTAGTTCAGTCACTCAGTCATGTCCGGCTCTTTGGAACCCCATGAATCTCAGCATGCCAGGCCTCCCTGTCCATCACCAATTCCCGGAGTTCAGTCCCCAATCCTTCCCAGCATCAGAGTCTTTTCCAGCATGAGGTGGCTAAAGTATTGGAGTTTCAGCTTCAGCATCAGTCCTTCCAATGAACATCCAGGATTGATCTCCTTTAGAAAGGACTGGTTGGATCTCCTTGCAGTCCAAGGGACTCTCAAGAGTCTTCTCCAGCACCACAGTTCAAAAGCATCAATTCTTTGGCGATCAGCTTTCTTCACAGTCCAACTCTCACATCCATACATGACCACTGGAAACACCATAGTCTTGACTAGACAGACCTTTGTTTGCAAAGTAATGTCTCTGCTTTTTAATATACTATCTTCCTTCCAAGGAGTAAGCGTCTTTTAATTTCATGGCTGCAATCAGCATCCGCAGTGATTTTGGAGCCCCCCAAAATAAAGTCTGACACTGTTTCCACTGTTTCCCCATCTATTTCCTATGAACTGATGGGACCAGATGCCATGATCTTAGTTTTCTGAATGTTGAGCTTCAAGCCAACCTTTTCACTCTCCTCTTTCACTTTAATCTGCTGACTTTGATTCCAGGAGCTTACGGCTAAGCATTACTGCCTTGGATTTAGTGAAGAGGAACTGATAGTGAGAATCTGTCCTCCTGAAAGAGTCAAGCTAAAATTAATCTTAGATAAGAAGGCCATGGTCTTTACTCTTGTTTTGAGCTTTCAATTTGGCCAACCATACACCTATGTATTTATTGAAGTCATTAAATTAAGCTTAAAATCCTGTCAACCTCTGCTCACTTTTTACTTGGACTTGACTGTGAATGATTTCTTGTCCTTTATTCCTGTAAGGGAAGAGAAATTTTCTCTTCTTTCTTTCTAGATTTTTGGTTGCTCTAATAATTCACTTGACATAAAAAAGGTTAACAAATGAAAAAAATGTAATTCTGTATATATGGGAGCCCCCTAAAAAACATGACACTCAAAGACAGCCAGGCAGTTGAAGCTTATACACCATCCTGGGCTAAGGAGAAGGGGGTAGGGATCTGGGGCTTCAAAGGGGAGGAAGACAATTCATAAGAAGAAGACAAGCGTAGATGTTTAGGAAACAGATGTTTGACTTGCCATGCAGATAAAGATAAACCTTTCTGGAGAGGGTGAGATGATTTGAGAGAATAGCATTCAGTTCAGTTCAGTTCAGTTGCTCAGTCATGTCCGAATCTTTGCGATCCCATGAATCACAGCAAAACAGGCCTCCCTGTCCATCACCAACTTCCGGAGTTCACTCAAACTCATGTCCATCGAGCTGGTGATGCCATACAGCCATCTCATTCTCTGTTGTCCCCGTCTCCTCCTGCCCCCAATCCTTCCTGGCATCAGAGTCTTTTCCAGTGAGTCAACTCATTGCATGAGGTGGCCAAAGTATTGGAGTTTCAGCTTTAGCATCAGTCCTTCCAATGAACACCCAGGATTGATCTCCTTTAGAATGGACTGGTTGGATCTCCTTGCAGTCCAAGAGACTCTCAAGAGTCTTCTCCAACACCACAGTTCAAAAGCATCAATTCTTTGGCGATCAGCTTTCTTCACAGTCGAACTCTCACATCCATACATGACCACTGGAAAAACCATAATCTTGACTAGCCAGACCTTGGTTGGCAAAATAATGTCTCTGCTTTTTAATATACTATCTAGGTTGGTCGTAACTTTCCTTCCAAGGAGTAAGCGTCTTTTAATCTCCTGGCTGCAGTCAGCATCCTCAGTGATTTTGGAGCCCCCAAAAATAAAGTCTGACACTGTTTCCACTGTTTCCCCATCTATTTCCCATGAAGTGATGGGACCAGATGCCATGATCTTTGTTTTCTGAATGTTGAGCTTCAAGCCGACCTTTTCACTCTCCTCTTTCACTTTCATCAAGAGGCTTTTTAGTTCCTCTTCACTTTCTGCCATAAGGGTGGTATCATCTGCATATCTGAGATTATTGATATTTCTCCCAGCAATCTTGATTCCAGCTTGTGCTTCTTCCAGCCCAGCGTTCCTCATGATGTACTCTGCATATAAGTTCAATAAGCAGGGTGACAATATACAACCTTGACGTACTCCTTTTCCTATTTGGAACCAGTCTGTTGTTCCATGTCCAGTTCTAACTGTTGCTTCCTGACCTGCATACAGGTTTCTCAAGAAGCAGGTCAGGTGGTCTGGTATTCCCATCTCTTTCAGAATGTTCCACAGTTTATTGTGATCCACACAGTCCAAGGCTTTGGCATAGTCAATGAAGCAGAAATAGATGTTTTTCTGGAACTCTCTTTCTTTCTCCATGAGAATAGCATTGAAACATACAAATTACCATACATAAAACAGAAAACAAGCAAGAGTTTGATGTATGACACAGGGAACTAAAACCAGGGCTCTGTGACAACCTGGAAGGATTTGGGTGGGGAGGGAGCTGGGCAAGGTGGGGGGCAGTCCAGGAGGAAGGAGACGCATGTATACCTGTGAACTATTCTTGTTGATGTTTGACAAAAACCATCACAATATTGTAATTATCCTCCAATTAAAATAAATATATTTAAAACGATAAACCTTTCTGATATAAATGTTTATATTTGGTAATAGCTCGCTTTCTGGCACATGTCCCCTACCTAAATATTTTTTGGTATTTTAAGGAGAGGTAGAAAAGATTTTTGTGAGTCTGCTAAGTCTCAGTAAACTTCAGCTCAAAGTACACAGGTCAAAGTGAAATATTTGGGGGTGACTTATTCTGCTTGTCATCACTCCTATCACTTAATTTGACTTTTTGCGATTTTGTCTCATTTGCTCTCATCTTTCCTAGATTTGTTGCTTTAAGTGGTTGTCCTCCAACTCTGGGATATATTTCCCCTGTCTATTCTGAATACTGGACCTACTACTGTTTCACAGGGTCAACCTACCCTTCTAAGGGAAGGGAGTTTGGGACTGGAAAGATGCATAAAAGAGGCAGTAGGATTTAAGTAAAAACTGTCTTCTCTATCTGAATTTACTAACATCTATTAACTACATATCTGCCAGTTTCAAGCCTGTATTTTTTTTTGCCTTATATCTCTTTCTGGAGTCTGTTGCTGACTTCTGATGTCTGGTTGATGTGTCATTCCTTAATCATATTACCAAAAGTTTGGTGTTGGTTTTATCTTTGCAGAAAGCAGAACAGAAGAATCATATATTATGTGACATAAATGACAGCACAGGAAGGACAGAAGTATTGATGCTTGGAAAAGAGAACAAAATCCAGTGCAGGAAGGGAATAAACTTCAAGTTACATTCTTAGAGCTATCAAAGACTGGAGAAAAACTACACCTGAAATCTAGAGCTCATAGTTTCACTAAGGTGGGAACTTCATGGAGGAAAATCAACTCTCCAAAGGGGTAGTGATTTGTGTTTGTTTTCAGCAAAATGGACAGGTGCTGTTGAATGGAAGACCCTGATATTGAGTACACCTATAGCTCAGAGAACTTAGGAGTTCCTTGTTAGAAAATACACACCCTAGACACACAGTTAAGAAGACATGGGCTTCATAAAGTTGAGACACATGCTGCGGTACCCATCAGTTCAGTTCAGTTCAGTTCAGTCACTCAGTCGTGTCCGACTCTCTGCGACCCCATGAATCACAGCACGCCAGGCCTCCCTATCCATCACCAACTCCCGGAGTTCACTCAAACTCATGTCCACAGAGTCGGTGATGCCATCCAACCATCTCATTCTCGTTCGTCCCCTTCTCCTGCCTCCCCCAAACTTTCCCAGCATTAGAGTCTTTTCCAGTGAGTCAACTCATCGCATGAGGTGGCCAAAGTATTGCAGTTTCAGCTTTGGCATCAGTCCTTCCAATGAACACACAGGATCGATCTCCCTTAGAATGGACTGGTTGGATCTCCTTGCAGTACACGGGACACTCAAGAGTCTTCTCCAACACCACAGTTCAAAAGCATCAATTCTTTGGCGATCAGCTTTCTTCACAGTCCAACTCTCACATCCATACATGACCATGGGAAAAACCATAGCCTTGACTAGTCGGACCTTGGTTGGCAAAGTAATGTCTCTGCTTTTTAATATACTATCTAGGTTGGTCGTAACTTTCCTTCCAAGGAGTAAGCGTCTTTTAATTTCCTGGCTGCAATCAGCATCTGCAGTGATTTTGGAGCCCCCAAAAATAAAGTCTGACACTGTTTCCACTGTTTTTCCATCTATTTCCCATGAAGTGATGGGACCAGATGCCATGATCTTCGTTTTCTGAATGTTGAGCTTCAAGACAACCTTTTCACTCTCCTCTTTCACTTTCATCAAGAGGCTTTTGAGTTCCTCTTCCCTTTCTGCCATAAGGGTAGTGTCATCTGCATATCTGAGGTTATTGATATTTCTCCCAGCAATCTTGATTCCAGCTTGTGCTTCTTCCAGCCCAGCGTTCCTCATGATGTACCCTGCATATAAGTTAAATAAGCAAGGTGACAATATACAGCTTTAACGTACTCCTTTTCCTATTTGGAACCAGTTGGTTGTTCCATGTCCAGTTCTGACTTGCTTCCTGACCTGCATACAGGTTTCTCAAGAGGCAGGTCAGGTGGTCTGGTATTTCCATCTCTTTCAGAATGTTCCACAGTTTATTGTGATCCACACAGTCAAAGGCTTTGGCATAGTCAATGAAGCAGAAATAGATGTTTTTCTGGAGCTCTCTTGCTTTCTCCATGATCCAGCAGATGTTGGCAATTTGATCTCTGGTGCCTCTGCCTTTTCTAAAACCTGCTTGAACATCTGGGAGTTCATGGTTCACATATTGCTGAGGCCTGGCTTGGAGAATTTTGAGCATGACTTTACCAGCGTGTGAGATGAGTGCAATTGTGCGGTAGTTTGAGCATTCTTTGGCATTGTCTTTCTTTGGGATTGGAATGAATACTGACCTTTTCCAGTCCTGTGGCCACTGCTGAGTTTTCCAAATTTGCTGGCATATTGAGTGCAGCACTTTCACAGCACCATCTTTCAAGATTTGAAATAGCTCAACTGAAATTCCATCACCACCACTAGCTTTGTTCGTAGTGATGCTTTCTAAGGCCCACTTGACTTCACATTCCAAGATGTCTGGCTCTAGGTCAGTGATCATGTTATCGTGACTATCTTGCTCGTGAAGATCTTTTTTGTACAGTTCTTCTGTGTATTCTTGCCACCTCTTCTTAATATCTTCTGCTTCTGTTAGGTCCATACCATTTCTGTCCTTTATCGAGCCCATCTTTGCATGAAATGTTCCCTTGGAATCTCTAAGTTTCTTGAAGAGATCTCTTGTTTTTCATATTCTGTTGTTTTCCTCTATTTCTTTGCATTGATCACTGAGGAAGGTTTTCTTATCTCTCCTTGCTATTCTTTGGAACTTTGCATTCAGATGCTTATATATTTCCTTTTCTCCTTTGCTTTTCGTTTCTCTTCTTTTCACAGCTAATTGTAAGGCCTCCTCAGACAGCCATTTTGCTTTTTTGCGTTTCTTTTCCATGGGGATGGTCTTGGTCCCTGTCTCCTGTACAATGTCACGAACCTCCGTCCAGAGTTCATCAGGCACTCTATCTATCAGATCTAGTCCCTTAAATCTATTCCTCACTTCCACTGTATAATCATAAGGGATTTGATTTAGGTCATCCCTGAATGGTCTCGTGGTTTTCCCTACTTTCTTCAATTTAAGTCTGAATTTGGCAATAAGGAGTTCATGATCTGAGCCACAGTCAGCTCCTGGTCTTGTTTTTGCTAACTGTATAGAGCTTCTCCATCTTTGGCTGCAAAGAATATAATCAATCTGATTTCGGTGTTGACCATCTGGTGATGTCCATGTGTAGAGTCTTCTCTTGTGTTGTTGGAAGAGGGTGTTTGCTATGACCAGTGGGTTCCCATACAGCCCTACAAACAGTTCGTTGGTAACATTGTAAGTCTAATGTAGATGGTTTCCTCAAAGTTAGCAAATTCTTCTGAAAGGCATATTTACAAGCAGACACAGACCAGTTATATCTTGAAGACATGGTATATTGAGGACATTTCTCAGAGTCAGTTTGGCCATCCTTGCATCCTGAATAGTCCACGAAAATTGAGTCAAGATAAACCTGGAGGTCTGGAATCACTGATGACAGACATCCATGTTTACTGATATGGCAGGAAATACTTCATTTCTCAATACCTTTAAAACATGAAAATGCAAACCATAGATTGAGACATAATATTTGCTAACCACATAGCTAGTAAATATTCTGTACCCAGAATTTATAAAGAATTCTCAGAACTCAGTATTATGAGCAAAAACAACTGAGTTTTTAAGATAGGCAAAAAAAAAAAAAAAAGCACATAAAAAGATGCTCAACCTGATTTATCTTTGATACTGCTACTGCTGCTAAGTCACTTCAGTCGTGTCTGACTCTGTGTGACCCCATAGACGGCAGCCCACCAGGCTCCGCCGTCCCTGGGATTCTCCAGGCAAGAACACTGGAGTGGGTTGCCATTTCCTTCTCCAATGCATCAAAGTGGAAAGTGAAGGTGCTCAGTCGTGTCTGACTAGTAGCAACCCCATGGACTGCAGCCCACCAGGCTCCTCCATCCATGGGATTTTCCAGGCAAGAGTACTGGAGTGGGTTGCCATTGCCTTGCTGCTGCTGCTGCTGCTAAGTCGCTTCAGTCGTGTCCAACTCTGTGCGACCCCATAGACGGCAGCCCACCAGGCTCCCCCGTCCCTGGGATTCTCCAGGCAAGAACACTGGAGTGGGTTGCCATCGCCTTCTCCTGCCATTGTCTTGCTGCTGCTGCTGCGGGGAATGCAAATTAAAACTACAGTGAGATACCACTATGCACCAGTTAGAACGACAAAAATTTAAAAAGACTGACCATATCAACGGTTAGTGAGGATGAAGAGGAATTAGAATTCTCATACAATGGTGGAATGTTAAATGGTACACTTCCTTGTAAAAGAGTTAGACTTTTTTAAAATTAACATGCACCTACAATCCTAAACTCTGAGGAGGATACAGAGCAACTGAAATTCTCACAGATTGCTCTGGGGAATGAAGATTGCTATAGTCACTTTAGAAAACTGTTTGGCAACCTCTTATGTATTTGAAATACTTTTGCCATATGACCAACAATCTCACTCCAAGGGTTTCACTCATTGAAATGATATCACAGGTTACCAGACAAAAATCTGCATGTGAATATTTGCAGCAATTTTATTTGTAACTATGCAAAAGTGTCAACAATCCAATTGTTTCTCACTTGGGGGATGGATAAACAAATGTTAGTGGGTCCACACGTTGAATTCTACACAGCAATAAAAAGGAATAAACCAATATGTACAACTTATAGATGAATCCTGAGCTAACTATATTAAATGAAAGCAACCATATTCAAAATGCTATATATATTTTAATTTCCATTTTAGGAAATTATGGAAATGAGTAAAGTTTATTAAAGCTTTCTTATTAAAAAAAAACTGTTAGTGGTTGCCAGGAACTTGGATTGAAGGAAGCACTGACAATAAAGTAGCTTGGAGGAAATTCTTGTTATGAAAGAAATGTTCTAATCATTAGAAATATGATCTTACCTTCTGTCCCACACTTTTTTTATGAAAGAAAAACAGTATCAACCTTCTAGAGCTAGTATAAAATTAAGTGATATGAAATAATTGCAAAATATCAGGTATCAAGTATATGATCAATAAATGCACTGTAAGGAAGATACATTTAATGTCCTATAACTAACCATTATGGAAAAGAATACAAACATAGAACATTAAACTGTACAGCTGAATCAGTTTACTGTGTAGCAGAAACTAACCGATTGTAAATCAACTGTACTTCAATAAAGTAAAAATTAAAAAGCGCATTATCAGTTTCAGTGTTAGATATCCGCTTTCTGTCACTGTATTTCAAAGTAAATTCTTCAGTGTTTGCCTAATGCAAATCTTTTCCTGGAGCAGCTTCCTCATAGGATCCACACACTGAGGACCAGAAAGCATAGCTGGAAAGCTACTGACCTATTGTACCTGTATAAGTAAGTGGAAACAGTTATTTCACATTGGACAGGGCTAGACTTACTTCAAACATATAGTACTGACTTCATGTAAAACTTCAGAAGCTGTCTTATTTAGTTCCTAAATTACCTAATTATGGCCCTTCCACAAGTCCAATTCTAAACTGTACACACTGCTATATTTAAAATAGGTAACCAGCAAGGACCTACTGTACAGCACATGGAACTCTGCTCAGTGTTATGTAACAGCCTGAATGGGGAGGTGAGGGGGGACGTTGGGGAAGAATGGACACATGTGTGTGTATGGCTGAGTTCCCTTTGCTATTCACCTGAAAGTATCGCAGCATTGTTAATTGCCTATACCCCAACACAAAATTTAAAGTTTTAAATAGATAAATAAAAATATCATTGTTTTGGACTGAAGCAATCCACCCTAGGACAGGGGTTGGCAATTGAAGAACAGACTGGATTGCAGCTGGTGTGCAGAACCCCCTTGGGTTTCTCTGAGGAGAGCACATCTTAGTCAGTCTGTTCATGCTTGACCTGAGTTATATCCTGTAAAGACCATACTCAAAATATAAATCCAAATAGTGCTTGGGACTTAGTGTCCTTCTCTGATTTTCAGGCCACAGAGTGTTTTTAAGTAACAGACCAATGAATTAGACTTCTAAGGAGGCATGCCTTTAGGGAAAAACATGATGTCTATTATTTTTCCAAATTATAAAAGTTATAGATGCAAAATTAGGCATTGAGAAAAAAATAAAATGAAAAGCACCATAAAATCCCAATCCTAGGAATTACTAGGTAGTTGAATGTTGCTGTATTGCGTATGTAGGTATGTATATGCTAAGTCACTTTCGTCATGTACAAGCCATATGTCAGCCACGTATAAAGCTACCAGGAAGGTTAAAAGACAAAAGTAGTAAAATCATCTATACCTACAATAAGTTGTTAGGGGATACACAAAAGTATGTGAAATATGATGGCAAACCTCTTCATGGATCATTGCCTTGTCACGGTGAGAGGGGCTTGCGTAACTCAGTGAAGCTACGAGCCATGCCATGGCGGGTCCCTCAAGATGGATAGGTCCAGATGTACAAGCTGGGTTTAGAACAAGAAGAGGAACTTGTATAAATTAGTTTTAGAAAAGCTAGAGGAAGCAGAAATCAAATTGCCAACATTTCCTGGATCATAGATAAAGCAAGGGAATTCCAGAAAATAGCTATTTCTGCTTCATTTGTTACATGAAAGCCTTTGAATGTGTGGGTCACAACAAACTATGGAAAATTCTTAAACAGATGAAAATACCAGACCATCTTACCTATCTCCTGAGAAACCTGTATGCATGTTAAGAAGCAATCATTAGAACCATACATGGAACAACTGACTGGTCCGAAATTAGGAACGAGTAAACAAGGCTGTATATTGTCACTCTATTTAACTTCTATGCAGGGTACATCCTGAGAATGTAGGGCTGGATGAGTTATATACTGGAGTCAGGACTTCCAGGAGAAGCAATGTCAGATATGCAGCTGATACCACTCTAATGGCAGAAAGTGAAGAGGAACTAAGAGCCTATTGATGAGGGTAAAAGAGAAGAGTGAAAAAGCTGGCTTAAAACTCAACATTAAAAAAAAAAAACAAAAACCAAAGATCATGGCATCTGGTCTCATCACTTCATGCAAATAGAAGGCAAAAAAGTGGATGCAGTGACAGACTTTCTCTTCTTGGGCTCCAAAATCACTGAGGATGGTGACTGCAGCCATGAAATTAGAAGACACTTGCTTCTTGGAAGGAAAGCTATGACAAACTTAGATGGTGTATTGAAAAGCAGAGACATCACTTTGCCAACAAAGGTCCATCTAGTCAAAGCTATGGTCTTTCCAGTAGTCATGTACGGATGCAAGAGTTGGACCATAAAGAAAGCTGAGTGCTGAAGAATTGATGCATTTGAATTGCGGTGCTCAAGAAGACTCTTGAGAACCCCTTGGTTAGTAAGAAGATCAAACTGGTCAATCCTAAAGGAAATCAGTCCTAAATATTCATTGGAAGGACTGATGCTGAAGCTGAAGTTCCAATATTTTGGCCACCTGATGCAAAGGGTTAACATTTGAAAAGACCCTGATGCTGGGAAAAATTGAAGGCAAAGGAGAAGTGGGTGACAGATGACGAGGTGGTTGGATGGCGTCACCAACTCAATGGATATGAACTTGGGCAAACTTTGGGAGTTAGCGAGAGACAGGGAGGCCTGGTGTGCTGCAGTCCATGGGGTTGAAAAGAGTTGGACATGACTTAGTGACTGGACAACAACAAAGAATGTTGGCAAAAACATTAAATATAGTGATGAGGAAATGCAGTGATGATGATGAAGCCGATGATAATGATAGTGAAGATTTTAGCTCAGGAAAGATTTCTTCTGTGTATCTTCCCTTATTCCTTCTTTTGTTTTGGTCTTTTTATTCTGAAAGCTATTTGTCTAAAATTGGCTTCTGTTCAGTTCAATTCAGATTAGTTCAGTTCAGTCTTTCAGTCTTGTCTGACTCTGTCACCCCATGGACTGAAGCATGCCAGGCTTCCCTGTCCTTCACCAACTCCCAGAGCTTACTCAAATTCATGTCCATAGAGTTGGTGACGCCATCCAACCATCATATCCTCTGTCGTCCCCTTCTCCTCCTGCCTTCAGTCTTTCCCAGCATCAGGGTCTTTTCAAATGAGTCATTTCTTTGCATCAGGTGGCCAAAGTATTGGAGCTTCAGCTTCAACATCAGTCCTTCCAATGAATATTCAAGACTGATCTCCTTTAGAATGGACTGGTTGGATCTCCTTGCAGTCCAAGGGACTCTCAAGAGTCTTCTCCAACACCACAGTTCAAAAGCATCAATTCTTCAGCGCTCAGCTTTCTTTGTAGTCCAACTCTCACATCCATACATGACTACTGGAAAAATCATAGCTTTAACTAGGCATACCTTTGTTGGCAAAGTAATGTCTCTGCTTTTTAATAAGCTGTCTAGTTTGGTCATAACTTTTCTTCCAAGGAGCAAGTGTCTTTTAATTTCATGGCTGCAGTCACCATCTTTGGAGCCAAAAAAAATAGCCTGTCAACTGTCTTAAGAGAGGTAAAAAAGCCATATTTTGCATATCTGTGTTTGTGGGATTGAAAATTGCTCTGTGAGTGCGTGTTTTCTAAAATTAGAATGATGCCATACAGTACAGTTTTATATCCAGTTGCATTTTTTTAACTGAATATTATTTTCTGATTTTTTTATCATGCCCCTATTGGACTTTTACCCAGGCCTCCTACCAAGTTTCCTGTGCATCTTCTAGGGAAGGAAACCAAACTCTGTGTCTGAATATAGCTCACACTGATAGTTGCCTGGGGAATACATTTTAATATTTTCTATTGTCAAAAGAAGACAATAGATTTTTATTATCAAAGATTTTTATTATACATATCAGTAGATGAAAAGTTTTAACATTAGAACTTTCTTGTCTGGCAGACTTACATGAGGGTCATTAAAAATCTATATTCATTTGAATGGCTTTCAAATATAAGAGAAGTAAGGTGAGTCACCTGGCTACTTATCCTTTATTTCCTGTTTTCACAGTAGCAGTGGCAAGAAAAGAAGTTGAAAGAGCCATCTATCTCCACTGTTTTTTTGACTGAAACTTCTGGTTTCCCTGTTGGATTAGATGGTAAAGTGTTTGCCCACAATGTGGGAAACCTGAGTTTAATCCCTGGGTCAGGAAGATCCTCTGGAGAAGGAAATGGCAACACTCCAGTACTCTAACCTGGAAAAATCCCATGGATGGAGGAACATTGTAGGCTACAGTCCATGGGGTTGCAGAGTGTCAGACCTGCTTCACTTTCTTTTCTGGAAGAGGGTGATTTTTCTATAAATTAGCTATTGTTTTAAATAGGACCTAAAACACTCACCCAGTTAAGATTGACACACCTGAAGGTTGACAGAAGAAGATCATTACAAATATGTGGATTCTTCCTCAGATGATAGAAAGTAATAAGGCGTTAATTGCCCTGTTGTCTCTATATATTTAACCTCACTGATTAAATTCACAATTACTTATCATGGTTTCTGCATTAGTCACGGATAAACAGAGGTGGGCAGTGGGTTCACATCATGATAGCATAGAAACCTTACAAATTCTGGACGAACACAACCTCTGGAATGAGAAGTCTCATTAGGGTGTTACTTCTATGAAGGACAGTGGATGCCTTCCAGAGTACCATAAGCCCTGAGACATCAAATAAATGACACCAGCCAGCAGACATTATAGTAGTTACTCACCAGATGACCTGCAAGTAGAATGAGATCACGACTGTAAATGGTTCCGAAAAGACAGTCAACATTCGTAGATGACCCGTGGTCTTCTAAAGAAAATAAAATCAATCACTTTCATCCAAACTAAAGTCATGAAGGAATATTGAAGTCTGGATTTGAAACCATCTGAATAACCTTTCTAAAGTAGGGATAAGTCAGGAAAAAGCAAAGGGGATCTGGAGTGATGTCCAGAAAAATCTGTGAGTGTTCGCTGTTTTCTTTCACAGGTTGTAGGCTGCTGTAGGATGCATGGAGCTGGTGTTAAGGTAATGGATAAAGAGGGAATTCAGGGAAGTCAGGAAAGCCCATTCCAGAGATCAGAGGTTAGAGAACATGGGAGAAATCGCCATAATTCAGAACATTTTCCTCCCCTTTTTCTTAAAATCAGTTCACGCAGAATAAAGTTCTCAATTGAGACTTCAGTGTACAACACAGTATTGTTATCAATAAACACAATTCAGAAAAATGTTTCATAATTCTCATTGTGTAGTTGGCATTTTAATAGATTAAACAAAGGAATGCTTAAAAATGTGCATTTTTCCTCACTTGTGGGCAGTGGCAAACCGTGGGTGATTTGTGCTATCACATAGAAAGGTGATTAGAAGAATCCTGATTCTGGGGAAAATGTCTGATAAGCTTGAATGACTTTATCATCTGAAGTATTAATTCACAGGGTCATTCAAAATTCTCAGGAAAAATCCCTACCAGATTGATGTCATAACTAAGATATAGGAAACTTATAGGCTGTGGGAGAAATTAAAACACTGGGTTTAGAAAAGATGTGCTTTATGCAAAGAAAGTTTTATTGAAACACCTATAGCTCACTCATTTATGTCTGCTTTAAGGTGCAACCAAGTGGCAACAGAATCCCTCTGACTGCTGAGCCAAAAGATTTTAACTGTTTAATTCTACAGAAAAAAGTTTGTCAACCTGTACCCTAAATCATTAGTCTAGATAGCAGAGAGGATCTCGATTAAGGAGGAGATATTTGACACTTTTGGAACACGATATTCTTTAATAAAAGAAATACATTTTTGTACATATATTTTTTAATTTATTTAATTGGAGGCTAATTGCTTTATATTATTGTATTGGTTTTGCAATACATTGACATTAATCTGCCCCGGGTGTACATGTGTTTGTATATTATGTACATTTTGTGTGCAAAATGATTTTTTTTATTCCCAACCCTTCACATATTTATTGCTGGATGGGGTGCAGTAGAAGACATATTTTGCTGTCTATGTATTTCTGTTTTATTCATCTTTAAAAAAATAAGATTCTATAGAATGTAGTTTTCATAAAATACAAAAAAGCATTTAAAAAATTACAGAAGAGTATAAAGAAGAAAAGTTAAAAAAGAAAGCAACCCAATCCATGACTCAAATATAAAACTCTTCATATGCTGGGACATTTCTACTGCATCCCTTATTTACCTGAGTCTCAACTTTTATAAAATCATTATGCATACCCTGTAATGCATAGGAGGTTCTTTACTTCAGCGTCCAGATTTAAATTGAAATTTATTTGTCCTTTCTTTCTTTTCTACTCTTGATTATCCTGAAAGAGAGATAAGAAAGCCACAGTTTCTGCGACCCCCAGTTTCTCCTCCCCATAGAGCACACCATTCTTCTGGTTCTCTCAAAGGCAGTTCATTCTCTCTTACCTATCCCCTTTAATACTCTCTTTAATCTCTTCTTTTATGTCTCCTCACTTTTCTTTAGACACCAAAAAGAGGTATAGTCATGTCCAGTATGGACATATTTGGATAAGGCAGTTGTCCCAGAAAGGAGATAACGGAAAACCACAGGAGAGAGGAAATGGTTGCTTCAACCACAGCACGGCATTGCAGGGAGGTCCTAATCAGAGCAGCAAAGAGAGAGGTGGAGCCCTAGAATAAGGATATTCTGGGTGCAAATGCTGTGACTTCGAGATAGAATACAGGGATTCTTGAATTAAGGGATCTGACAAGTGGAAAAACCAATATGCCCTAAAGTCCTATAGACATCTCAAACATCATGTAGCATGTTTGAAATGCCTATAGGCCTCTCCTGTGCATATCTCTTACACTAATCTTCTCCCATGCGGATCTCTTCAGTTCAGTTCAGTTCAGTCGCTCAGTCGTGTCTGACTCTTTGCGACCCCATGAATCACAGCACGCCAGGCCTCCCTGTCCATCACCAACTCCTGGAGTTCACTCAAACCCATGTCCGTCGAGTCGGTGATGCCATCCAGCCATCTCATTCTCTGTCATCCCCTTCTCCTCCCGCCCCCAATCCCTCCCAACATCAGAGTCTTTTCCAGTGAGTCAACTCGTCGCATGAGGTGGCCAAAGTATTGCAGTTTCAGCTTCAGCATCAGTCCTTCCAATGAACACCCAGGATTGATCTCCTTTAGAATGGACTGGTTGGATCTCCTTGCAGTCCAAGGGACTCTCAAGAGTCTTCTCCAGCACCACAGTTCAAAAGAATCAATTCTTTGGCGCTCAGCTTTCTTCACAGTCCAACTCTCACACCCATACAGGACCACTGGAAAAACCTGCAGATCTCTTAGACTATGGTAAATTGATCCTCCTTACTTATTTTTGTTTACCACTCAAATTTCTAACCTAGAAACTGAATGTAATTGTTTGTCTCTGTTTTTCTCTTTCACTTTTAATTATTAGTGACTGCCTGTAGATCAACCTCCCTAAGATCCAACTCCTCCTCTTTCATACTCTCTTTTCTATTTTGTGATTCCTTAAGACCCTAGTATATATCCTGAAAACTCAAAATCCAAACATAAAAAATATGTTGAGAGCAATTTAGACTCATCATGGGGAATATAATTTTTTGGCCAGAAGGGAACTTGAGAAGGCACAAGATCCACATGTCTGCATCTGTCCTGGACCACACACCAACCCTGAATCTTTTTCGCCTTAAAGGCAGCAGGGCATGGTAGAAAGAGCATGACTTCTGTAATCAAATATAAGGAGGCTTTCCAGGTTCCACCATCGACTGTGTGTTCTTGGACAGATTACATAGCTATTATGATTTATGATTCCCAGGTTTTTAAAATGAAGGCGATAATATTATCTACATCAGGGCACTCTTCTTTTGCTTGTCATAGAAAAATAATTCCTGAGCCTAGACTCCATGCCAATCACCCTCACATATGCTGGGAATATAACAGGAAATGAGATAAAGTTCTTTGTCCTTATGGAACATACATTCTACCGGATAAAGACAAATAAATACAAAGAATAAAATATATAGAATATATAATAGAAAGTGATATGTGCAAACCATATAATCCTAGGGAAAAAAATCTTTCTGGCAGGAAAAAAATCAAACAATTGCAAATGTTTTTAAAATTAAATTCTGATTTTATGGGTGTGGCCACACTACTATTATAGCTTGAGTGTAGTCTGAAGTCTGGGAGTCTGACTCCTCCAGCTCTGTTTTTCTTTCTTACAATTGCTTGACAATTCAGAGTCTTTTGCGTTTCTGTATAAATTTTAAAAAGTGTTTGCTCTAGTTGTGTGGAAAATTTGGTAAGGATTGAACTGATTTTGCAGATTGCTTTGCGTACTATAGTCATTTTGACAATATGGATTCTTCCAGTCCAAGAACATGGCAATAACTCTCTGTGCTTCCTGGAGCTGAGTGAGTGTTTCCTTTCTCATGTTAAGGAAATTTTCTATTAGAATTTCTTCAAATATTTTCTCATTCATTTTGTCTCTCTTTTCTCCTGGGATCCCTATAATGTGAATGTTGGTGCATTTAGTGTTGTCACAGAGGTCTCTGAAACCGTCCTCAGTTTTTCATTCTTTTTGCTTTATTCTGTTCTGCAATTTCTACCATTCTGTCTTTCAGCTCAATTGCTTGTTCTTCTGCCTCATTTTTCTGCTATTGATTCCTTCTAGTGTATTTTTCATTCATATTGCATTGTTCATCCTTTTTTATTTCTTCAATGCTTCTCTTTGTTAAAGATCTCTTGTAACTTCTTCATCTGTGCCTGCATTTTTTCCCTGAGATCTTGGGTTATCTTTACTCTAAATTATTTTTCATGTGGGATGCCAATCTCTTTTTCATTTAGTTGTCCTTGAGTATTTTTATCTTGTTTCTTCCATCAAAATGTATTTCTCTGCCATCTCATTTTGTCTAACTTTCTGGGTTTGTGGTCTCCTTTCTGCTGACTGGAGGACTGTGGCACTTTTTGTTTCTGGTGTCTACCTTCTGGTGAGTGAGCTTTGTTCTGAGGCTTGTGCAGGTTTCCTGGTGGGAGGAAAGGGTGGATCTGGGGCTTGTCCCTCTGGTGGGCAGGGCTATGTCAACGAAAGTATTTATAGGTGACTGTGAGCTCAGTATGGCTTCAGGTACCCTGTATGCTGATGAGTGTGTCTGTTTCCTATCCTGATGGTTGTTCGGCCTAGGGCATTCCAGTACTGTGCAGGTTTTTCGGGAAGGCTGGGTCTTGATGCCAAAAGTGTGACCCCATAGGAGCTCTCACTGATCAATATACCCTGGGGGTTCTGCCATCGCCCACCGCCCCAGTGAGCCACAGCCAACCCCACCTTCCCAGGAGACTCTCCAAGACTCCCAAGACTCATAGTAGGTTGAGTCCTGCCTCCTATCCAGTTACTGCTTTGTGCCAGGTCCCAGGGTATGTGAATCCTTGTGTGTACCCTCTAAGTGTAGAATCTCTTTTCCCCTAAGTCCTGTTGGAAAGCCTGCATTCAAGTCCTGCTGGACTTCAAACCCAATGCTTTAGGAATTCCTCTTCCAGATGCCAGGCCCTCAGGCTGGGGATCCTGATATGAGGCTCAGGTCTCTCACTCTTATGGGAGAACCTCTGCCATATAATTAATTTAAAGTTTGTGGGTCACCAACCTGGTGGGTATGTGACTTGAGTATGTCACAAAAGTGCCTCTTCTGTTGTCTCATTATGGCTTCTTCTTTGTCTTTGAATGTAAAACATCTTTATTGGTAGATTCCAGTCTATTTATAGATTTTGTTCAACAGTTAGTTGAGTTTTTGGTGTTTTCTGCAAGATGAGATGAGCTCAAGTCTTGTTCTGCATACTTTTCTAGAAAAGAGGAGCTGCTTTTAGTTTGGATGCTTGCTACCCCTTTCCTAAGTGTGTGTTGGCCATTTCCCCTGTGATAGGGGGCGTGCAAATGCAGCAGCCCTTGCCTGATTCCAGGACAGCAAGGGCGGTCCTGAGGCCTGCTGTGAATTTCCTAGGGGAGGGTTCTCTTTGAGTCCTCAAGGACAGTGGGGGCTAGGTCCTGGCATCTACTGATGAATTTCCTAGCAGAATGAGCTATCCGTGCACTCCCGGGATAGCAGGGGCAGGTCCTGGTGCCCCCCTGAATTTGCTAGTGGTGGGAGGTATCTCTATTCTCCCAGGATACAGGAAGCATTTCCTGGCCTCTTTTTCATGCATTTCCTATGGGAAAGTGATTTCCTTGCTTTAGTAGGACAGCAGGCCTCAGGCAGGCACCTGCTCACAATTTCCTAGTGGTAAGAACTATTTTACTTAATTTTTTTCAGCTAATACAAAAAACCTGGGGCAATTCTTGGGGTCAGTAAAAGCATCAGTGTCTCTATGGTTGATTTCCCCACTTTAAGTGGAATAAAGATAAGATTCAGTGTTGGAGCAGAAGAGGGGAGCAAACCTCTATGAAAACATCAGGGGTGATATAGCTAATATCTGTCCTACTGTACACACCTCGAAATGGTAACATTAAGCTCATCTTTATAGCACAGCATAGCACAAGGAAAGTATATGGATAGATACAGTTCCAGGTCATCATAGCTACTGTTCTCTTGTCTTCACAATAGTGTACAAAGCTTACTTTCCTACATCTCTTGCCTTTATCTCTGATATTATCATCCCCTATTTAATCATTTTGTCTGAGACAGACCATCCTCCAGGAGGGCTTCTGTGATGATCCTAGAATGAGAATTCCTTTACTCTGCTTTATTTCAGGATTTCCTCTTTTACTTTCAATGTTTTCTCTCAACATTTTTTCAACAATGTTTAACTTGGAGGTGAGATGCTTTATTCTTGCAAACAGTGAACGCCCCATTCTAAATGTCTAATTTTGAGATTCTTCCATTACTAAAATATAAAATTTACATTTTATATTTATATAAGATTTGCTCAGCTAAGAAGGCAGAATGAATTGGAACTTACATTTCACACTATTTTTTGCTTGATATTTATTGACTTATAAAGATGAAGAAAATCATTTAAAAGTACTGGAGTAGTGGTGTTTGAATTCAGAATTTCCTTTTAGTTTCATATTTGGGCTTAAGAATTTTGGGCACTTGGGAAACTCTTATGCACTCAAATAAGTGTTTCTGCATTCTTAAAATGGTTAAGCTATTGCCTCATAAGTGTCAGAAGGAAAACAAATGGGAATTATTTGCATACAACTAGTAGAAATTTAGTGGAGAGAATGCTTACTGACAGGGGCAGTCTTGCTTTCCGGCTATGACAAAGGCTGGACTGCTTCTCAGAATTATGAAACCAAAAACTGATGCAACCAGTTCACTCTAGGATTCTAGTTTTGGGAACCAACTAACAAAGAATAAGATCACTTTGGGAACAGAGATATAGCTGCTCCAGGGATTTGAAATATGACAAGTTATTGCTTCTTAGTGTTACAACAGTAATTTAGGGCTTGCGTGATTTTGTAGTTTCAAAATGTATTGATATAACAAAAATAAAAATATGACCATGGCCTAAATTATTATTGTATTCACCACTAAAAATATGGCTAAAAATTATTATTAGCAAAAATGCATTTGAATTACTCCAAGATTGATTTGGTATCAGCCTACTTTACAAAAGAAAACAAACAGGATTATTTTCAGTTCAGTTCAGTTCAGTCCCTCAGTCATGTCTGACTCTGTGACTCCATGGACTGCAGCACACCAGGCCTCCCTGTCCATCACCAACTCCCAGAGCGTGTTCAAACTCATGTCCATTGAGTTGGTGATGCCAACCAACCATCTCATCCTCTCTCGTCCCCTTCTCCTCCTTTCTTCAATCTTTCTCAGCATCAGGGTCTTTTCAAATGAGTCAGCTCTTCCCATCAGGTGGCCAAAGTATTGGAGTTTCAGCTTCAGGATCAGTCCTCTTAATGAATATTCAGTACTGATTTCCTTTAGGATGGACTTGTTGGATCTCCTAGCAGTCCAAGGGACTCACAAAAGTCTTCTCCAACACCACAGTTCAAAATCATCAATTCTTTGGAGCTCAGCTTTCTTCACAGTCTGACTCTCACATCCATACATGACTATTGGAAAAATGATGGCTTTGACTAGACAGACCTTTTTTGGCAAAGTAATGTCTCTGCTTCTTTTTTAATATGCTGTCTAGATTGGTTATAACTTTCCTTCCAAGGAGCAAGTATCTTTTAACTTCATGGCTGCAGTCATTGTCTGCAGTGATTTTGGAACCCCCCAAAATAAAGTCTCTGACTGCTTCCATTGTTTCCCCATCTCTTTGCCATAAAGTGAAGGGACCAGATGCCATGATCTTAGTTTTCTGAATGTTGAGTTTTAAGCCCAATTTTTCACTCTCTGTCATTTTCATCAAGAGGCTCTTTAGTTTTTCTTTGCTTTCCACCATAAGGGTGGTGTCATCTGCATATCTGAAGTTATTGATATCTCTTCTGGCAATCTTGATTCCAGCTTGTGCTTCATCCAGTCCAGCATTTCTCATGATGTACTCTGCATAGAAGTTAAATAAGCAGGGTGACAATATACAGCCTTGACATATTCCTTTCCCGATTTGGAACCAGTCTGTTGTTCCATGTCTGGTTCTAACTGTTGCTTCTTGACCTGCATACAGAATTCTCAGGAGGCAAGTCAGATGGTCTGGTAGTCCCATCTCTTGAAGAATTTTTCACAGTTTGTTGTGATCCACACAATCAAAGGCTTTGGCATAGTCAACAAAGCAGAAATAGATGTTTTTCTGGAACTCTCTTGCTTTTTTGATGATCCGAAGGATGTTGGCCATTTGATCTCTGGTTCCTTTGCCTTTTCTAAAACCAGCTTGAACATCTGGAATTTCATGGTTCACCTATTCTGAAGCCTGGCTTGGAGAATTTTGAACATGACTTTACTAGTGTGTGAGATGAGTGCAATTGTGCAGTAGTTTGAGCCTTCTTTGGCATTGCCTTTCTTTGGGATTGGGATGAAAACTGACCTTTTCCAGTCCTGTGGCCACTGCTGGGTTTTCCAAGTTTGCTGGCATATTAAGTGAAACACTTTCACAACATCATCTTTTAGGATTTGAAATAGCTCAACTGGAATTCCATCACCTCCACTAGCTTTGTATGTAGTGATGTTTCCTAAGGTCCTTGACTTCATATTCCAGGATATCTGGCTCTAGGTGAGTGATCACACCATCATGATTATCTGGGTCATGAAGATCTTTTTTGTACAGTTCTTCTGTGTATTCTTGCCACCTCTTTTTAATATCTTCTGCTTCTGTTAGATCCATACCATTTTTGTCCCTTATTGTTCCCATCGTTGCATGAAATATTCCCTTGGTATCTCTAATTTTCTCGAAGAGATCTCTAGTCTTCCCATTCTATTGTTTTCCTCTAGTTCTTTGCAATGATCCCGGAGGAAGGCTTCCTTATCTCTCCTTGCTATTCTTTGGAACTCTGTATTCAAATGTGTATATCTTTCCTTTTCTCCTTTGCCTTTTACTTCTCTTATTCTCTTAGCTGTTTGTAAGGCCTCCTCAGACAACCATTTTGCCTTTTTGCATTTCTTTTTCTTGGGGATGATCTTGATCCCTGTCTCCTGTACAGTGTTACTAACCTCCGTCCATAGTTCTTCAGGCACTTTGTCGATCAGATCTAATCCCTTGAATCTGTTTGCAGTGCTAGAGCGGCAGTTGTGTGGCACTGGACCGACTGTGAGGAGATATCCCATGTCCAGGGGAAAAGGAGAAGCCCAGAAAGATGGTAGGGAGGCAAAATTGCATTTAGAGTCGAACCCCATACTAGCCAGAGACTCTTAGAAGCTCAAATATACCTTGCGCACACCAGGACCCAGATACCCCACAGAGACTGAAACGGAGCTGTGTTTGGGCGTCTCCTTGGGAGGCGCGGGTCAGCAGTGGTCTGCTGTAGGGACAGGGGCTCTGGGTGCAGCAGACCTGGGTATGGCATAAGCCTTCTTGGAGGAGGTCGCCATTAACCCACCATAGAGCCACCAGAGCTTACACGGGACTGGGAAACAGACTCTTGGAGGGCGCAAACAGAACCTTGTGTGCACCAGGATCCAGGAGAAAAGAGCAGTGAGCCCACGAGAGACTGACCCAGACTTGCCCATGAAGGTCCAGGAGTCTCCGGTGGAGGCATAGGTCAGGGATGGCCTAGTGCTGAGGCACTGAGTGTAGCAGTCCAAGCATGGGACATTTTGAAGGAGGTCACCATTATCTTAATTACCTCCACCATAGTTTGGCCTCTTGTCAAATAACAGCGAAGGAACAAAGACCACCCTTCAACAGAAAATTGGATGAAAGATTTACTGAGCATGGCCCTGCCCATCAGAATAAGGCCCAGTTTCCCCTTCAGTCAGTCTCTCTCATCTGAAAACTTCCATAAGCCTCTTATCCTTCTCCATCAGAGGGCAGACTGACTGAAAACCACAATCACAGAAAACTAACCAATCTGATCACATGGACCACAGCCTTGTCTAACTCAGTGAAACTATGAGCCATGCCTTGTAGGGCCACCCAAGACAGGCGGGTCATGGTGGAGAGTTCTGACAAAATGTGGTCCACTGGAGAAGGGAATGGCAAACCACTTCAGTATTCTTGCCTAGAGAACCCCATGAACAGTATGAAAAGGCAAAAAGATAGGACACTGAAAGATGGACTCCCCAGGTTAATAGGTGCCCAATATGCTACTGGAGATCAGTGGAGAAATAATTCCAGAAAGAAGGAAGAGACGGAGCCAAAGCAAAATCAATACCCAGTTGTGGCTGTGACTGGTGATGGAAGTAAAGTCCGATGCTGTTAAGAGCAATATTGCTTGGGAACCTGGAATGTTAGGTCCATGAATCAAGGCAAATTGGGAGTGGTCAAACAGGAGATGGCAAGAGTGAACACTGACATTCTAGGAGTCAGTGAACTAAAATGGACTGGAATGGGTGAATTTAACTCAGATGACCATTATATCTACTACTGTGGGCAGGAATCCCTTAGAAGAAATGGAGTAGCCATCACAGTCAACGAGAGAGTCTGAAATGCAGTACTTGGATGCAATCTCAAAAATGACAGAATGATTTCTGTTCATTTCCAAGGCAAACCGTTCAATATCACAGTAATCCAAGTCTATGCCCCAACCAGTAACACTGAAGAAGCTGAAGTTGAACAGTTCTTTGAAGACCTACAAGACCTTCTAGAACTAACACCCAAAAAAGATGTTCTTTTCATTATAGGGGACTGGAATTCAAAAGGAGGAAGTGAAGAAATGCCTGGAGCAACAGGCAAATTTAGTCTTGGAGTACAGAAAGAAGCAGGGCAAAAGCTAACAGAGTTTGCCAAGGAAACACACTGGTCATAGCAAACACCCTCTTCCAACAGCACAAGAGAAGACTCTACACGTGGACATCACCTGATAGATGGTCAATACCGAAATCAGATTGATTATATTCTTTGCAGCCAAAGATGGAGAAGCTCTATACAGTCAGCAAAAACAAGACCGGGAGCTGACTGTGTGTGGCTCAGTTCATGAAATCTTTATTGCTAAATTTAGACTTAAATTGAAGACAGTAGGGAAAACCACTAAACCATTCAGATATGACCTAAATCAAATCCCTTATGACTATACAGTGGAAGTGACAAATAGATTCAAGGGATTGGATCTGATAGAGTGCCTGAAGAACTATGGACAAGATTATTTTAAGTTTCCCTATATCATATTTTACTTCTTTCTTATAATCTAGATTAGCTCCAATAATGGTACTATAGAAAGCTGGATTGTTTTCTTTTGGGATACATGTTTCTAAGTCACTTACTTCAGTTATATTTTTTACATGAAATTATTAGATTTTAATAAACCTTCTCAAACTTTCTTCTTTTTGAAATCATCCTATGAGAAATATGAGTTGACCACAGAGATGTTTTTCTGGCTTTTATCTACACTATTTCAGGCTTAGAAAGTCCAGTTAGAAAATACACATTGAGGGGAAAAATTTAAGTGATAACTATAAACGATAGTATAAGCACATGGTTCTGCACTGATATAAATTATCTAGTTTCTAAGGCACTTTACAGAGGAACTGATTGTGTCTTGCACTTTCCTTCACTCTGTGAATTTAGGAGATGTAAATTGTAGAGATGGCCTCAAGGTGGCAGTGATTACACGTTTTTGCTCCAAGTAACCCAAAGCCCCGTGATTTTCTGAGTGTGAGTGTTGGTGAACATTGGCTGAAAAATACTTAGGAATATCTTTTATTTTTTCTCTCAACAGAAAAATTCATTTCTCTCTGTCAGAACAGCACCAAATTTCCCACACTACAATCTTGCTTCCTTTTGCTGTTGCAATGATCCTAGAATTTTATTGTCCTGACTAGGTAAAAATGATCCGATATGAAATGAAATGGTAATTACTGAAATGGTCATTTCAGTAAAAGAAATTACCAGTACAGAATTACTTGTAGCTCTATGCCCCATATAAGAAGTCAATTAGGTTCCTGTTTTATTTTAAATTCCATCCTAGATTATTTTTAGGTATACTCTGTATGAAACAAATGTGTGCTCCATATCACCCCTAAGTATTCTTGTAGGAAACCAGTTTTTGTTTTGTTTCCTGTAGGTTTCATCTTTCATCTTTTGTTGCCGGTTCTTTTCTGTGTAACCAGGCATGTCTGCACACTTATTACTGTATAATGTTTTTCTCACAACCTCTCATGTGAAGTAGAGATCTGGAGCCCAGGGATTCATACTCAATGTCTTGTAATAACCTCTAATGGAAATGAATCTTTAGAAAATCATATATGTGTATATATACATATATCACTGATCCTGTTCATGATGTCAATTATCTTGCTGTTCACACTTCGTTGAACCCAGGGTAGGCAAGGCACAAGCTAAGAGGCTGAAAGAAGATTCAAGGAGCTGTAGGAACGCAGACACATTTATTCCTTCCTGGCTGGCATAGCAGCCGTAACACAGCCTCTCTCCTGGCTGACACAGCAGTTAGAGCAGCAGTCAGAGATAATCACAGTGTAGCAATAACTAGCCATGGCATACCCCATATAACATAACCATGATGCCCCTCCAGTGTAGTCCCAATGTCATAGCAGCCAGGACTTTTGTGATGAAGCTTTTAGGCATACCACACAAAGCAGCTCATGACCCAGAGAATACTTCATGTTGCACATGTGCCATGCTGTAAGTGATCTCAGCTGTTACAAAAACATTTGCAAAATGTGGAGCGAGCAAGAGTGAGAGACTGTGGGTGAGAGAGCCTGACCACATCATCTTGGATAATTTGTTCTCTCCCCACTCTCTCTCTATATATATATAATAGAATATATTATATATAATAATTATTAATTATGTACTATTGTATAATATTGTTAATAACTATTATTATTAATAATAATATTATATATAATAGAATCACTTTGCTGTATGCTCAAAAGCAACAAAATGTTGTAAATTAACTGAACTACAATACAAAAACAAGGAATGCTGTTCCATACCCCCTACCCCCAAATAATTAGAAAAGGACATGCTGAAACATGGTATTTTAAAAATCAAGACTGGAAGTTGGCTTTTCACGATGAAATAAAAGTTGGTCCTATACCTGGGGCACCCAAGCCAGGTGATCCAGCTGCATTGTGGTGGTGTTCTTGAGGGGCCAGGTTGTCATCCACCCATCCATCCACTTATCCATTCAGTAAGTCTACCTTGAGTTCCTAATAGGTAAAGGAACTCTTTTACGTTCTGGTGATGAAACAGGGAGTTAAAAACAGATCCAAATTTTACAGCGCTTACATTCTAATGAGAGAAGTTTCTTTTTCTTGACCGCAAATTAATAAATTAATAACCTGAGATAAGAATTCCAACTGAATGGAAGACAGTCTTTGGAGAGCATGTGTCAAGGAAACCTAACAATAGCCAGGGATTAGAGTGGGAGCCAGTCAACTGAGGATTCTCTTGAGAAGTGACTTTGGGCTAAACTCTGAAAATGAATAGGAATGAAATGTATCTTCAGTCAGAGGGAACACAGTGTGAAGAAGGCCTGTGGCAGGAGCTTGACTTGCTTAGGGTTATGAAAGACAACCAGCGAGGCTGCATTTCAAAAAATCTCCGAAGATGTGGTATGATGCCACTTGAGAGAAGACCTTGTAAGGCCTGTAGAACATGATTAGAATTCTTTGTTTCCAGAAAAATGAAAAGTGATTGGTCAAACTATTTTGAGCTATAGAGTATTACTAGATTTCATTTTAAAGTGAACCTTCTGGAAATTATTTAGGGAAAAATGAGTAGCCAGTTTACTTTGGGGAGAATAACTATCATCATAGGTCTGGAAGAGATAATAGTAACTTTGATTTGGTTATAAAATGGAATAGAGGAAAATATACTGAATTGAGAGAGATTTGAGAAGTATTATGATTTAGTGATAGACTGGAAAAGAAAGGTTAGTGAATAGACATTCAGGGAGGATACTCTAGTTTTAATAATTTAAGTTTCCAGGTGAAATATACATAAGTATATATACACCTTATATATGTAAATACATACATATACATTTATGAATAGGTCTGTGTATTTACTTACTACATTTTACTGTAGCATGGGCTTCCCCTGTGGTTCAGCAGTAAAGAATCTGCCTACAATGTAGGAGACCCGGCTTTGATCCCTGGGTCTGGAAGATCCCCTAGACAAGGATACAGCAAGCCACTCCAGTATTCTTGCCTGGAGAATGCCATGGACCGGAGCCTGGTGGGTTACAGTCCATAAGGTTGCAAAGAGTCAGACATGATTGAAGTGACTGACCACACACACACTGTAGTATATCACAAACACAGAAGATATACAGATTTTAAGAATACAGCTCAACAGATTATCAAAAAATAACTGGAAGATAACATACCATCTTAGGCAGTAAATTTTACTAGCACCACTGAAATCCTTTTTGTGTTCCCTCTGAGACTTACACTTAAAGATAGCCATTATCTTGAATTCTAATCCCAGATATTAGTTTTGCCTGTTTTTGAATATAAAAGGACTTTTACAGTGCAAATTATTTTGTCCTTTTTAAAAATATTGTTAGCAAAATTTAATCCATGATATAGTTTGTAGCAGTAGTTTATTCACTTTAATGCTCCATAACATTTCATGTTTTGGTGTGTGCATATATATATAAAATATATATATTTGTATTCAGTTGCTTCAGTTGGGTCCAATTCTTTGCAATCCTATGGACCATAGCTCCCAAGCTCCTCTCTCCATGGGATTTTCCCAGCAAGAATACTGGCGTAGGTTGTCACTTCCTCCTCCAGGGGATCTTTCTGACTGAGGAATTGAACTCCTGTCTTCTTCAACTCCTTCATTGCAGGCAGATTCTTTATTGCTGAGCCACCAGGGAAGCCACATATATGTACACATAAAGAAACTGAAAGAAAGAAAGGAAAGTCGCTCAGTCATGTCCTACTCTTTGTGACCCCATGTACTGTAGCCTGCCAGGCTTCTCTGTCCATGGGAATTTCCAGGCAAGAATACTGGAGTGGGCTGCCATTTCCTTCTCCAGGAGATTTTCCTGACCCAGGGATCGAACCCAGGTCTCTCTGCATTGTGCATATAAATATTTATATGCATATATATGTATGTACAAAATTATATATATAGGTTTGCTTGGGGCCATTATGAATAATGTTGCTATAATCATTGATGCCCACTTTAAATATTATGAGTATTATGTACATGTCTTTTCATTTATATATATGCATGCATGCATAGTTATATAAGTATATATATAATACTGTGTGTGTGAATATTTTTCTTGCCTGTACACCTGTGAATAGTTATTGTACAATAAGGTTAGTATATATTGAAGTTTAGCAAGCAGCCCAACAGAAAATAGCCTGACTATTTTCTGAAGCGCTGTAGCAGTTTGAGAATTCATAGTTCACATTAAAAAAAAAATCTTATTTACTTAAAAACTATTCACCATTTTTAAAAGAGTATTTAATATGCATTTCTCTGGCAACTTTTGAAGTTGAGCACTGTTTATGTTCATATGGTTATATGCTATTTGTATATCTTATTTAGCAAAAGGACAATTCTTTTTTTTTGCCTACTTATCTGGTGATATGTCTGCCTTTTAAACATGTGTGTATGAGAATTATATATATTCTGGATACCACTATTTTGTTTTATAAATATACATGCTGCTGCTGCTGCTGCTAAGTCACTTTAGTCGTGTCCGACTCTGTGTGACCCCATAGACCGAAGCCCACCAGGCTCCCCCGTCCCTGGGATTCTCCAGGCAAGAATACTGGAGTGGGTTGCCATTTCCTTCTCCAATGCATGAAAGTGAAAAGTGAAAGTGAAGTCGCTCAGTCGTGTCTGACTCTTCGCGGCCCCACCGACTGCAGCCTACCAGGCTCCTCCATCCATGGGATTTTCTAGGCAAGAGTACTGGAGTGGCTTGCCATTGCCTTCTCCGATATATGTACATATAATATATCAAAAAGTGATTAAGAAAATACCAGAATGTAGGCATGTGACTTGCTTTAGCCAATGGGACATTAGAAAACACGATGAAAAAACAGATATGAAAGCTGCTTGAACATTGTCTTCTCTTATTGCTGTGAAACTTTCTGCCTTCATGTGGACAAACCTTGCTTAGCCTTTAGATGAGGAAACACCACAAGGGATGAAGCCTCATTTGTTATAGTTTTCCCAGCACCTACACTGAGGTTCCAGACATGTGTAAGAGACATCATTTAATCATTCAGCTTCATTGAATCAGTCAAGTTTGGAGGAACTGTTCAGACAATTTACAGAATTAAAAGAGATAATAAATGTTTGTTATTCTAAATCATTAAATTTGGGGTGGTTTATTCCACACTTAAGGCAAATATATTGGTGACCAACCAGTCAGTGTCCCAAAGCACGTTATCAGAAAAACTGGTGAAACTCCAAAGATCATGAGCATCAAATTCAGCCCACTGGAACAATTGTGAATAAGCTGTTTGTTGTCCAGAAGGTAATTATATACAATTTTATATTGATTAGCAGAAAGTTCATTCTCCACTATGATCTTGGAGAGACTTTGGAAATTATCCTTTTCAAAATAATTTTATATAGAAAAACTAAAACAAATTAACCCCTCCCAACCTACAAAAACATAGAGTGGACGTTCTAAAACTGAAATGCATTAAAAGTGTTTTTATTTTCAAGATGCTGTCACAATCCTGCTTCAATTTCCCTTTGTCATTGTAGTTTCTGAAAAAGGGACTGATTTCATATGCAAATAATGTCTGCCTCCTCAGTTCAGTTCAGTTCAGTTCAGTCGCTCAGTCCTGTCCGACTCTTTGCAACCCCATGAATCACAGCACACCAGGCCTCCCTGTCCATCACCAACTCCTGGAGTTCACTCAAACTCATGTCCACAGAGTCGGTGATGCCATCCAGCCATCTCATTCTCTGTCATCCCCTTCTCCTCCCGCCCCCAATCCCTCCCAGCATCAGAGTCTTTTCCAGTGAGTCAACTCATTGCATGAGGTGGCCAAAGTATTGGAGTTTCAGCTTTAGCATCAGTCCTTCCAATGAACACCCAGGATTGATCTCCTTTAGAATGGACTGGTTGGATCTCCTTGCAGTCCAAGGGACTCTCAAGAGTCTTCTCCAGCACCACAGTTCAAAAGCATCGATTCTTCGGCGATCAGCTTTCTTCACAGTCCAACTCTCGCATCCATACATGACCACGGGTAAAACCATAGCCTTGACTAGATGGATCTTTGTTGGCAAAGTAATGTCTCTGCTTTTTAATATGCTATCTAGGTTGGGCATAACTTTCCTTCCAAGGACTAAGCGTCTTTTAATTTCATGGCTGCAGTCAGCATCCACAGTGATTTTGGAGCCCCAAAAAATAAAGTCTGACACTGTTTCCACTGTTTCCCCATCTATTTCCCATGAAGTGATGGGACCAGATGCCATGATCTTCGTTTTCTGAATGTTGAGCTTCAAGCCAACCTTTTCACTCTCCTCTTTCACTTTCATCTTGATTCCAGCTTGTGCTTCTTCCAGCCCAGCATTCCTCATGATGTACTCTGCATAGAAGTTAACTAAGCAGGGTGACAATATACAACCTCGACATACTCCTTTTCCTATTTGGAACCAGTCTGTTGTTCCATGTCCAGTTCTGACTGTTGCTTCCTGACCTGAATACAGGTTTCTCAAGAGGCAGGTCAGGTGGTCTGGGATTCCCATCTCTTTCAGAATGTTCCACAGTTTATTGTGATCCACACAGTCAAAGGCTTTGGCATAGTCAATGAAGCAGAAATAGATGTTTTTCCAGAACTCTCTTGCTTTCTCGTTTGCCTCCTAGGTTATTTTTATATTTGTACACATGATCTTTAATCCAACTGACTATTGTTATAAATACAGAATTACTATAGTTGAGTGATAAACTAGATTAATTAACTCAGAAGGCCAATACTTAGGCCAGGATTATAGAACTGTGCTTAAAAAAAGAAGATAGAAGACAGAGTGAGTATAAGGAAATTTATTAGAAGTGAGAAATAATAGCATAATCTGACTTTGAGGCTCAGAGAACTAGCCTTGTGTGACTGCTTTCAGTATAGGTTGGTACCAAGAGCCCCAGAGAGGGAACCTGCTGATTCTGCCTTCAGGAGCTTAAGGCTAAACTCTACAGTCTTGAGTTTAGTGAAGAGGAAGTGATAAGAAGAATCTATCTTCCTGAAAAATTCAAGCTAAAATTAACCTTGGGTAAGAAGGCCATGGCCTTAACCCTAGTTTTGAGCTTTCAAGTTAGCCCACTATACACAAATATATATTCACTGAGCCCAACAAATTAAGCCTAAAATAAAATCAATCTCCTAGGCAACTGAACAATTAACTAAAAATGTAAAAATTCCAATTGTTCCTCACTTGAGGAATGGGTAGGCAAACTTTGATGGGTCCACACATTGAATTCTACACAACAATAAAAAAGGATAAAGTGATACACACAACTGTATGAATCCTAAACACACTATACTGACAGAAGTCAGACAAAATGTCATACACACTTAAATTTCCACTGTAGAAAATGCTGGAAAAGTGAAAAGTTTAAGAAACTACACCAATGACTTCCAGAAGTTTGGAGTGGAAGAAGCATTGACAATGAAGGAGCATGGAAGAAATTCCCATTATGATCAAAGTGAAAGTGAAAATGTGAGTTGCTCAGTCGTGTCTGACTCTTTGCAACCCCTCGGACTGTAGCCCATTAGGCTCCTCTCTCCATCGAATTATCCAGGCAAGAATACTGGTGTGGTCAGCCTTTTCCTTTTTCAGGGGATCTTCCCAACCCAGGGATTGAATCCAGGTCTCCTGCATTGCAGGCAGATTCTTTATCATCTGATTCACCAGGAAAGTCCATAGTATAAGATTAACTGACACAGAATAAATGAGAACACCAAGTACCAATTATGTGATCAAGAAATACACTGTAGGGCAACTATATTCAGTATTCTATAATAAACCAAAATGGAAAAGAATATGAGAAAGTACATTTTTTTTTTGTATAGCTGAAACGCTTTTCTGTACAGCAGAAACAGTACATTATGATGTTACAAGATTGTATGTTAACCATACTTGAATAAAAACTACATTGTAAATTTCAGCATTAGCTATCTACTTTCTGCCATTACGATCTAAAGTAAATTAATTATTCTTCAGTGTTATTCTTTAGAGTTTGCCTAGTGCAAGTCTTTGCCTGGAGCAATTTCTTCATAAGACCACACATGTGAGGACCAGAAGTTTAGCCAGAGAACTACTAAACTGTCGGTATCTGAATAAATCAGTGGAACCAGTTATTTCACATCAGACATGGCTAGAATTAACATATACTAGCGACTTCATGAAAATCGCCAGAAGCTGCCTTCAGTTCAGTTCAATCGCTCAGTCGTGTCCGACTCTCCGCGACCCCATGAATCACAGCACGCCAGGCCTCCCTGTCCATCACCAACTCCCGGAGTACACTCAAACTCATGTCCACAGAGTTGGTGATGCCATCCAGCCATCTCATTCTCCGTCGTCCCCTTCTCCTCCCGCCCCCAACCTTTCCCAGCATCAGAGTCTTTTCCAGTGAGTCAACTCGTCGCATGAGGTGGCCAAAGTATTGCAGTTTCAGCTTTAGCATCAGTCCCTCCAATGAACATCCAGGATTGATCTCCCTTAGAATGGACTGGTTGGATCTCCTTGCAGTATAAGGGACTCTCAAGAGTCTTCTCCAACACCACAGTTCAAAAGCATCGATTCTTCGGCGATCAGCTTTCTTCACAGTCCAACTCTCACATCCATACATGACCATGGGAAAAACCATTGTCTTGACTAGACGGACCTTGGTCGGCAAAGTAATGTCTCTGCTTTTTAATATACTATCAAGGTTGGTCATAACTTTCCTTCCAAGGAGCAAGCGTCTTTTAATTTCATGGCTGCAATCAGCATCTGCAGTGATTTTGGAGCCCAAAAAAACAAAGTCTGACACTGTTTCCACTGTTTTTCCATCTATTTCCCATGAAGTGATGGGACCAGATGCCATGATCTTTGTTTTCTGAATGTTGAGCTTCAAGCCAACCTTTTCACTCTCCTCTTTCACTTTCATCAAGAGGCTTTTGAGTTCCTCTTCACTTTCTGCCATAAGGGTAGTGTCATCTGCATATCTGCCTTAGTTGGTACGCAAATAATGTCCCTCCAGGAAACCAATTCTGAAAAGACAGCATTGTTTTGGACTAAAGCAGCTCCACCATAGAACAAGGGTTGGCAACTGAAGCACAAACTGGATTTCAGCTGGTCTGCTGCCCTCCTCGGAGAAGGCACTGGCAACCCACTCCAGTACTCTTGCCTAGAAAATCCCATGGACGGAGGAGCCTGATAGGCTGCAGTCCATGGGGTCACTAAGAGTCGGACACGACTGAGCGACTTCACTTTCAATTTTCACTTTCATACCTTGGAAAAGGAAATAGCAACCCACACCAGTGTTCTTGCCTGGAGAATCCCAGGGACGGGGAAGCCTGGTGGGCTGCCGTCTATGGGGTCACACAAAGCCAGACATGACTGAAGTGACTTAGCAGCAGCAGCAGCTGCCCTCCTGGGTTTCTTTGAGTGGAGCACAGCTTGTTTAACCTATTCATTGTTTTTCTCCCTTTTTTTTTTTTTTTTATAAAAGACAATTTTATCTTCTTTAAACAACTCCACAGAAAAGGTGAGCACCATGGTCTAAATATGACTCATTTGATATCAATAGCATACATTATAAAAAACTTGGAATTTCAAAGGAATTAAACATTCCACTGACATTTTGCTTACATAAGTTCACCCAGCAAATGCTCTTCCTTCACCATGAAGTTAGACAGTGACTCAGTCCCAATGTTTGGTTTATTTTGACTCAGTCAAAATAGATGGAAATCTGGAAATGGGCTCCAGACTCTGTCCTGTTCCATCATGAGATAAACTGGAAGTGAGTATGAACACTGCCATCTACATCTACTTTGGAAATCTTCAACTTGTGTTAGCTTTATAAAGCACCAATTCTGTTGAAGCATTAATCTGTTCATTCTTGACCACAGTTATATCCTGGAAAGTTCATACCCAAAGTATAAATCTAAATATTGCTTGGGGCTTAGGTGTTCCTATATGATTTGAAAACCACAGGCTATTTATTTTTAGGCAACAAACCTATGAATTAGACTCCTAGGGAGGCACACATTTAAGGGAAAGCAAATGATGCTTAATTTTTCCAAATTATAAAAGTTACAGATTTAAAATATGGCAGTGAGATAATACAGAAAAGTATATTAAAAAAGAAAGTGAAAAGCATATTTCAAACATATGTATGTATATATATTTTCTGTACTTAAATTTATCACAATAAATACCAATATTAATGACATCCAGGTCTTATCCAAACATGGACATGAAAATAGAAGAACTTCTATATAGAAGACTTCTTTTTTTTTTTTTTTAAAGTTAAAGAACATTTTATTTATTTATTTTTTTTCCCAATTTTATTTATTTATTTTTTTCAAGTTGAACAGACTAGATTTCTTTAAACAAACTTACTTATACTCCAGAGTCCTTTAAAAACTTAATAGCATTTATACATTGAAGGTATTTGATTTTCTTGTAACTAGCACTTCAAATGCAACAAGCATTTGAAGCAACAAGCATTTGACCCAACAAGTAAAACTTTCTACAGTTCATAACTTTTATAAATAAATTAAATGTACAGTGAATAAGTTCTCTGAAATATTTCAATATTTCTGCAGGTTTAGTAACATCATAAAATACATTTCAACTAAAATTCACAAATCTAAAACCTGTTAGGCATTTTTAGGCGTTTTAAGTTGGAAATGAAGACCAATGTTACATCGTAATATGCCAATTACAAATAGTACTTCAAATAGCAAATACTACAGTTTGTCCCAAACTTTAAAAACTATTCATGAACTCAACACTGAACTATTGATGGCTATGAGAATTGTTTCCTAGCCTTTTTGAAAATTTCAACCCATTTACGTTTAAGGTAATTATTGATAAGTACAATCCCGTAGCCATTTTCTTTATTGTTTGGGTTCAAATTTATACACTCTTTCTGTGTTTCCTGTCTATAGAAGATCCTTTAGCATTTGTTGGAGAGCTGGTTTGGTGATGCTGAATTCCCTCAGCTTTTGCTTGTCTGTAAAGCTTTTGATTTCTCCTTCATATTTGAATGAGATCCTTGCTGGGTATAGTAATCTGGGCTGTAGGGTATTTTCTTTCATCACTTTAAGTATGTCTTGCCACTCCCTTCTGGCCTGAAGAGTTTCTGTTGAAAGATCAGCTGTTATCCTTATGGGAATCCCCTTATGTGTTATTTGCTGCTTTTCCCTTGCTGCTTTTAATATTTGTTCTTTGTGTTTGATCTTTGTTAATTTGATTAATATGTGTCTTGGAGTATTTCACCTTGGGTTTATCCTGTTGGGGACTCTCTGGGTTTCTTGGACTTGGGTGATTATTTCTTTCCCCATTTTAGGGAAGTTTTCAACTATTATCTCCTCAAGTATTCTCTCATGGTCTTTCTTTTTGTCTTCTTCTTCTGGGACTCCTATGATTCGAATGTTGGAGCGTTTAACATTGTCCCATAGGTCTCTAATATTGTCCTCATTTCTTTTAATTTGTTTTTCTTTTTTCCTCTCTGTTTCATTTATTTCTACAATTCTATCTTCTAGTTCGCTTATCCTGTCTTCTGCCTCTGTTATTCTACTGTTTGTTCCCTCCAGAGTGTTTCTGATCTCATCTATTGCATTATTCATTGTATATTGACTCTTTTTTATTTCTTCTAAGTCCTTATTAAATCTTTCTTCCATCTTCTCAATCCTTTTCTCCAGGTTATTTATCTGTAACTCCATTTTGCTTTCAAGATTTTGAATCATTTTCACCATCAAAATTTGAAATTCTTTATCAGGTAAATTCCCTATATCTTCTTCTTTTGTTTGTGTTGGTGGGCAATTATCTTGTTCCTTTACTTGCTGGGTATTTCTCTGACTCTTCATCTTGCTTATATTGCTTTGCTTGGGGTGGCCTTTCCCTCTTCTTGCAGTTTGTGGAGTTCTCTTTATTACGTAGTTTCTTCGCTGTGTGTGGGGTTGGACGGGTGACTTGTCCGGGTTCCCTGGTTAAGGAAGCATGTGTCGGTGTTCTGGTGGGTGGAGCTGGATTTCTTCTCTCCTTTAGAAGACAATGGGCTGCTTTTCTGGGAGCCTGATGTCCTCTGCCAGTATTCAGAAGTTGTTTTGTGGACTTTACTCCACGTTCAAATGTTCTTTTGATGAATTTGTGGGGGAGAAAGTGGTCTTGCCATCTTATCCCTCCGCCATCTTGTTCCTTCCTCCCCAGAACACTGGATTCTTATATTCCACTTGGTCGTGGAGTATCTCTTCCCAACTGCTCCAGCAAGGTGCAGCCGCTGTACCTTACCTTGGACGAGGGGTATCTCCTCAAGGCCGCGCCTCCTGCTTTGAATGTAGATCAGCTCCTCTCGGCCCTCCGGTGCCCAAGCAGCCACCGCCTCTTGGATGTGGTACAGCTCCTCTCGGCCACCGCCCTAACCCTGGGCGCGGGGTAGCTCATCTCAGCCACGATTCTGGACGTGGTCGGTTGCGCCGGACCCGGGCGTCTCCCGCGTCTGCGCCGCCGGAGCTGGGCATCTCCCGGGTCTGCGCCTGCGCCGCCAGAGCCGGGCGTCTCCCGCGTCTGCGCCTGCGCCGCCGGAGCCGGGCGTCTCCCGCGTCTGTGCCTGCGCCACCGGAGCCGGGCATCTATATATCAGTTCAGTTCAGTTCAGTTCAGTCGCTCAGTCGTGTCTGACTCTCCGCGACCCCATGAATCACAGCACGCCAGGCCTCCCTGTCCATCACCAACTCCCGGAGTTCACTCAAACTCATGTCCACAGAGTCGGTGATGCCATCCAGCCATCTCATTCTCCGTCGTCCCCTTCTCCTCCCGCCCCCAACCTTTCCCAGCATCAGAGACTTTTCCAGTGAGTCAACTCGTCGCATGAGGTGGCCAAAGTATTGCAGTTTCAGCTTTAGCATCAGTCCCTCCAATGAACACCCAGGATTTATCTCCTTTAGAATGGACTGGTTGGATCTTCTTGCAGTATAAGGGACTCTCAAGAGTCTTCTCCAACACCACAGTTCAAAAGCATCGATTCTTCGGCGATCAGCTTTCTTCACAGTCCAACTCTCACATCCATACATGACCACGGGAAAAACCATTGCCTTGACTAGACGGACCTTGGTTGGCAAAGTAATGTCTCTGCTTTTTAATATACTATCAAGGTTGGTCATAACTTTCCTTCCAAGGGGCAAGCGTCTTTTAATTTCATGGCTGCAATCAGCATCCGCAGTGATTTTGGAGCCCAAAAAAATAAAGTCTGACACTGTTTCCACTGTTTTTCCATCTATTTCCCATGAAGGGATGGGACCAGATGCCATGATCTTTGTTTTCTGAATGTTGAGCTTCAAGCCAACCTTTTCACTCTCCTCTTTCACTTTCATCAAGAGGCTTTTGAGTTCCTCTTCACTTTCTGCCATAAGGGTAGTGTCATCTGCATATCTGAGGTTATTGATATTTCTCCCAGCAATCTTGATTCCAGCTTGTGCTTCTTCCAGCCCAGCGTTCCTCATGATGTACTCTGCATATAAGTTAAATAAGCAGGGTGACAATATACAACCTTGACGTACACCTTTTCCTACTTGGAACCAGTCTGTTGTTCCATGTCCAGTTCTAACTGTTGCTTCCTGACCTGCATACAGGTTTCTCAAGAGGCAGGTCAGGTGGTCTGGGATTCCCATCTCTTTCAGAATGTTCCACAGTTTATTGTGATCCACACAGTCAAAGGCTTTGGCATAGTCAATGAAGCAGAAATAGATGTTTTTCTGAAACTCTCTTGCTGTCTCCATGATCCAGCGGATGTTGGCAATTTGATCTCTGGTGCCTCTGCCTTTTCTAAAACCTGCTTGAACATCTGGGAGTTCACGGTTTACATACTGCTGAAGCCTGGCTTGGAGAATTTTGAGCATGACTTTACTAGCGTGTGAGATGAGTGCAATTGTGCGGTAGTTTGAGCATTCTTTGGCATTGCCTTTCTTTGGGATTGGAATGAAGACTTCTAATCAAGTTTCCATATATGAATCAAGATTGAATGGTTGTTTCTTCCTTTCCTTTTACTTGGTGACCTTGAAGAAGAAAAAGATAAACAATGAGATGAATCTGATTATACATTTCTCCTTTCATTCACACTGTCACATCCCTTTTCCTCTTTCCACCTAAGAGGCTCTTCTCCGACTCTCACCTAGCTTATTTAGTGAATTCCTATCTTTTGAGCCACCACCCCCAATTGTTTGTTGGGACCCTCAAATGAGATCGGCACTCACATCCAGCATGAGTGTACAGGCAGGAGTTGTTGAACAAGAGAGAGAAAGAAGCAATTATATTCAAGGCAAAGAGTTGAAGGGAAAGTTCTTACTGGGAGGAAATGTGGAAGGAAGGGGCAAAAGGTATTCCTGGTGCCATGCTGTGAAGGAAGGATTGGGATATCTTATTGAGAGCCTGAGAACTGGCAAGATTAAAGAGCATGTGCATTTCTGAGTGCCTGGATATGTCAACCTTTGAGTCTGAACTGTTTGCATTCCAGTACAGGCATACCTCAGAGATATTATGGGCTCAGTTCCAGATCACTGTGATAAAACAAAAATTGCAAAAAAGTGACACCTAATTTTTTGCCTTCTCAGTGCATGAAAAAATTATGTTTTCACTATCCTGTAGCCTATTGTGTGCAAGAGTATTAATGTACATACTTTAATCAAAAAATACATTATTGCTAAAAACTGCTAACCCTCATCTGTCTTTCAGCCTTCATAGAATTGAAGAGTGTTAGGGCCTTACCCTGGTTTAATCTTCTATCCAGACCACTAAAGCTTTTTCTGTATCAACAATAAGACTGTTTTTCTTTCTTACCATTCATGTTTCACTGAGATAAATTTTTAATTTCCTTTAAAAATTTATTCTGAGCATTCACAACTTGTCTATTTGGTACAAGAGGCCTAGTTTTGGATCTCTTTTCTTCCTTCCTCACTAAGCTTAACCATTTCTAGTATTTGATATAATGTGTGCTGGAGAACACTCTTGAGAGTCCCTTGGACTGAGAGGAGATCCAACCAGTCCATTCTAAAGGAGATTAATCCTGGGTGTTCATTGGAAGGACTGATGCTGAAGCTGAAACTCCAATACTTTGGCCACCTAATGTGAAGAGTTGACTCACTGGAAAAGAGTCTGATGCTGGAAAGGATTGGGGGAGGGAGGAGACGGGGACGACAGAGAATGAGATGGCTGGATGGCATCACCGACTGGATGGACATGAGTTTGCGTGAATTCCAGGAGTTGGTGATGGACAGGGAGGCCTGGCGTGCTGTGATTCATGGGTTCACAAAGAGTCGGACACGACTGAGCGACTGAACTGAACTGACTGAACTGAAGAGACATGTAAGACATATTTTTCTGGGCTCCAAAATTACTGCAGATGGTGATTGCAGCCATGAAATTAAAAGACGCTTCCTCCTTGGAAGGAAAGTTATGAACAACCTAGATAGCATATTAAAAAGCAGAGACATTACTTTGCCAACCAAGGTCCGTCTAGTCAAGGCTATTGTTTTTCCAGTAGTCATGTGTGAATGTGAGTGTTGGACTATAAAGAAAGCTGAGCACAGAAGAACTGATGCTTTTGAACTGTGGTGCTGGAGAAGACTCTTGAGAGTTCCTTGGACTGCAAGGAGATCCAACCAGTTCATCCTAAAGGAGATCAGTCCTGGGAGTTCATTGGAGGGGCTGATATTGCAGCTGAAACTCCAACACTTTGGCCACGTGATGCGAAAAGCTGACTCATTTGAAAAGACCCTGATGCTGGAAAAGATTGAGGGCAGGAGGAGAAGGGGACAACAGAGGATGAGATGGTTGGATGGCATCACTGACACAATGGACAAAGGTTTGGGTGGACTCTTGGAATTGGCGATGGACAGGGAGGCCTGGTGTGCTGTGGTTCATGGGGTTGCAAAGAGATGGACACGACTGAGCGGCTGAACTGAACTGAACTAAAGAGATTTGTAACTCTTCCTTTCACTTGAACATTTAGAGGCCAATTTAACTCAGATGACCATTATATCTACTACTGTGGGCAGGAATCCCTTAGAAGAAATAGAGTAGCCATCATGGTCAACAAAAGAGCCCGAAATGCAGAACTTGGATGCAATCTCAAAAATGACAGAATGATCTCTGTTCATTTCCAAGGCAAACAATTCAATATTACAGTAATTCAAGCCTATGCCCCAACCAGTAACACTGAAGAAGCCGAAGTTGAACGGTTCTATGAAGATCTACAAGACCTTTTAGAACAAACACCCAAAAAAGATGTCCTTTTCCCTGGAGTAACTATCGGGGACCTGCCTTGATATGGACCCAGGGTATCCTCGGGATGAACGGCGTCAGCGTCAGCTGGGGGGAGGGGGTGGCTGATGATTCCTTGGTTTATGCAGGAAACCAATAAAGCCCCAACATGGGGTTTGCTCTGTTTACGTAGTCCACAGGCGCCCTCTTGAATCACTGGAGGCACCCCACCAGGGCACCCCCTCGAGTGAGTCTTAGAAGCCCAGGCAGATAAGTAAACACAGAGGGCCCTGCGCTCCAAGGATCTCAACCAGAAAAAGGAGAATAGAGAAAAGGACGGAAAAAGAGAAAGAACGACAAGGGGAGACCAAGCTTCAGTGAGCAAGGCCCAAAACTTTATTTTCCAGTGCTACTTTTATACCCTAAGTTGTGCACATAAAAAATAGAGAAAGGGAGGTACAGAGTCACGCCAGAATCACGCGGGGTCAACAATCTTGACCCTTATCAGGACCAGGGCTTATTTTTGTATGTCTCATGATACACAAAAGTTTTAGGTGGTTTACATCATCTTCTGGCCAGGAGGCCTGCTAACAGTTTATGGCCCTCTCTCCTAACAAAGGTTAGTTACCTAGAAAAAGGCTGATTCAAGGTGATTTTCCTAAAGTCAGGCGCTATTCTCCAAAGACACATGACAAAGTTACATTCCTATAAGGCAAGGGTGTAGTGAGCTACAAGAAAGGAATTTATTAAGTTAAGATCTGATGTGGTTAAATCAAAGGCTACTACTTATTTTCTCTATATGTGATTAATATATTTCCAAGGATATAATAGAAAATATGGAAACTTTGCAGCAAGCATTGATTCAACAAAGAAATCTTTTTTAGTACTATTCTAAAGATTTTAACTTCTTCAACAGATTCCTGTATTTTAGAATATTAGGCTTTCTGTCCTTGCATGGCTGGGAGGCTGTAAACAGTCACATTCATAGTTGTAAGAGCCCAGACAAACTTGTCAGGCAAGTTAGAAAGCTATCAGAGGGGCTTGGATTGGAACACTCCTATTAAGCCAAGGAGAACTTTTTAACTACAGCTCTGAATTAATGTTTTCAGAGAAAGGTGCTTGGGGGAAGCCCCCGTAAGTATTAGAGGACTTGGTAAGAGACGTAAGATGGTTTTCTTTGGGGTAGATGCTCGGGTAAGTCCAGGGGGTTCCTTGAGTCTTGATTAACCTTTGCCTGTCAGGCCTCTTCCCCAATTGACCTTTGCCATGGGTAGGATTTCCCTCGCTGGCTCCCGGCAAGTAACAGGCAAATTTGGCCTTGGAGCACAGAAAGAAGCAGGGCAAAGGCTAATAGAGTTTTGCCAAGACAATGGTCATAGCAAATACCCTCTTTCCACAACACAAGAGAAGACTCTACACATGGACATCACCAGAGGGTCAACACCGAAATCAGATTGATTATATTCTTTGCAGCCAAAGATGGAGAAGCTTTATACAGTTAGCAAAAACAAGACCAGGAGCTGACTGTGGCTCAGATCATGAACTCCTTATTGCCAAATTCAGACTGAAATTGAAGAAAGTAGGGAAAACCACTAGACCATTCATATATGACCTAAATCAGATCCCTTATAATGATATAGTGGAAGTGAGAAATAGATTTAAGGGACTAGATCTGATAGATAGAGTGTCTGATGAACTCTGGATGGAGGTTCGTGACATTGTACAGGAGACAGGGACCAAGACCATTACCATGGAAAAGAAATGCAAAAAAGCAAAATGGCTGTCTGAGGAGGCCTTACAAACAGCTGTGAAAAGAAGAGAAGCAAAAAGCAAAGGAGAAAAGGAAAGATATAAGCATCTGAATGCAGAGTTCCAAAGAATAGCAAGGAGAGATAAGAAAGCCTTCCTCAGCAATCACTGCAAAGAAAGAAAGGAAAACAACAGAATAGGAAAGACAGGAGATCTCTTCAAGAAAATCAGAGATACTAAGGGAAAATTTCATGCAATGATGGGCTCGATAAAGGACAGAAATGGTATGGACCTAACAGAAGCAGAAGATATTAAGAAGAGGTGGCAAGAATACACAGAAGAACTATACAAAAAAGATCTTCATGACCAAGATAATCACGATGGTGTTATCACTCACCTAGAGCCAGACATCTTGGAAGTGGGCCTTAGAAAACATCACTACGAACAAAGCTAGTGGAGGTGATGGAATTCCAGTTGAGCTATTTCAAATCCTGAACAATGATGCTGTGAAAGTGCTGCACTCAATATGTCAGCAAATTTGGAAAACTCAGCAGTGGCCACAGGACTGGAAAAGGTCAGTTCTCATTCCAATCCCCAAAATAGGCAATGCTAAATAATGCTCAAACTAACGCACAATTGCACTCATCTCACAGGTTAGCAAAGTAATGCTCAAAATTCTCCAAGCCAGGCTTCAGCAATATGTGAACTGTGAACTAACAGATGTTCAAGCTGGTTTTAGAAAAGGCAAAGCCACCAGAGATCAAATTGCCAACATCTCCTGGATCATGGAGAAAGCAAGATAGTTCCAGAAAAACATCTATTTCTGCTTTATTGACTACGCCAAAGCCCTTGACTGTGTGGATCACAACAAACTGTGGAAAATTCTTCGAGATGGGAATACCAGACCTCCTGACCTGCCTCTTGAGAAACCTGTATGCAGGTCAGGAAGCAACAGTTAGAACTGGACATAAAACAACGGACTGGTTCCTAATAGGAAAAGGAGTACGTCAAGGCTGTATATTGTCACCCTGCTTATTTAACTTATATGCAGAGTACATCATGAGGAACGACTGGCTGGAAGAAGCACAGGCTGGAATCAAGATTGAGGGAGAAATATCAATAACCTCAGATATGCAGATGACACCACCCTTATGGCAGAAATTGAAGAGGAACCAAAAAGCCTCTTGATGAAAGTGAAAGAGGAGAGTGAAAAAGTTGGCCTGAAGCTCAACATTCAGAAAACTAAGATCATGGCATCTGGTCCCACCACTTCATGGGAAATAGATGGGGAAACAGTGGAAACAGTGGCAGACTTTAGTTTTTTTTGGGCTCCAAAATCACTGCAGATGCTGATTGCACCCGTGAAAGTAAAAGACGCTTACTCCTTGGAAGGAAAGTTATGACCAACCTAGACAGCATATTAAAAAGCAGAGACGTTAATTTGCCAACCAAGGTACGTCTAGTCAAGGCTATATTTTTTACAGTGGTCATGTATGGATGTGAGAGATGGATTGTGAAGAAAGTTGATTGCCGAAGTATTGATGCTTTTGAACTGTGGTGTTGGAGAAGACTCTTGAGAGTCCCTTGGACTGCAAGGAGATCCAACCAGTCCATTCTAAAGGAGATCAGTCCTAGGTGTTCATTGAAAGCACTGATGCTAAAGCTGAAGCTCCAATAGTCTGGCCACCTCATGTGAAGAGTTGACTCACTGGAAAAGACTCTGATGCTGGGAGGGATTGGGGGCAGGTGGAGAAGGGTACGACAGAGAATGAGATGGCTTGATGGCATCACCGACTGGATGGACATGAGTTTGAGTGAACTCCGGGAGTTGGTGATGGACAGGGAGGCCTGGCGTGCTGTGATTCATGGGGTCGCAAAGAGTCGGATATGACTGAGTGACTGAACTGAATTGAACTGATCTGTCGGGTTGTTAATTGGCCTAAATTCAATATTCCTTTGTTTCAGGGAATAGGGAGTCCCAAGGAGAGAAAGGGAGATAGGGGAATGATCCATCAGTGGAGGAGTCAGAGCACCCACAACATTTATCAAAGAAATTATCCAACTTAGGAGGGTGTGATAGTTCACGGCACTGCAAAATGATTTCAGTAGTAACATCAAACTCACTGATCACAGATCACCATGACAAATATAACAGTAACGAAAAAGCTTGAAATATTATGAGAATTACCAAATATGAAAAGAAGACTCAAAGTGACAAATGTTTTGGAAAAATTGTGCCAATAGTTTTGCTCAACACATGATTGTTACAAATGCCCAACTGTAAAAACAACAGAGTATCTATGAAGCACAATAAAGTGCAGTAAAGCAAGGTATGCCTGTATTAGCCTTTGTTAGTGTTCCAGGAATCCATCCTACATGGATGTATGTATGTGAGTGTGACAGAGATCGTGGGATTTGTCCTGTAGGATCAACCACTTCTGTTGTAGACTAGTATGTGTATCTCATTAAAGGCAGGTTAACTTTGTGTTCTGAAATGCTCAGGGGCATCATTGGTCATTTAAGTCTGAAATGAGCTCTGGTAACTTTCCTCTGGGTAAAAGGTATTTCTTCCATTCTATAGATGATGAATCAGAGGTTCCTAGCATTTCAATTATTAGTCACCCAGCAAATCACACGGAGAAGGCAATGGCGAGCCACTCCAGTACTCTTGCCTAGAAAATCTCATGGATGGAGGAGCCTGGTAAGCTGCAGTCCATGGGGTCGCTAAGGGTCGGACATGACTGAGCGACTTCACTTTCAATTTTCACTTTCACACATTGGAGAAGAAAATGGCAACCCACTCCAGTGTTCTTGCCTGGAGAATCCCAGGGACGGGGGAGCCTGGTGGGCTTCCATCTATGGGGTCACACAAAGTCGGACATGACTGAAGTGACTTAGCAGCAACAGCAGCAGCAGCAGCAGCAGTAGCAGCAAATCACAGAGCAAATATTTGAACCAAATCTTGAAGCCTAGATTTAGGAAGTAATCTCCCTGGTCTGAAGATTCAAACAATTCTATAATATTTAGCTTTGATTTCATATCCTATAATAGCTTCTCTGAAATTTCTTTCTTCAATATGATTAAAAACATCCTTTATGAAAGCTATATGACACAGATGAAAGAAATCAAAGACAACACAAATAGATCAAAAGATACAACTTGTTCTTGGATTGGAAGAATCAATATTGTTAAGATAAATATATCACTCAAGGCTACAAGTAGATTTAATGCAATCCCTATCAAATTCCCAATGACATTTTTTGCAGAACTGGAAATAAAATTTTCAAATTTATATGGAAACACAAAAGACCCCAAATAGTTAAAATAATCTTAAAAAGTAAGAATGGAGCTGCAGGAATCATGGTCTCTGATTTCAGACCACTTCAAAACTACAGTAATCAAAACAGCATGTACTGCTACATAAACTCAAGGATTTATGGTCAATTAATTGGAAGGACTGATGCTAAAGCTGAAGCTCCAATACTTTGGCCACCTCATGCGAAGAGTTGACTCACTGGAAAAGACTCTGATGCTGGGAGGGATTGGGGGCGGGAGGAGAAGGGGACGACAGAGAATGAGATGGCTTGATGGCATCACCGACTTGATGGGCATAAGTTTGAGTAAACTCCAAGAGTTGGTGATGGACAGGGAGGCCTGGCATGCTGTAATTCATGGGGTCGCAGAGAGTCGTACACGACTGAGTGGCTGAACTGAACTGAACTGAACCTAAAAGCAAGGAAGCAGGAATGTACATTGGAGAAAAACAGTTCCTTCAATGAGTGGTATTGGGAAACTGGACAGCTTACATCTAAAAGAATGAAATTAGGTCATTCTCTAATGCCATATACAAAAATAAACAGAATGGATTAAGGACCTAAATGTAACACTGTATGCTCTAAAACTTTTAGAGGAAAGCAGAGGCAGAACACTCTTGGCATAAATTGCAACAATATTTTTAAAAATTGGTTTCCTAGAGTAATGTAAATGAAAACAAAAATAACTAAAGGTGACCTAATTAAACTTAAAGGCTTTTGCACAGCAAACTAAAAAAAAAAAAAAAATGAAGAGACAACCTACTGAATTGGAGAAAATACTTGCATATGATGCTACCAACAAAGGATTGATTTCCAAAATACAAAACTCACACAGCTTAATATCAAAAAAACAAACAAACAATTAAATAAAAAAATGGGGAGAGGACCTAAATGGACATTTCTTCAAAAAAGACATATAGATGACAAACATACCCATGAAAGATGCTCAATCGCTCTAATTATTGGAGAAACAAATATCAAAACTAAGATAAAGTGTCACCTCACACTAGTCAGGTTGGCAATCATTAAAAAGTCTACATACGGTTCACACTGCTTTCAACAAGACAAGAGAAGACTCTACACATGACGTCACCAGATGGTCAACACCGAAATCAGATTAATTATATTCTTTGTAGACAGAGATGGAGAAGCTCTGTACAGTCAGCAAAAACAAGACCAGGAAATGACTGTGGCTCAGATCATTGGCAAATTCAGACTTAAATTGAAGAAAGTGGAGAAAACTACTAGACCATTCAGGTATGACCTAAATCAAATCCCTTATGACTATACAGTGGAAGTGAAAAATATATTTAAGGGACTAGATTTGATAGACAGTGTTTAATGAACTATGGACAGAGGTTCATGACATTGTACAGGAGACAAGGATCAAAAAGAGTCCCAAGAAAACGAAATGCAAAAAAGCAAAATGGCTGTCTGAGGAGGCCTTACAAATAGGTGTGAAAAGAAGAGACATGAAAAGCAAAGGAGAAAAGGAAAGATACAGCCATTTGAATGCAGGGTTCCAAAGAATAGCAAGGAGAGATAAGAAAGACTTCCTCAGTGATCAGTGCAAAGAAGTAGAGGAAAACAACAGAATAGGAAAGACTAGATATCTCTTCAAGAAAATTAGAGATACCAAGGGAACATGTCATGCAAAGATGGGCTCGATAAAGGACAGAAATGGTATGGACCTAACAGAAGCAGAAGATATTAAGAAGAGGTGGCAAGAATACACAGAAGAACTGTACAAAAAAGATCTTCACGACCAAGATAATCACAATGGTGTGATCACTCACCTAGAGCCAGACAGCCAGGAATGTGAAGTCAAGTGGGCCTTAGAAAACATCACTAAGGACAAAGTGGAGGTGAAGTAATTCCAGTTGAGCTATTTCAAATCCTGAAAGATGATGCTGTGAAAGTGCTGCACTCAATATGTCAGCAAATTTGGAAAATTCAGCAGTGGCCACAGGACTGGAAAAGGTCAGTTTTCATTCCAATCCCAAAGAAAGACAGTGCCAAAGAATGCTCAAATTACCACACAAATGCACTCATCTCACGTGCTAGTAAAGTAATGTTCAAAATTCTCCAAGCCAGACTTCAGCAATACATGAACTTCCAGATATTCAAGCTGGTTTTAGAAAAAGCAGAGGATCCAGAGATTAAATTGCCAACATCTGCTGGATCATCAAAAAAGCAAGAGAGTTCCAGAAAAACATCTATTTCTGGTTTATTGATTATGCCAAAGCCTTTGACTGTGTGGATCACAAGGAACTGTGGAAAATTCTTCAAGAGATGGGAATACCAGACCACCTGACCAGTCTTTTGAGAAACCTGTATGCAGGTCAGGAAGCAACAGTTAGAACTGGACATGGAACAACAGACTGGTTCCAAATTGGAAAAGGAGTACGTCAAGGCTGTATATTGTCACCCTGTTTATTTATTTATATGCAGAGTACATCATGAGAAACATTGGGCTGGAAGAAGCACAAGTTGGAATCAAGATTGCTGGGAGAAATATCAATAACTTCAGATATGTAGATGACACCACCCTTATGGAAGAAGAACTAAAGAACCTCTTGATGAAAGTGAAAGAGGAGAGTGAAAAAGTTGGCTCGAAGCTCAACATTCAGAAAACAAAGATCATGGCATCCGGTCCCATCACTTCATGGGAAATAGATGGAAAAACAGTGGAAACAGTGTCAGACTTTATTTTTTGGGCTCCAAAATCACTGCAGATGCTGATTGCAGCCATGAAATTAAAAGACGCTTACTCCTTGGAAGGAAAGTTATGACCAACTTAGACAGCATATTAAAAAGCAGAGACATTACTTTGTCAACAAAGATCCATCTAGTCAAGGCTATGGTTTTTCCATTAGTCATGTATGAATGTGAGATTTGACTATAAAGAAAACTGAGGACTGAAGAATTGATGCTTTCGAACTGTGGTGTTGGAGAAGACTCTTGGGAGTCCCTTGGACTGCAAGTAGATCCAACCAGTCCATCCTAAAGGTGATCAGGCCTGGATGTTCATTGGAAGGACTGATGTTGAAGCTGAAACTCCAATACTTTGGCCACCTGATGTGAAGAGCTGACTCATTTGAAAAGACCCAGGTGCTGGGAAGGATTTAGGGCAGGAGTAACAGGGGACAACAGAGGATGAGATGGATGGAATCACCGATTCAATGGACATGGGTTTAGGTGGACTCCGGGAGTTGATGGATGGACAGGGAGGTCTGGTGTGCTGTGGTCCGGGGAGTCACCAAGAGTTGGACACAACTGAATGAATGAACTGAACTGAACTGAAAAATGTCTACATGTAATAAATGCTAGACAGGGTATGAAAAACAAACAAACAAAAAAACCTCCTACACTATGGGTGAGATTGTAAATCATTATATGATCCTACAATATGTAGGATCTGGAGAAAACTCTCATTTGAAAAAATACATGCACCACACTGTTCACAGCAGCACTATTTAGAATAGCCATGGTGTACAAGTAACTTATGACCTTTGACAGATGAATGGGCAAAGAAGACGTGGTATATATATACACGGGAACAGTGCTCAGCCATAAAAGTTATAAAACAATGCTATTTGCAGCAACATGGATGGACCTAGAGATTATTGTACAAAGTAAAATAGTCAGACAGAGAAAGAAATATCATATGATAGTACTTACATGTGGAATCTAAAAAAATAATACAAATGAACTTATTAATAAAACAGAGCTAGACTGATAGACATAGAAAACAAACTTATGGTTAACAAAGTGGGTAACAGTGGGGAGAAGGGAAATAAATTAGGAGTTTGGGATTAATATAACACATTATAATATATGATATAAGTGAACAACAAGGACCTACTGTATAGCACAGGCAACTATACACAATTCTTATAATACACTATAATGGAAACTAGTAAAGAAAGAATATGTGTGTGTGTGTCTGTGTGTGTGTCTCTGTCTGTGTAGCTGAATCCCTTTGTTGTGCACTTAAAACTAAGACAGTATTGTAAATTAACGATGTGCTGTGCTCAGTCATGTTCAATCCTTTGCGACCCTATGGACTGTAGTCCACCAGGCTTCTCTGTCCATGGGACTTTCTTGGCAAAAATACTTGAGTGGGTTGCCATTTCCTTCTCCATGGGATCTTTCCAAACCAGGGATAGAATCCAGGTCCTCCTCATTGTAGGTAGATTCTTTACCATCTGAACCATCACAGATGCCCAAGAATACTAGAGTGGGTAGCCTATCTCTTCTCCATGGGTCCTTCCCTGACCAAGGAATCAAACCAGGCTCTCCTGCATTGTAGGTGGATTCTTTACCAACTGAACTACCAGAGAAGCCCATAATTAGCAATACTTCAACATAAAAAATTAAATTTAAAAATATTCTTTTAAAAAAGAATGATTGAGAGTCCCTTATACTGCAAGGAGATCCAACCAGTCCATTCTAAAGGAGATCAATCCTGGGTATTCATTGGAAGGACTGATGCTAAAGCTGAAACTGCAATACTTTGGCCACCTCATGCGACGAGTTGACTCACTGGAAAAGACTCTGATGCTGGGAAAGGTTGGGGGCGGGAGGAGAAGGGGACAACAGAGAATGAGATGGCTGGATGGCATCACCGACTCTGTGGACATGAGTTTGAGTGAACTCCGGGAGTTGGTGATGGACAGGGAGGCCTGGCGTGCTGTGATTCATGGGGTCGCGGAGAGTCGGACACGACTGAGCGACTGAACTGAACTGAACTGAACTGAAGTGGCAAGGATTAGTTATTCCACCTGCTGGGCTCTCTGTGTATTAACAGCAGTCTAGTTTTTTAAAGACTTCTACTTTGGAGCAATGATAGCCCACCAGATGATCTTACCTTGAAGAAACTATGACTTATGGATCTCAGCTGCCTTTTATCCCTGCTGCTGCTGCTGCTAAGTCACTCCGACTCTGTGTGACTCTATAGACGGCAGCCCACCAGGATCCCCAGTCCCTGGGATTCTCCAGGCAAGAACACTGGAGTGGGTTGCCATTTCCTTCTCCAGTGCATGAAAGTGAAAAGTGAAAGTGAAGTCGCTCAGTCCTGTGTGACTCTTCGCGACCCCATGGACTGCAGCCTACCAGGCTCCTCCGCCCATGGGATTTTCCAGGCAAGAGTACTGGAGTGGTTGCCATTGCCTTCTCTGACCTCTTATCCTTAACTGATGCCAATTCAAAGCAGACGAGTGTAAGCCTATCATCTTCCTCACAGTTGATACTGGTCAGTTGCCATCCATAAATGAGGACTTCCATCACTTTTGTATTATCTTGTAAATCACAATATATGCTTTTATTACATATCTATTTCTGCAAAAGAAAATTAGCACCCATCCTCTGATAACTGGATCATAAATCTTCACAGCTTTGAAAATGTGATATTAGTGGAAACTTTTGTCTCATACCAGTTGCTATGAGCTGGAGGTCCAGAATTACACGTACCAAATAGTGTTAGATATCTTGTTCAGTTTATACTTCCATTAAAATTCTATCTTTCCTTCCTTTAGGTGTTTTTGTGCTGGGTTCTTCTAGAAAAAGGAATTACTTTCCTAACTTTTCCTGCTTCCATTTCAGAATAGCTGAGATTTCCCAAGGAAATTGGAAGTGGTGTGGTTTGACAAGCTTAACAGGTTTCTCTGGATCTCCCCTAGAACTGACTGGAAAGGCTATTCATGTCTTATTTTGGGTCTCAAAAGATTGTTGCAAATCTTCCTTAAGTGAATTGTTATTTCAACATTTGATCTATCTTTTCTATTTATTTGTTCTTCACTACTCTGTCCAAATTTTGAATCTAGATCATCTGATTTAATTTTTGTAGTTCCTATGTCACTTACTTTATTCATTAATTGTACAAATACACTTGTGTGCAGTTACTTAGCATGTACAGAAAACAGCAGTGGGTAAGTAGGGTCACACTAGATTGCATGCATAGTGGGATATGAAACATACTTCATGCAAAAGTTAGGTCAGCTGAGTTTAGTATTAATATGATGTGTTAGCACTGAAATACCTATCCTGATTCTAAGACTTTCACAAAATTTTGCATTTCATTGTCTATATTAATTCCTTAAGCAATGAAACAACTGATTTTTCTAATCTTTTTAATGCCCATATTTCTCTTTGAAGTTAATGCCAGAATTTGTTGCCCAACAATTTTTGATGAAAGAATATGAAAAGGTGAGAGACTTTAGAGTTTAAATGATCAGAATCTTAGTTAATTGTTAATAAGAGCTGATTCTAGGGGAAAGTAGTCGATTGATTTCTTACCTTTTTTTTTTTTTAAGCAGATTTTACATTTATTGTGTGTCAGCTATATAAAAGCATTATCTCTTTAGCATAGCAAACTAGATATGATTTTTCAAAATTTACAGATATAAGCATAGTGACCTGAAACAGACCAGTCTTTTTTAAAATTTTAATTGGAGGCTAATTACTTTACATTATTGTATTGGTTTTGCCATACATTGACATGAATCTTCCCCAGGTGTACATGTGTTCCCCATCTTGAACCCCTCCCACATCCCTCCCCATCCCATCCCTCTGGTTCATCCCAGTACACCAGCCCCGAGCATCCTGTATCATGCACTGAACCTGGACTGGCAATTCATTTCATATATGATAATATACATGTTTCAATGCCATTCTCCCAAATCATCCCACCCTCGCCCTCTCCCACAAAGTCCAAGAGACTGTTCTACTCATCTGTGTCTCTTTTGCTGTATCACATACAGGGTTACCATTATCATCTTTCTAAATGCCATATATATATACATTAGTATGCTGTATTGATATTTTTGTTTCTGGCTTACTTCACTCTGTATAATCTTTACGTTGCAACGGTGAATGGAATTGTTTCCTTAATTTCTCTTTCTATTTTCTCATTGTTAGTGTATAGGAATGCAAGGGATTTCTGTGTGTTGATTTTATATCCTGCAACTTTTCTATATTCATTGATTATCTCTAGTAACTTTCTGGCAGAGTCTTTAGGGTTTTCTTTGTAGAGGATCATGTCATCTGGAAACGGTGAGAGTTTTACTTCTTCTTTTCCAATTTGGATTACTTTTATGTCTTTTTCTGCTCTGATTGCAGTGGCCAAAATTCAAAAACTATGTTGAATGGTAGTGGTGAGAGTGGGCACTCTTGTCTTGTTCCTGAGTTTAGGGGAAACGCTTTCAATTTTTCACCCTTGAGGATAATGTTTGCTGTGGGTTTGTCAAATATAGCTTTTATTATGTTGAGGTATGTTCCTTCTATTCCCGCCTTCTGGAGAGTTTTTATCATAAATGGATGTTGAATTTTGTCAAAGAATTTCTCTGTATCTATTGAGATAATCATACAGTTTTTATTTTTCATTTTGTTAATGTGGTGTATTACATTAATTGATTTGCGGATATTGAAGAATCCTTGCATCCTTGGGATAAAGCCCACTTGGTCATGATGTATGATCTTTTTGATGTGTTGTTGGATTCTGATTGCTATAATTTTGTTAAGGATTTTTGCATCTATGTTCATCAGTGATATTGGCATGTAGTTTTCTTTTTTGGTGGCATCTTTGTCAGGTTTTGGTATTAGGGTGATTCTGGCCTCATAGAATGAGCTTGGAAGTTTACTTTCCTCTGCAATTTTCTGGAAGAGTTTGAGTAGGATAGGTGTTAGCTTTTCTCTAAATTTTTGGTAGAATTCAGCTGTGAAGGCATCTGGACCCGGGCTTTTGTTTGCTGTAAAATTTCTGGTTACAGCTTCTATTTCCGTGCTTGTGATGGGTCTGTTAAGATTTTCTATTTCTTCCTGGCTCAGTTTTGGAAAGTTGTACTTTTCTAAGAATTTGTCCATTTCTTCCAAGTTGTCCACTTTATTGGCATATTCGGACACTACTGAGCGACTGAACTGAACTGAACTGAACTGAATTGCTGATAGTAGTCTCTTATGATCCTTTGTATTTCTGTGTTGTCTGTTGTGATCTCTCCAATTTCATTTATAATTTTATTGATTTGGTTTTTCTCCCTTTGTTTCTTGATGAGTCTGGCTAGTGGTTTGTCAATTTTATTTACCCTCTCAAAGAACCAGCTTTTGGTTTTGTTGATTTTTGCTATGGTCTTTTCTGTTTCTTTTGCATTTATTTCTGCCCTAATTTTTAATATTTCTTTCCTTCTACTCACCCTGGGGTTCTTCATTTCTTCCTTTTCTAGTTGCTTCAGGTGTAGAGTTAGGTTATTTAGTTGACTTTTTTCTTGTTTCTTGAGGTAAGCCTTTATTGCTATGAACCTTCCCCTTATCACTGCTTTTACAGTGTCCCAGAGGTTTCGGGTTGTTGTGTTTTCATTTTCATTCATTTCTATGCATATTTTGATTTCTCTTTTGATTTCTTCTATGATTTGTTCGCTATTCAGCAGCATGTTGTTCAGCCTCCATATGTTGGAATTTTTAATAGTTTTTCTCCTGTAATTGAAATCTACTCTTACTGCATTTTGGTCAGAAAAGATGCTTGGAATGATTTCAATATTTTTTGAATTTACCAAGGCTAGATTTAAGGCCCAGGATGTGATCTATCCTGGAGAAGGCTCCGTGTGCGCTTGAAAAGAAGGTGAAATTCATTGTTTTGGGGTGAAATGTCCTATAGATATCAATTAGGTCTAACTGGTCTATTGTATCATTTAACGTTTGTGTTTCCTTGTTAATTTTCTGTTTAGTTGATCTATCCATAGGCATGAGTGGGGTGTTAAAGTCTCCCGCTATTATTGTGTTATTGTTAATTTGCCCCTTCATAGTTGTTAGTAATTGTCTTACATATTGTGGTGCACCTCTGTTGGGTGCATATATATTCATAATTGTTACATCTTTTTCTAGGATTGATCCTTTGATCATTACGTAGTGTCCTTCTTTGTCTCTTTTCACAGCCTTTGTTTTAAAGTCTATTTTATCTGATATGAGTATTGCTACTCCTGCTTTCTTTTGGTCTCTATTTGCATGGAATATCTTTTTCCAGCCTTTCACTTTCAATCTGTTTGTGTCCCTCGTTTTGAGGTGGATCTCTTGTAGACAACATATACGGGGGTCTTGTTTTTGTATCCATTCAGCCAGTCTTTGTCTTTTGGTTGGGGCATTCAACCCATTTACATTTAAGGTGATTATTGATAAGTATGATCCCGTTGTCACTTACTTTATTGTTTTGGGTTCGAGTTTATACACCCTTTCTGTGTTTCCTGTCTAGAGAAGGTCCTTTAGCATTTGTTGGAGAGCTGGTTTGGTGATGCTGAATTCTCTCAGCTTTTGCTTGTCTGTAAAGCTTTTGATTTCTTCTTCATATTTGAATGAGATCCTTGCTAGGTACAGTAATCTGGGCTTCAGGTTATTTTCTTTCATTACTTTAAGTATGCCCTGCCATTCCCTCCTGGCCTGAAGTGTTCCTATTGAAAGATTAGTTCTTATCCTCATCTGCCTCTTATCCTTAAGGGGATCCCCTTGTGTGTTATTTTTTGTTTTTCCCTTGCTGCTTTTAATATTTATTCTTGTGTTTGATCTTTGTTAATTTGACTAATATGTGTCTTGGGGTATTTTGCCTTGGGTTTATCCTGTTAGGGACTCTCTGGGTTCTTGGACTTGGGTGATTATTTCCTTCCTTCTAATAGTTTTCGACTATTATCTGAAGTATTTTCTCATGGTCTTTCCTTTTGTCTTCTTCTTCTGGGACTCCTATGATTTGAATGTTGGGGTGTTCCAGAAGAAGAAGTCTGGGAGGTCTTGTCCCAGAGGTCTCTGAGATGGTCCTCATTTCTTTTAATTCGTTTTTCTTTTTTCCTCTCTGTTTCATTTATTTCTACCATTCTATCTTCTAACTCACTTATCCTATCTTCTGCCTCCGTTATTCTACTGTTGGTTCCCTCCAGAGTGTTTTTGATCTCTCTATTGCATTATTCATTGTATATTGACTCTATTTTATTTCTTCTAGATCCTTATTAAACCTTTCTTGCATCTTCTCGATCCTTGTCTCCAGATTATTTATCTGTAACTCTAATTTGTTTTCAAGATTTTTGATCGTTTTCACTATCATCATTCGGAATTCTTTAACAGGTAGGTTCCCTGTCTCTTCCTCTTTTGTTTGTGTTGGTGGACATTTATCCTGTTCCTTTACGTGCTGGGTATTTCTCTGCCTCTACATCTTGCTTGTATTGCTGTGCTTGGGGTGGCCTTTCCGTCTTCTGGCAATTTGTGGAGTTCTCTTTATTGTGGAGTTTCCTCACAGTGGGTGAGGTTGGAAGGGTGGCTTGTCAAGGTTCCCTGGTTAGGGAAGCTTGTGTCAGTGTTCTGGTGGGTAGAGCTGGATTTCTTCTCTCTGGAGTGCAATGAAGTGTCCAGCAATAAGTTATGAGATGTCAGTGGGTTTGGAGTGACTTTGGGCAGCCTGTATATTGAAGCTCAGGGCTATGTTCCCGTGTTGCTGGAGAATTTGTGTGGTATGTCTTGCTCTGGAACTTGTTGACCCTTGGGTGGTGCTTGATTTCAGTGAAGGTATGGAGGCGTTTAATGAGCTCCTATTGATTAATGTTTCCTGGAGTCAGGAGTTCTCTGGTGTTCTCAGGATTTGGACTTAAGCCTCTGACTTTGGTTTTCAGTATTATTCTTGCAGTAGCCTCAAGACTTCTCCATCTGTCATTTCCAAGGCGGTTCCCTCTTTTTAGCTTCTGTTTGCTGGTCTCTTCAGTGTCTAATTTCCACCCTGACACTAGGGGGGTGGTGGTGGACACTTTATAATCCTCCCTTGTTTAGTCATGCTGTGGGGAGGGAGGAAGCTGTAGACAAATATCACTGGTGTCTGTGGGGAGTGCTCGCAGTGTCTCACCATACAGGGTTTGCCCCCGCTCATAGTGTGTGTGCTGTCCCATTCTGTCCTGCACAGTATCTAGGTTGCTCTGTTGGAAACTATCTAAGGCCAGCGCTGGGTTGCATGCACTTCCCGGGTCTAAGCCGCTCAGGTTCAGGTACTCAGGTACTCCACAGAAGCGCAGACTTGGTTGGGCCTGCGTTTTGTGCCCTTCCCCTGTCTGAGCAGCTCAGGTGACCAGCTGTTTGGCAATCGCGGTCGCTATGACTTATGGCCTCCCTGGTTCCTACAGCTTGGTTTTCTGGGTGTACAACTGGTGCACTCAGGTGGATGTCGACTGGCCAGAAACCCAAGAAGTCTTGGTTAGCAAAGAAGCCTGCTTGAAGTTTGGTATCAGATGCCTCTCTGGGGCCACGATTGCCCCCTTCCGGCTCTGGCTGCCCTCCCCTGCCTGTCTCAGCGGGGGATGGGGGATGGGCCGTCTGCAGCCGGCTAGCTGTAGTCCGCCCTTTGTTCTGTGAGCAGGTCTTTCCTTGGAAGGAAAGTTATGACCAACCTAGATAGTATATTAAAAAGCAGAGACATTACTTTGCCAACGAAGTTCCGTTTAGTCAAGGCTATGGTTTTTCCTGTGGTCATGTATGGATGTGAGAGTTGGACTGTGAAGTAAGCTGATCGCCGAAGAATTGATGCTTTTGAACTGTGGCGTTGGAGAAGACTCTTGAGAGTCACTTGGACTGTGAGGAGATCCAACCAGTCCATCCTAAAGGAAATTAGTCCTGGGTGTTCATTGGAAAGACTGATAGATACTAAAGCTGAAACTCCAATACTTTGGCCACCTCATGCAAAGAGTTGACTCACTGGAAAAGACTCTGATGCTGTGAAGGATTGGGGGCAGGAGGAGAAGGGGACGACAGAGAATGAGATGGCTGGATGGCATCACCGACTCTGTGGACATGAGTTTGAGTGAACTCCGGGAATTGGTAATGGACAGGGAGGCCTGGCATGCTGTGATTCACGGGGTCACAGAGAGTCGGACACTACTGAGGGACTGAACTGGACTGAAAATAGTATAGTGTTTAGCACGTAGATGCTCAACAAATATCGATGAATGAATTAATGAATGAATCAGTGGTCCCCTGTTATTCATGAGTAGGAGGAAATACTGGGAAATAATTTGAAAGGGAGAGAAGAGACTCATACATGGAGCAGGGATTCTGTTCCCAAGCAGACAACTTCCAATCAAATTCATCCTAAACAAGTCAACTTTTCAATACATAAACAGAAAGACCTCCATCTCTCCTACCATTCCGCTTACAACCACATTCTGATCTGCTTGCCCTTTATCAGAAGAGTTCAAATCCTCAAAAATTACTAAAACTGAGTAAGTTTACGAAGTGGTGCTGACTACTTTTAAGCAGCTTGGCCTATGAGTGGTAGAGGCTTCTGCAGGGACACTGTAACTCTACAGAACTAAGACTTTCAGGATTTCCCCCCTTTGGTGAATTCCTCTGGTGAATTTAAATCATCTCCTTGGTCCTATTAGGTATTAGACATGTAACTATAATGCTGATAATAATAACAATCAACAAAGTTTGATTTTATGTTTTAACACTTACTGCATTCCAACATAAATTATCTTAATTCTCCCAACAACCCAAAGGACACCTGAGATTAACATTTTAGTTTTGCAAATGAGGCCAAATGGGTTTAGCTAAGTTGTACTGTATTTTAGAACTGCTGCTTTGTGATTGTTATTTTACAACTGTTGATTCAAACCCAGGGTTTTCTTACTGTGTGTTCTTTATACGATTGCGTGCGTGCCTGCTGTCACTTCAGTCATGTTCGTCTCTGTGCAACCCTATGGACTCTAGCCTGCCAGGCTCCTCTGTCCATGGGATTATCCAGTCAAGAATACTGGAGTGGGTTGCCACGCCCTCCTCCAGGGGATCTTTCCAACCCAAGAGTCAAACCCGGGTCTCATGTCTCCTGCATTGGTAAGTAGGTACTTTATTACTAGCACCACCCGGGAAGCCCCTTTATATGATTACCAACACTGAAAATTGTACTTGTGGTTCTGATTTTTTTGGTGCTGTCTGAGAGTTATAGTGCCATATATGTGTCTATTGGTCTGTAGAAAAGCAGAGATGTGCAGACAGGCAGATGACTAGAACTGTTTCATCTTTTTCTGAAAGAAAATGATAGAATTTTTTTTTCCCCAAACAGGAAATGAGAATTTAAAAATTGTTCTGAAAGGGGCAAGTAAGTGTGGCAACACATTCCTTTGTTTGAACCTAGATTGTATACACCCCTCTTCTGTTGGGGCATGGTATCTCTTGGGGCTTATATTTATCTTACTCTTATATTCTCACTTTTCCCTTTGCTTCCTTTACACTCAATAAACTTTTTTTTTTTTTTTTAAAGCAGAAGTGAGGCTACTACACTCTTATTTCTTGATACTGTTACCCTGGGTATCAGAATGAAAACCACATCATTTATCATAATTCATAACATTATAGCTCAAAGAAACCAAGTAATTTGTGAAGTTCAATTTCCATATTTTAGTATAGGTCAGGAAAGGTGTGTGACCCACTTTGGGTCAGAGTTAGTTAGTGACAGAGCCGTGATTAAAGCTCAGGCCTCCTGACTCCCACTCTATGTCCACAGGGCCTCCTATGAGTGTAGGGAACACATGCCCTTCTGCACAGTTCAGACAAAGCTGGGAGGCAGGTGTCTCCCCGTAGGCCTGGAGAAAGGATTCCTAGGAGGACTGTTTTCTAGAGCTGCTTTTTTTCACTTCCTGCTCTGCATACTCACCTTCGCAATTAGTATTAATTGAGGAAGGCAAGAGGAGAAAACCGGGGCCTCCCCCAAAGCTCCCAGATCCTCCACTCAGGCAGGGAGAAGTCTCTGCAGAGAAAAATGCTGATAATCACTGAAGTTGAGGCTCAGCTTCATTAAGCAGGCACAGCCTCTCCTGGGAACAGTTTCCTAGCCTTACTCTCTGTTTTCCCCAGTTCAACTAAACTGCTCCTCATTTGTCTTCTCATTAAAAAACTAGTTAGCACATTGCTCTGTTCCCCTGAGTTGTTCAGAAGAAAAGTTTTGTGGGAGGATTTCCTTAGCTGCATAGATGTGGTTCTCATGCTTCCCCTAAGGGATATCTCAGTATCCAGGTCCTTCAAACAAGGGGTATGCAGCAGTAATAATTCAGCAATGGGCGAGTCTCCTTTGCTTGACCAAAGGGAAGTGGAAGGAAAGATCCGGACTAGCTAAGGATATGAAAGTTCAGTGAAGCTGCCTGAGATCTAACTCAGAAGGAGGGGAATGTGAGATTTGTTCGGACACACCGCTCAAAGATTTCCAGGCTCATCTTGTGCTATTGAGCCTCTGAGCAGGTGTCCATGCCATCTGGACTCCTCCCCACATACAGAATTTCTACAGACTGTGCACATTGGTACAGCTGTTCACGTTCACCACGCACTCTCACATTTCAGCAGTGCCCTCAAGGCAGGACAGGTTAAATATTATTATTCTCTGTTTTTTAAATAGATGCCTGAAACCTATCTGGTACAGAGACTGACCTCACTGTTAGAGGGCTTTCTAGACCTTATTGGGCTTCCCTTGTGGCTCAGCTAGTAAAGAATATGCCTGCAATGTGGGAGACCTGGGTTCAATCCCTAGATTGGGAAGATCCCCTGGAGGAGGGCATGGCAACCCACTCCAGTATTCTTGCCTGGAGAATCCCCATGTACAGAGGAGCCTGGCGGGCTACAGTCCATGGGGTCACAAAGAGTCGGAATGGATGAGTGACTAAGCACAGCACATATATTTACCACCAACACATTAGTAGTAATAGCAGTAATACTATTCAGTGAGTGCCCACTATAATGGATATATAACTTACACGACACGAAGACACTGAGGCTCAGAAAGGCTATGCAGCTCTTTAGGATCATATAGCAAAAATGATGGGTCTAATGATCACATCTAAGTGAGGGGCGAAAGGGGAGAACATTTTATATAAAGGATAGGTAGGGAGATGGGTTTAATAATTAGCAACAGATGGAAAGGCACACATATAAGGGGGAATAAATGGGAGATGCAATTAAAGAGAGACTCAGAGAATGTTAGAGGTCATTACTGCCTGGATTTTACTTTCCCTGAACTGTGGCATCTGGATCTACCAAAACACTCATCCGTAGTCTCTTGAAGTGTTCATTTTCTGTGTGAAACAGCAGAAACAGAAGATCCATTAGTATATCAGGGGTCTCAGATCCTCCTCCAGTTTCCACATCTGCTCTGCCTCTTGCCATTAACAGGAGCTTTTAGCTAAATTATACTGTCATCCAGTCCTTGATTCCCGGACCTCAATCCATATGCTGAAGCACTAGTCTTGTTGACTCTTTTGATAAAGAAAGTTATTCCACTTGTTCAGAATGCACCCTGGTCTGTGTCTTCCAAAGGTAGGCAAGTGTTCTGGAACGAGAAATTCTTTTTCATTCTTCACATTCGTTCAGCAGTTCCTGTGTGACCCTAGCCAAAAACAGACCTGGCACTCTTGAAACATCAAAGAAGACACCAGAAAGTCATCCAATTCCATACTTTCAAGCAAACAATATCAGAACTGTAATGCATAAAGCCAAAGAGTACCAAGTACAAGACAGACTGAAATGCTGCTGCTAAGTTGCTTCAGTCGTGTCCGACTCTGTGCGACCCCATAGACGGCAGCCTACCAGGCTCTTCCATCCATGGGATTTTCTAGGCAAGAGTACTGGAGTGGCTTGCCATTGCCTAGACTGAAATAGGAAGCAGAAATGGGGACCCAAAGCTCTGGTCACTCCCTGTCCCCTTTTCTATCCTGGCTCCTCAAACAATTACCCTGGTGAGATGATTAAGTTTATTCTCATTTTTTTCAGATGAGAGAGCTGAAGGCTGAGAAAGGGATGAGCTACCAAAAATTCACAGCTCATTAGGGGCTAAGATAAGACCAGAGCTTGGCAGAGACAGGTCACAGTATGGATCATGAATGTTCTTTATAAAAAACATCTCATCCTCTGTTGCCCCCTTCAGTCTTTGCCAGGGTCAGGATTTTTTCCAATGAGTCAGTTCTTTGCATCAGGTGGCCAAAGTATTGGAGCTTCAGCTTCAGCATCAGTCTTTCCAGTGAATATTCAGGACTGATTTCCTTTAGGGTTGACTGGCTTGATCTCCTTGCTGTCCAAGGGGCTCTAAGTCTTCTCCAGCATCACAGTTTAAAAGCATCAGTTCTTCAGTGCTCAGGTTTTTTTATGTCCAGTTCTCACATGGTACATTACTACTGGAAAAACCATAGCTTTGACTAGATGGACCTTTGTCAGCAAAGTAATATCTCTGCTTTTTAATATGCTGTCTAAGTTGGTCATAAATTTTTTTTCCAAAGAGCAAGCGTGTCTTAACTTTACTGCAGCAGTCACCATCTGCAGTAATTTTGGAGCCCAAGAAAATAAACTCTGTCACTGTTATGTCACTGACTGGGGAAACAGATTCTTGGAGGGCACAAACAAAACCTTGTGTGAACCTGGACCCAAAAGAAAGGAGCAGCATCCCCACAAGAGACAGAGCCAGACTTGCCTGTGAGTGTCTAGGAGTCTCTGGCGAAGGTGTGGGTTTTACAGTGGCCTGCTGTGGGATCAGGGGCACTGAGTACAACAGTAAGTCCTTTTGAAGGAGGTCCCCATTACCCTTACCCCTACTATAGTTTGGCCAGGGAAGGAACACAGCCCTTCCCATCAACAGAAAGTTGGATTAAAGATTTACTGAGCATGCCCCCCCCCCCAAAAAAAAACAATATCCAGATTCCCCCACAGTCAGTCTCTTCCATACAAGCCTCTTATCCTATCCATCAAAGGGCAGACAGAATGAAAACCACAATCACAGAAAACTAACCAAACTGATCACGTGGACCACAGCCTTGTCTAATTCAATGAAACTATGAGCCACACTGTGTAGGGCCGCCTAAGATGGATGGGTCATGGTAGAGAATTCTGACAAAACGTGGTCCACTGGAAAAGGCAATGGCAAACCATTCAGTATTCCCGCCTTGAGAACCCCATGAACAGTATGAAAAGGCAAACACACAGAACAGAGAGGAAAACGTGTTGGTCCAGATCCCTTTTAGGTTATATGTCTGCTGCCTTCTAAGTTGCTTCAATCATGTCCAACTCTTTGCAACCCATGGACTCTAGCCCACCAGGCTCCTCTATTCATGGGATTCTCTGGGCAAGAATACTAGAGTGGGTTGTCATGCCCTTTTCCAGGGGATCATCCCAAACTAGGGACCAAATCTGCACCTCCTGTGACTCCTGCATTGGCATTCAGGTTCTTTACCGCTAGCGCCACCTATATGATTCCAAATAAAAAAACTTAACCTCTGTCTGAACAACTGTTTCCTTGATTTTTAAATAAAAATATTTATAATGATCACCACACAGTTCTATAAAGATTAAAGAAAACAAAACCTTTAAAGTGATGCTTAAGTGTTCCTGAAACTTGATATATCAAGCTTTATTTATATTCATAATATATTTATATATATAAATATATAATATATTTATAATATAAAAAGCTTTATTATTTTAGGAGCAGGGCCAGGGGCTTTGAAGCTTGGTTCCTGAATTCAGTCATTATCTCTACCACTTTCTTTCTGCATGACCTTAAACAATTCACTTAACCTTCCTATTTTCCATATGTAAAAGTCTCCCTCATCTGTAAAATGAGGACAAGAGTAGACCCTCATTCAAATAATTCTTTTGAGGATTGTTGTTGTTGCTCAGCCACTGAGTCGTGTCTGACTCTTTGTGACCCCATGGACTGCAGAACGCCAGGCTTCCCTGTCCTTCACTATCTCCTGGAGTTTGCTCAAACTCATGTCCAATGAGTCAGTGATGCCATCTAACCATCTTATCCTCTGCGGCCCCCTTCTCAGCAAACAGAATAGAAAATATTACATATGCTGCTGCTGCTGCTGCTAAGTCACTTCAGTCGTGTCCGACTCTGTGTGACCCCACAGATGGAAGCCCACCAGGCTCCCCGTCCCTGGGATTCTCCAGGCAAGAACACTGGAGTGGGTTGCCATTTCCTTCTCCAATGTGTGAAAGTGAAAAGTGATATGAGATAGTTTTTATTACTATCACATAAATTATTCATCACATAAATTTCTGCAGTGGGAATTTCTTCCCTTAAGCATGCTTGATTTTACATATATCTCACATTTTTGTCACATGTGTGGGTTAATAGAACTGATAATAATTCAAACTGAGCATTGTCCTTGGGCTTAGGTATCCAAAATCACCCTGGAACATCCTGTGTGTTTCTCCCTGCCCTTGTGGAATTTATACTATCCCTCAATACATGGCTTTGGGGACCCTTATCCTCTTCCTACTCTTTCTTTTCTCCTATCCCATGGTTATCTCAACTTGTCTTTATTGGGGTGGTCGTGGGTTGCAGCAAAATACTATTTGGTCAGCACATTACCAAGCTGCAGTTGAAATGACTCACTAGCAATGGGGACTCCGTGGAGGCTCAGTGGTAAAGAATCAGCCTGTCAATGTAGGAGACACAGGTTTGATTTCTGGCCTGGGAAGATCATACATGCCACAGAGCAACTAAGCCCATGTGCCACAACTATTGAGCCTGTGCTCTAGAGCCCAGGAGCTGCAACTACTGAGTCCATGCTCCCTAAAGTCTGTGCTCCACAGCAAGAAAAGCCACTGCAATGAGTCCATGCACCCCAACTAGAGAGTAGCTCCTGCTTGCTTCAACCTGAGAAAAGCGTGAGCAGCAATGAACACCCAGCACAACCAAAAATAAATAAATAAAATTAAAAAAAAGAAAAAGTATCACTAGCAATTTCTTGGGTCACATTAATCTATACTGTGTAATGAGCTTGAGGGCTTACAATCATATTGTAGATACATCTTATAGTTCAAAGAAGCATATATTTCACCAGTGATTTCTGATATGGTACCTGGTATATTCTTTCATTTATGAATAAATGAAGAAAAGAATGAGTGGATGAGTGAATAAATGGACTCTTAAGGAGCAAATAAGACGGTAGAGATTGTTTCTTTCTATAAGCTTACCAGGGGTCATTCCTCTTTTTTAGATCAGTTCCTTGCTTCAAAATCATCTCTTTTACTGCACAATCTTATATGCTCTCAAACCTTCTGAGGTCCTTCTTTTCAGATTGTCCTTCAGTTCAGTTCAGTTCAGTCGCTCAGTCGTGTCCGACTCTTTGTGACCCCATGAATCACAGCACGCCAGGCCTCCCTGTCCATCACCAACTCCTGGAGTTCACTCAAACTCATGTCCATCGAGTCGCTGATGCCATCCAGCCATCTCATTCTCGGTCGTCCCCGTCTCCTCCTGCCCCCAATCCTTCCCAGCATCAGAGTCTTTTCCAGTGAGTCAACTCTTCTCAAGTTTCCCACAAACACAGGTAATAGGTGGGTTGAACTGCCCATCTCCCTCCACCTCACACTTTGAATGATAAGATACAACCTGAGGAAATTACAGACTTTGGACAGTTTGCATTTAAGCAGACTTATTCAGTTAAGTTCAGTTCAGTCGCTCAGTCGTGTCCGACTCTGTGTGACCCCATAGACGGCAGCCCACCATTCTCCTCCGTCCCAGGGATTCTCCAGGCAAGAACACTGGAGTGGGTTGCCATTTCTTTCTCCAATGCATGAAAGTGAAAAGTGAAAGTGAAGTCGCTTAGTCTGTCTGACCCTTAGCGACCCCAGGGACTGCAGGCTACCAGGCTCCTCCATCCTTGGGAGTTTTCAGGTGAGAGTACTGGAGTGGGTTGCCATTGCCTTCTCTGCAGACTTATTAACACTTCTTAAAATTTGCTAAGATGTGAAAAGAAGTAGGAAGCAACGCATGAATATGACACACTGGGGTGAATGCCTCAGGGCCAACTCTTTGCCTCCTTTTTTCCATGTTCATAGCAGTTTATTACTCTAGAAGGAGTGAAATTATATGTGTAATAACTCTGATTGCAAACTTTGAAGGAGTATCAAAGTTAGCATTCTATCACATAGGATGTATGTATAGTTTATCATGAAAGTAAAGCCCACATGTTTTTAAGAATAAAGCAGGGCATTTTTAATAATTATCCTGAACAACAGGCATTAACCACAACTCACTTGAGCAAATCAGGATGTATGATTGCACTATGTCACTGTATTCACATTTATTTTAAGAATATACCTACATTATTAAAAACCAAAATAACTCATAAAAAGGTATATAAATCAATAGAAGAATATTTCTCCAATCCAGGTCCATCTGTCCCATGCTATCCCCACTCCCCACAATAGAAAACAACTTTCATCTGTGTTTCCTAAAACTGTGCAGTGTTTCCTTACATAAAAACAAGTAAATATGAGTATTCTCATAAACTCCCTGGAGACCATTTCCGATCACTGTAGAAAGTCCTTTCTCAGTTTGATAAATACTTCATTGTGTGCTTAAACAGTCCAGTGCTGAAGGGCTCATGGGTTCCAGTCTTGCTATTACAATCAGAACTACAAAGAATAACCTTGTGTATATATCATTTCATATACATATATGCAAGATGAATTCCTAGAAGTGCAATTTTGCTAGGCACAAGTGACTATGTAGTTTACATAAAGACTGATCAATTTTTCTCCATATTTATTTCACTATTTTGTTCTCTTATGAGTGAAGTATGAAAATGTCTATTTCTTTGCAGTTGGCCCAATAAAGTATGCTTAAAACATCTGGATTTTTGTCAGTCTGAAGGTGATAAAAAAATATCTCAGTGTAGGTTTTATTTATTTTTTATTGGAGGCTAATTGCTTTACAATATTATATTGGTTGGTTTTGCCATACATTGACATGAGTCTGCCCCGGATGTACATGTGTTCCCCCTCCTGAACCCCCTCCCACCTCCCTCTTCCCCATACCCCCGCTCTGGGTCATCCCCGTGCACCGGCCCCTAGCATCCTGTATCATGCGTGGAACCTGGACTGGTGATTCGTTTCACATATGATAATATACATGTTTCAATGCCATTCTCCCAAATCATCCCACCCTCACCCTCTCCCACAGAGTCCCAAAGACTGTTCTATAAACCTGTGTCTCTTGAATGCATCATTATGAGTTAAGATGAATATCTTTTCATGTATTTAAGTGTCCTTATTCTTTTATAAATACCTATTTGGGGATGGATTGCCCACACTCCAAATTAAGCATCTTGAGGAAAGGGATTTTGTTTTATTCATTTCATAACTTTGCCCAGTAAGAGGTATGGAAAATAAGAAGTATTTACTAAACATATTTTATGGATAACAGAATCACTGATTTCCCCTCTCCATACACTATTGCTGCTTTTTGTTAACACTTTAACCTTTGGACCATATTTTTTCCTTGGAAAACAATCTTTCATGTAAATGTATGCATAATATAGAATCCATAGACTAAATTTGAATTACTTATAAAATTATTTTTAAAACAATTTTAATCTATTCCTTTCTAATGATTTCTTGTAACACAAGCTTTTTTCAAATATTAATAATCATTGTACAGTGTTGAAACTTGAAATACTGTTTTCTTCACTTAACACTCTAACAGATATTCTTCATTGTCTCCTTTGCTAAATCACGGATCTCTTGATGGAGGTATCACACCTTATTCTTTTCTTTTGCTCCATTTCTAATACAGGATATGTATTAGTTAAGAGAGCATGTTTTGCTGGTGGGGGATGATGAGAGGAAAATAAACAATTTCCTAAACTTGGAATGCCCCAACTTCTATTTTCCCTCTTTTTACTACTTTTAAGACATATTTCACTCATTTATCTACAATGCTAAATATTTTGCATATGTATTTTCTATTGATTTGTGTTTGTGTTTGAACTCAGATCCATTGAATCAGTGATGCCATTCAACCATCTTATCCTCTGTCATCCCCTTCTTCTCCTGCCTTCAATCTTTCCCAGCATCAGGGTCTTTTCTAATGAGACAGCTCTTTGCACCAGGTAGCCAAAGTATTGGAGTTTCAGCTTCAGGATCAGTCCTTCCAATGAATATTCAGGACTGATTTCCTTTAGGATTGACAGGTTTGATCTCCTTGCAGTCCAAGGTACCCTCAAGAGTCTTCTCCAATATCACAGTTCAAAAGCATCAATTCTTTGGTGCTCAGCTTTCTTTATGGACCAACTCTCAGGTCTATACATGACTATTGGAAAAAACAGCATGTAAATGTTCCATATATTTATAATGGTGGTAGTGGTTTAAATGATGACAGCAATGCTGGTGGTTTTGGTGGTTTAGAATGGTGTTTGGTACATAGTAAATATTCAATAATAATCAAATCAATAGATAAATTGATTTCCTACTCCAGGGGATTTCCTGACCCAGGGATTGAACCTGCATCTCCTGCACCACAGGCAGATTCTTTATCACTGAGCCAAAAGGGGAGGCCGTGGTTTAGATACTAAGTTGTATCCGACTCTTGTGACCCCATGGACTGTATCCTGCCAGGCTCCTTTGTCCATGGGATTCTCCAGGCAAGAATACTGGAGTGGGTTGCCATTTCCTTCTCCAGGGAATCTTCCTGACACAGGGATAAAACCCAGGTCTCCTGCGTCTCAGGCAGATTCCTTAACAACTGAGTTACAAGTGAAACTTGTGGCAAAATTAGCAGTGAGCAACTGGATGATTTAATCTTCTTAGATCACCTAGCTCTTATTATTGGAGTTGCATGGAAATGAAACTGAGAAATCTCCTTGCAATGCAGTTTTTCAGAAGATGAAACTCACTCTGGGGCACTCAGTGTGCTACTCTGTATGTGTGCCTAAAATTATGCAAGATGGGTTGTCTCTTTCCATAGAAAGGTATATGGAATTTTTGCAAAGTTTTCAAAGTGGCCTAGAAAAGGCAGTTTCCCTGAGACTTGATCCCAGAGCTCAACAGTCAGGGTTGCAAGGTTGAGAAAAGTCATTTGAGAAATAGTGCTACTCTGCATCATTTTTCTGTGCCCAACAACCTTCCCCCAGAGGAACCTCTATTGAGAGCTCATCATACCTAACAACACCAGTGAACACACATTATACATCCCCTGGGAAGCCAGCATTTCCAGGAACATGAGATATAGGTACAGAAGTGTCTTGGGGTAAAAGAATAATGAGGAAGCTGCTACAAGTCCTAATTTAATCCAGACAGATAGTAATTTGGGATGGTGTATCAGAGATGAGTGGAGCTGAAGAAGAGGATTAGGGGATGAGAAAAAAATGCTAGGAACCATGGTGCTGATGTTCCCCACAGCCCAGAAACATTTTCAGTGGTTTTTGGGAACCATAAATTATCTGTGTTGTAAGAGTTTTAGAAAACATCATTTCAAACTTTTTCATGTTACAGAAAAAGAAGTTGCTTAGCCCAAAGTGTACTGCCTGTTAGCAACAGAGTAAGTTCTCAAAGCAGAATCCCTGACTTAGAGGAAGGCCTTTTTTTTTTAAATGTAATAGGATTTGTTGCTGGGTGTTCTGTCTTCATGGTTTTCCTCTTTGAAATTTCCTGGCACATTTCTTCTTTGTGGATCATCTTTCAAAGTGAGTTATTATCAGGCACTATGGAACTGAGATTTTGGGTACAGTTCACAGAAATTTTGCATTTCCTTTACTTCCCATCCTTTTTATTTTTTACTCCTTAGAAAAATGTATATAAACTCTAGAGGGTATTTCTGAACGAGGCTTCAACAGTCATTTTTAGAGGATGAGTTTTCTCTCTTCTCCACAGTCCTATACGGCTGTTTTTTAATCATTAGAAACTATAGGAAAGATGGTGGTAAAGGGTTTCTTCTCTCTCTTATTTTCCTATACACACACATACACTTGAAGTCTAGTTGATTTATAATATTGTATTAGTTTCATCACACAAAGAATGTACTGTACAGCAAAGTAATTATATATATATATATATATTCATTTTTAGATTTATATAAAGATGTATTTACCTTCCATAAATGTATGTTTCTTAAACTTTGCAATCTTAAGGTACTAAGAGAATTGAACCTCTGCTGTATGTATGTGTGCTTCTCTATTTCCTCTTACTATCTGCAGATCTTACTAAATGACAGTTTAACTTTGAAGACTGTTGTCTATTTCCTCTGCTGTCCCTACCATCCTTTCAGTTCAGTTCAGTTCAGTTGCTCAGTCATGTTCGACCAGCCTTTAGTTTCACTATTTTCAACCAGTAGTTAGGTGCTTCCTGATGGTGAGGCAGGAAAGAAATTAAGTTTCTGGAGTCATAAGAGCACAATATTATGGTGTAGAAAAGAATAGAACTGGCACAAGGAGCCTTGATTTCTAGTTCCAGTTCTGGAAATGACAGTTTCTGTTGGGTTCCACCATGTTATCCTTTAGGGCTGCAACTCTTCTATTGCAAAGTGAGGAGTATTGCTTAGATAATATCAAGTTCCTTTCAGTCAATTCAGTTCAGTTCAGTCGCTCAGTCGTGTCCAACTCTGCGCGACCCCATGAATCACAGCACACCAGGCCTCCCTGTCCATAAGGTGCTAAAATTCAGGATTCTTGACACTAGGGAAATTTTCTGACTAGAGGAAAAATCTGGATGTTTATTAATCTTCTGTTTTTACTCCTTGCTCTTAGGAACCATGGGCCTTGTCAATCACACATGGACCCAGAGTTTTCTCCTTGCTGGTTTCACTACCACTGGAAGCCTGCGACCTCTTGCTTTCTTGGGGACACTGTGCATCTATCTCCTCACCCTGGCAGGGAACTTATTCATCATTTTCTTGGTTCAGGCAGATTCTAGACTCTCCACACCCATGTACTTCTTCATCAGTGTCCTCTCCTTCTTGGAACTCTGGTATGTCAGCACCACAGTGCCCACTCTGCTGCACACCTTGCTCCATGGGCGTTCACCCATCTCATCAACCGTGTGCTTTGTCCAGCTCTATGTCTTCCATTCACTGGGCATGACTGAGTGCTACCTGTTGGGTGTCATGGCACTGGACCGCTACCTTGCCATCTGTCGCCCACTCCACTACCATGCTCTCATGAGCAGACAGGTACAGTTATGGCTAGCAGGGGCCACTTGGGCAGCTGGCTTCTCAGCTGCACTTGTGCCAGCAAGCCTCACAGCCACTCTGCCCTTCTGTTTAAAAGAGGTGGCTCATTACTTCTGTGACCTGGCACCACTAATGAGGTTGGCGTGTGTGGACACAAGGTGGCATAATGGGGTCCATGGGGCAGTGATTGGTGTGGCCATAGGGTGCAATCTTGTGCTCATTTTAGGACTGTATGGGGGTATCCTGAGAGCTGTGCTGAAGCTGCCCTCAGCTGCTAGCCGTGCCAAGGCCTTTTCCACCTGTTCCTCCCATATAACTGTAGTGGTGCTTTTTTATGCTTCTGCCTTCACAGTTTATGTGGGCTCACCTGGGAGTCGCCCTGAGGGCACAGACAAGCATATTGCCTTAGTGTATGCTCTTCTTACTCCCTTTCTCAATCCTATCATCTACACCCTTCGAAACAAGGAGGTGAAGGAGGCTATGAAAAGGGTCTGGGTCAGGATATGGACCATTTTGAAGGAAGTATGACAATCTCTTATAATTTTAGGTTTCTTGGTAACTGTAGGAATGAATCACCCAGTTGGTTAGTCAATCATCTTCCCAGAGTTAAAGTAAATGCCAGGGAAGTAAAATCAGTCTTATCATTTATCACATCCATTGTAGACACTCACTGAAGAAGACATAAACCTGGATTAATCAGGAACATATAGAGAGAAAGAAGGTATGTCTTTGGTTCTATTACAAACAAATGGGAGAGATATGCCACAAAGGAAGAAAAATAAAACAGAAAACATGCAAATGTTTTTGAACTTATGGCTTAAGGAGAGAGTAAGATACTGAGAGAAAGAAAGCAAACTAAAGCTGAGAGGTGGCACTTTTGTTGAGGTAAGATTCCCAGAATAAGATCGAAAAGGTGGAAAACAAGACTGGCCAAAAATTATAACCAGTGTAAGTTTCAGATGTGAAGCCATGAACCATAGGCAGAAAACTTATCAAGAACCCAGTGATCTGGGGATCATGTGATCAAAGGTAGCTCACTGCAGAAGACAATGACCCTATTGGGTAGGAGGCTAGAAACTTTAGATAGTAATTAACTGTCTAATGGGGAGAGGCAAAAGTGTTGGAGATGAGAGTGTTCTCTGAATCCCCTTCAAATACTGTGGAATATGCCTTAGAGTGATCTGGAGCCATATTTCATAAATAAATCAATAAATAAAATAAAAACCAAGCAACAAAGAGACAAACAAAAGCTTTGTGAGTACACATGTACAATGTAGAAAGCATACTGAAATTAAAAATAGACACGGTGACCTGTAGCTATGAACTCATTCTCTCCCTTCTCTTTTCCCCCAGCTCCCTTACCACTTTTTCTGCCTAGCAAAGCTTGAAAATTATTGCTCAGGCTTAATTTCTGTACTTTGGCAATATGTGAACTGTAGATCTAGCCCCTGCCAAAAAAATGTCAGGGTTTTGAGAAAGATAGGACCAGGATCTTGGTAGAGACTGGGTCACTGTGTGGGATTTAAATACTCTCTCTAGTTTTCATTCTTAAGTAACTGCTAAAAAATCAAATCAATTATTTTTGGTATGTCTGTCCTATGCCAGAACGGTGACAGCTGCTTCCAAATGTATTTTTAATTTAATCTTCACAAGATCTTTTGAAGAAGAAAGAATCATTTCATTATCTACATGATGACACTAGAAAGATTATCGCACTTGCTGTCAAGAGACATGGATTTAACCCCAGATCCACTTCAGTGGGCTGGCTGAACTTAGCAAGACTTCCTCAGTTGCACTCTTTGCCAGATGACAGTAAGGAGCTAATGACTGCTTACATTCCTTCCTGCTTAGGAAGTTTTGATTCTGTGATTGCAACAAATCTTAAAGAAAGCAGGATCTGGACCAGACTCAGATGGTAAGATCTGAAAATCCAGGATAGAGAGAGGAAAGTAATGGTCCAAATCCAAGTTTTACTGTTTTTGATTATGTCATCCTGATCTCAGGTGGCCTCCAGCTACAATGGTTGAAGCAGGATTTCAGTTTCCTGCCAGAGATTGAGGCTTATGGAAGTGGCAGTGTTGAATCCTAGCCACCAGGCCACCAGGGATGAGTGAGTGGCCAGTGACAAAGCCCTGGCCCATCAGCTGTATAGAAATGAATTTCCACATAGAGATGAAAAGTTGTGAAACAAAGTGTTTCTTAGGAAGAAAAAAACATATGTGTGGATGGACACACGGGCGGGCTCAGAGAGTCTCACTCTTTTAGTAGTTTAAATCACTTCACATGGGGTACGTATTTCAGGTTTCCTCTGGCCAGTCATCTTGCTTTGTCTGGTTCTGAGCTTATATTTGGTTTATGTCAGGGTACTCCCATGTGTTCACGTGCATCTGTTAGCTAAGATAGATTCTATCAAAGATGTCTATGGGGAGATTAACATCACCTCCTATGGAGTTGTTCCTCTCTTCCTTTTTGACCTTAAAGGAGATTTTCTGCTAGTGTGTAGTAAGAAGGTTTCCTTAACTTCAAAAATGAGGAATATGTGGCCTTTTATCTCTTATCATAGCTGGTTTAACTTCTTCTATCCACTGCTATTTTGAGTATCTGTCCATAGGCTGCAAACTTCAGCTGTCCACCCTGAGGTCCATCTATCTTGCCTCAACCCTGTACAGAAAAGAAAGTAAATTCTCTCTGATCTTAATTTTTTCTTCCTTAAAAAATTCTGCAAGAGTCCTAAAGTTTAAGTAAAATAACACATGCTAAGTTTTCAATACATGTTAGCTTTATTATCCCAGAGGCAGAGCAATGTAGTAGTTAGAACATGAACTTTGATGCCTGCCTCCTTGGGTTGGAACACTAATTCTACCACTTAATTGCTTTGTGACCTTAAGCAATGCATGCAACTTTTCCTGTGTCTCGATTTCCTGATCGGTAAAGTGAGGACATAGTAGAATCTTAAATACCATATTAAAAAAAAAGATCTTCACGACCAAGATAGTCACGATAATGTGATCACTGACCTAGAGCCAGACATCTTGGAATGTGAAGTCAAGTGGGCCTTAGGAAGCATCACTACGAACAAAGCTAGTGGAGGTGATGGAATTCCAGTTGAGCTATTTCAAATCTTGACAGATGATGCTGTGAAAGTGCTGCACTCAATATGCCAGCAAATTTGGAAAACTCAGCAGTGGCCACAGGACTGGAAAAGGTCAGTCTTCATTCCAATCCCAAAGAAAGGCAATGCCAAAGAATGCTCAAACTACCGCACAATTGCACTCATCTCACACGCTAGTAAAGTCATGCTCAAAATTCTCCAAGCCAGGCTTCAGCAATATGTGAACCGTGAACTCCCAGATGTTCAAGCAGGTTTTAGAAAAGGCAGAGGCACCAGAGATCAAATTGCCAACATCCTCTGGATCATGGAGAAAGCAAGAGTGTTCCAGAAGTTCATCTATTTCTGCTTCATTGACTATGCCAAAGTCTTTGACTGTGTGGATCACAATAAACTGTGGAACATTCTGAAAGAGATGGGAATACCTCACCACCTGACCTGCCTCTTGAGAAACCTGTATGCAGGTCAGGAAGCAACAGTTAGAACTGGACATGGAACAACAGACTGGTTCCAAATAGAAAAAGGAGTGCGTCAAGGCTGTATATTGTCACCTTGCTTATTTAACTTATATGCAGAGTACATCATGAGGAACGCTGGGCTGGAAGAAGCACAAGCTGGAATCAAGATTGCTGGGAGAAATATCAATAACCTCAGATATGCAGATGACACTACCCTTATGGCAGAAAGTGAAGAGGAACTCAAAAGCCTCTTGATGAAAGTGAAAGAGGAGAGTGAAAAGGTTGGCTTGAAGCTCAACATTCAGAAAACAAAGATCATGGCATCTGGTCCCATCCCTTCATGGGAAATAGATGGAAAAACAGTGGAAACAGTGTCAGACTTTATTTTTTTGGGCTCCAAAATCATTGCAGATGCTGATTGCAGCCATGAAATTAAAAGACGCTTGCTCCTTGGAAGGAAAGTTATGACCAACCTTGATAGTATATTGAAAAGCAGAGACATTACTTTGCCAACCAAGGTCCGTCTAGTCAAGGCTATGGTTTTTCCCATGGTCATGTGTGGATGTGAGGGTTGGACTGTGAAGAAAGCTGATCGCCGAAGAATTGATGCTTTTGAACTGTGGTGCTGGAGAAGACTCTTGAGAGTCACTTGTACCGCAAGGAGATCCAACCAGTCCATTCTAAGGGAGATCGATTCTGGGTATTCATTGGAAGGACTGATGCTGAAGCTGAAACTGCAATACTTTGGCCACCTCATGGGACGAGTTGACTCACTGGAAAAGACTCTGATGCTGGGAAAGTTTGGGGGCGGGAGGAGAAGGGGACGACCAAGCATGAGATGGTTGGATGGCATCACCTACTCTGTGGACATGAGTTTGAGTGAACTCCGGGAGTTGGTGATGGACAGGGAGGCCTGGCGTGCTGTGATTCATGGGGTCGCAGAGAATCGGACACGACTGAGCGACTGAACTGAACTGAACTGAACTGAATGTTAATTATTACTACTTCAAAGATTTTCCACTTTCATTTCTGCAGTGGGAATTTCATTCCTTGAGAATGCATAGTTTAACACATATCTCACATTTTCATTATGTGTAGAATCATTAGAATTGATAATTCCCCATGTGAAGCGTTTCCTTTTGAAGTGTCCAAAGTCAACTTTTTATAGCCTCAGGAGTCCTGGCTTTCATGAAGTCTATGCTCTTCCCCCAAATACAAAATGCAGTGCTCCATTCTGCTGAGCTTTGAAGTGAAGTCTGCTTCTTTTGAATTCTGATCTTTTCTCTCCTCTCATACCTTGTTTCATTTAGAAGCTCGTAATGCAGGAATGGTTGTGGGCACTCCCTGTGGGGGCAGCACCAACAATGGCTGGAAACTGCTTTCCCAGCAATGACTTGGGTCATGTTAATTACCAATGAATCTATATTGTGTGGTGGGCCTAGGGGTTTATAACCCTGTTTCAGAGGCATCAGTTATCAATTAACAACTCAATGCAGCACCATTGATTTCTATCACAGTGCTTGGTATTCATTCTTTTAATGAATGAACTCTCAAGTGTCAAATGAGTGTGACAGAAATTTAAATGCCCTTTTACAACTCTGGGACTCCCTGGTGGCTCAGATGCTAAAGAATCTGCCTGGAATGCAGGACAGCCAGGTTTGATCACTGGGTCAAGAAGAAACCATGCGGAAGGGAATGGCCACCCACTGCAGAAGTCTTGCCTGGAGAATTTCATAAACAGAGGATCCTGGCAAATTACAGTCCATGGTGATGCAAAGAGTGAGACATGACTGAGTGAGTAACTTTACAAGTCTAGCAGGAGATAGTCTCAGATTTTTCATAGCTTCAAACTCCCTTAGTCCTCAGTTTATAATCTTTCTGCTCTTGTAACCTCCTCAGGTCTCTCTCTTTAGAATATAAAGTTTAGATAATCTTTAGTGCAGAGCTTCCCAAATGGTTTAAATAAGTGTGTTGCGTAACTAACTCCCTACCCCTCACACATGACTTTCAAATATTTATGTAGGGCCTGAGGGAACTAGAGTCCCTGGACTAGATGCCTCTATGGAAAAAAGCCTTTCTATTCACCTGAGTGTTCCTTGAACAGCAAGGAGACCACACTGTTGCAGGAAGGGGGAACTCTTCCAGGGCCCAAAACTGGGCTCTTGTCTAACACTTGGAAATGAATTGTCTGAGGAGACACATGTGCTGACAAAGCAAGACATTTTATTGGGAAAGGGAACCTGGCTGGAGAGCAGTAGGGTAATGGAACCCAGGAGAACAGCTCTATCACATGGCTTGCAGTTTTGGATTTTATGGTCATGGGATTAGTTTCCCAGTTGTCCTTAGCCAATCATTCTAACTCAGAGTCCTTCCTGGCGGTGCATGCCTTGTTCAGCCAAAATGGATGCCGGATGGAAGGATTCTGGGAGGTGGTCAGACATGCGGTGTCTCCTTTTGACCTGTCCTGAACTCTTCCAGTTGGTGGCGGCTTATTAGCTCTTTGTTCCTTACCAGGACTTCCTGTCATAAAACAACTCATGCAAATAGTTACTATGGTGCCACCCAGTATGGTTGGCGGTTTCAGTCAGTGTGCTTCCCTTAACAAAACCAGTCAATCCTAAAGGAAACTAACCCTAAATATTCATTGGAAGGACTAATGCTGAAGATGAGGCTCCAACATTTTGGCTACCTGATGAGAAGAGTTGACTCATTGGAAAAGATCCTGATGCTGGGAAAGATTGAGGGCAAAAAGAGAAGGGGAAGACAGAGGATGAGATGGTTTGATGGTATCACTGACTCAATGGATATGTTTGAGCAAACTCAGGGAAATAGTGAAGGACAGAGAAGCCTGGCGTGCTGCAGATCATGGGGTTGCAAAGAGTTGGACACGACTTAGGGACTGAACAACAACAACAACGAAGTGTTCTCTGCAAGTGTTATCACTTTTTATATATGCTAATATCCAAAAAGGAGAAGGCACTGGCGAACCATTCCAGTACTCTTGCCTGCAAAATCCCATGATGAAGGAGCCTGGTGGGCTGCAGTCCATGGGGTCGCGAAGAGTTGGACACAACTGAGCAACTTCACTTTCACTTTTCACTTTCATGTACTGGAGAAGGAAATGGCAACTCACTCCAGTGTTCTTGCCTGGAGAATCCCAGGGACAGGGGAGCCTGGTGGGCTGCCGTCTACGGGGTCACACAGAGTTGGACACGACTGATGTGACTTAGCAGCAGCAGCAGCAAGATCCAAAAAAGATGTCCTTTTCATTAAAGGGGACTGGAATGCAAACATAGGAAGTCAAGAAACACCTGGAGTAATAGGTAAATTTGGCTTTGGAGTACAGAATGAAGCAAGGAAAGGGCTAACAGAGTTTTACCAGGAGAACACACTGGTCATTGCAAACACCCTCTTCCAACAACACAAGAGAAGACTCTACACGTGGACATCATCAGATGGTCAACACCAAAATCAGATTGATTATATTCTTTGCAACCAAAGATAGAGAAGCTCTATACAGTTAGCAAAAACAAGACCGGGTGCTGACTGTGGCTCAGATCATGAACTCCTTATTGCCAAATTCAGACTTAAATTGAAAAAAGTGGGGAAAACCACTAGACCATTCAGGAATGACCTAAATCAAATCCATTATGATTACACAGTGGAAGTGAGAAATAGATTTAAGGGACTAGATCTTATAGAGAGAGTTCCTGATGAACTATGGATGGAGGTTCATGAAATTGTACAGGAGACAGGGATCAAGACCATCCCAAGAAAAAGAAATGCAAAAAAGCAAAACGGCTTTCTGAGGAGGCCTTACAAATAGCTGTGAAAAGAAGAGAAGCAAAAAGCAAAGGAGAAAAGGAAAGATATAAGCATCTGAATGCAGAGTTCCAAAGAATAGCAAGGAGAGATAAGAAAGCCTTCCTCAGTGATCAATGCAAAGAAATAGAGGGAAACAATAGAATGGAAAATATTGGAGATCTCTTCAAGAAAATTAAAGATACCAAGGAAACATTTCAGGCAAAAATAGGCTCGATAATGGACAGAAATGGTATAGACCTAACAGGAGCAGAAGCTATTAAGAAGAGGTGACAAGGTTATTTGTATACACAGAAGAACTATACAAAAAAGATCTTCATAACCCAGATAATCATGATGGTGTGATCACTCACACTCACCTAGGGTCAGACGTCCTGGAATATGAAATCAAGTGGGCCTTAGGAAACATCACTACGAACAAAGCTAGTGGACATCATGGAATTCCAGTTGAGCTATTTCAAATTCTGAAAGATAATGCTGTGAAAGTGCTGCACTCAATATGCCAGCAAATTTGGAAAACTCAGCAGTGGCCAGAGGACTAGAAAATGTCAGTTTTCATTCCAATCCCAAAGAAAGGCAATGCCAAAGAATGCTCAAACTACCGCACAATTGCACTCATCTCACACGCTAGTAAAGTCATGCTCAAAATTCTCCAAGCCAGGCTTCAGCAATATGTGAACCGTGAACTCCCAGATGTTCAAGCAGGTTTTAGAAAAGTCAGAGGCACCAGAGATCAAATTGCCAACATCCTCTGGATCATGGAGAAAGCAAGAGTGTTCCAGAAGATCATCTATTTCTGCTTCATTGACTATGCCAAAGCCTTTGACTGTGTGGATCACAATAAACTGTGGAACATTCTGAAAGAGATGGGAATACCTGACCACCTGACCTGCCTCTTGAGAAACCTGTATGTAGGTCAGGAAGCAACAGTTAGAACTGGACATGGAACAACAGACTGGTTCCAAATAGGAAAAGGAGTGCGTCAAGGCTGTATATTGTCACCTTGCTTATTTAACTTATATGCAGTGTACATCATGCAGAACACTGTGCTGGAAGAAGCACAAGCTGGAATCAAGATTGCTGGGAGAAATATCAATAACCTCAGATATGCAGATGACACTACCCTTATGGCAGAAAGTGAAGAGGAACTCAAAAGCCTCTTGATGAAAGTGAAAGAGGAGAGTGAAAAGGTTGGCTTGAAGCTCAACATTCAGAAAACAAAGATCATAGCATCTGGTCCCATCCCTTCATGGGAAATAGATGGAAAAATAGTGGAAACAGTGTCAGACTTCATTTTTTTGGGCTCCAAAATCACTGCGGATGCTGATTGCAGCCATGAAATTAAAAGATGCTTACTCCTTGGAAGGGAAGTTATGACCAACCTTGATAATATATTAAAAAGCAGAGACATTACTTTGCCAACCAAGGTCCGTCTAGTCGAGGCTATGGGTTTTCCAGTGGTCATGTATGGATGTAAAAGTTGGACTGTGAAGAAAGCTGATCGCCGAAGTATTGATGCTTTTGAACTGTGGTGTTGGAGAAGACTCTTGAAGAGTCCCTTGTACCGCAAGGAGATCCAACCAGTCGATCCTAAAGGAGACAGTCCTGGGGTGTTCATTGGAAGGACTGATGTTGAAGCTGAAGCTCCAATATTTTGGCCACCTGATGCTAAGAGTTGATTCATTTGAAAAGATCCTGATTCTGGGAAACAGTGAGGGCTGGAGGGGAAGGGGATGACAGAGGATGAGATGATTGGATGGCATCACTGACTCAATGGACATGAGTTTGGGTAAACTCTGTGAGTTGGTGATGGACAGGGAGGCCTGGCCTGCTGCAGTTCATGGGGTTGCAAAGACTCAGAGAAACTGAGTGACTGAACTGAACTGAAGATGTGAAAAATATGTTAGAGAAGCACCTTATTTGTGTGACATATTGGGGTAAGTGCTCAGGTTAAGGTATTTCTAGGTGGCTCTGTCGTAAAGAATCTGTCCACCAATGTAGAAGACGTAGGAGATCTAGGAGACTCAGTTTCGATCCCTATTTTGAGAAGATCCTCTGGAGCAGGAAGTAGCAATCCTCTCCATTATTCTTGCCAGGAAAAACCCATGCATGGAAGGATGGGCCACAGTCCATGGAGCCACAAAGAGTCTGACACGACTGAGCAAGCACACATGCACGCTCAAGTTAAGGCTCAATTTTGGCCACTTCTCCCCTGGTAACATGTGGATAATGACTAGCAGGAGAGACAATGAGAACAAGCCAGTACTGAAATATATTATAAACAGACCATTCACTCTGTCTTTCATTGAGGCTAACACTCTACACTGCAGAGTGTTATACAGTTCATCATCCAAGTGCAAATGCATTAGGAGTGCGTCAATAATAAGACATTGGGCTTAATAAACCAGGGTTGTCTGTGGCAAACAAGGATAAAAGCCCACAGTACACCACTGAACTGACATTTCTTTTTTCTTAAATGTAATTTCTATTTTATAACGCAGTTTCTTTGCTTCAACAAGTAATACACCAAAAGGATTCAAAATCAAAGCCATCTAAAAGTATTTACATAGAGAAATCTTGCTACTCCAATTTCAAAACCTATCTGCTCCTTCCTGGTCTTCAGCCAACCCTGATAGAAGATGACTTTTAATAATGTTTCCTGATTGGTTACAATGCTTCTATTTGGAAAGCTCAGAAGATAAGAATATTTTATAATCCACCTTTCTTAAGCATAAGGCCCCATACTATATTTGTTCTATCTTTGCTTTTATCTTTTTTCCATCACCTTGTAAAGAGTGCTTAAAAAAAAAAGTTCCATAGTATTTCATTGTGATTTTAATTTGACTAATCCTGTATTGAAGGACTCTTGGGTTGCTCCAGTCTTCGGCTATTAAATACACAACTGGAATAAATAACCCTGTGAATGAATTATCTCCTATATGTGCATACAAATTCCTAGGAATGGGATTCTTGGGTCATAGTGCAAATGCACATATTATTTGAGTAAATATTTTTCAATTTTGCTCTAAAGGGATTATGTCATTTAGTTTTCCCAATCAACAGTGGATGAAAGCATGTTTTCACATAGCACCTTTTATAAAGTACATATTCAAACTTTTGGACACTTGTAAAAATAATAATTGAGAAACAGTTATTTTTTTTTTAGTTTTAAGTTTCAAATTTATCTCATTGTGTATGAGGTTGAATTTTTTTCCTTGTGTTTGAAAAACCTGTTTTTTTTTTTTTTTAAATATATATATATATATTAGTAAGTGACCAATTTGAGGGTCTGTCTCTGGTGGCGCTTGTAGTGAAGAACTCACCTGCCATTGCAGGAGACTTAAGAGATGTGGGTTAGATCGTTGGGTCAAGAAGATCCCCTGGAGGAGGGCATGGCAACCCACTTCAGTATTCCTGCCTGGAGAATCCCATGGGCAGAGGAGCCTGGTGGGCTATGGTCCATAGGATCATGAAGAGTCGGACACAACTGAAGTGACTTAGCACTCATGCATTCCCAAATGAAAAGAAAAAGTGGAAGTGTTAGTTGCTCAGTTTTGTCTGACTCTTTGCAACCACACGAAATGTAGCCAGCCAGGCTCCTTTGTCCGTGGAATTCTCCATCTCCTTCTCCAGGATATCTTCCCAAGTCAGGGCTTGACCCTGGGTGTCCTGCATTGCAGGTGGTTTCTTTATCATCTGAGCCACCACAAAAACTCTGCAGTAAGCATTTTAAGGGAAAGGACTGTGTTTTATGCATCTCATTTTCCCAGTTCCTAGCATAAGGCCAGTTCACAAAATGTGTTTGAAAGATGTACTAAATAAATAAACAAATGAGTGACTGTGATTTCCCATATTTCTCCCATTATTTTAGCTATACTTGATATGTTTCTAACCTCTAAATTATGCTTTTTAAAATGTTTTACATAGAAATATAGCACATAAAATGTTTAGATGAATTTTAAAATCACTTATAATAACATTGCTTTAAAAATTATCTATTCATTTTAAACTTCTAATAAGTAAACACTTTTTCAAATATTATCAATGATACTGTGAAATTTCTAACACACTAAAGCTTACTTTTTTCCATTTTTTTACTTAAGTCTTAAGTTTATATAATTTTAAATATCATCTTCCCCCTGCCCCATATTATGAATTAGCTGATGGAGGTGTGAGGTATCGTTTTTTCTCTTGTTCCATTTCTTATTTTATTTATTTAGCCAATACAGCATGTCTGGATCTTAGGTTTCTAACCAGGAATGAAACCCACACCCCCTGCATTGGAAGTGCACAGTCTTAACTACTGGACCACCAGGAAAGTCCCTCTTGTTCCATTTCTGATGTAGAATAATTGTTAGGTGTGTGCATGCATGCTAAGTTGCTTCAGTTGTGTCCAATTCTTTGTAACCCTATGGACCATAGGCCACCAGGCTCCTCTGTCCATGGGATTCTTTGGGCATGAAGAAAACTAGGGTGGGTTGCCATGCCATCCTCCAGGGGATCTTTCTGATCCAGAGATCAAACCCATGTCTCCTGCAATGGCTGGTAGGGTTCTTTACCACTAGTGTAACCTGGGATCCCAACTGTTAGGTAAGCACTTTCTACTAAGAAGTGACGATGCGAAAGAAGAAGAAACAACTTTCTTAGTTAGGCAAGGCCTATATTTGAAAACTTCTAATTCTTTAGCATATATCTCTCATTTCTGTACTACTGACCCTAGATAGTCTCTATGATTCCTATGCTCCAGTATTTATATCACATTCAGTTGAGTTCAGTCACTCAGTTGTGTCCGACTCTTCGCAACCCCATGAACCGCAGCACGCCGGGCCTCCCTTTCCATCACCAACTCCCGGAGTTCACTTAAACTCATGTCCATAGAGTTGGTGACGCCATCCAGCCATCTCATCCTCTGTCGTTCCCTTCTCCTCCTGCCCTCAATCTTTCCCAGCATCAGGGTCTTTTCAAATGAGTCAGCTCTTCGCATCAGGTGGCCAAACTATTGGAGCTTCGGCTTTAGCATTGGTCCCTCCAATGAACACCCAGGATTGATCTCCTTTAGAATGGACTGTTGGATCTCTCAAGAGTCTTCTCCAGCACCACAGTTCAAAAGCATTCTTCTGCGCTCAGCTTTCTTTATAGTCCAACTCTCACATCCATACATGACCACTGGAAAAACCATAGCCTTGACTAGACAGACCTTTGTTGACAAAGTAATGTCTCTGCTTTTTAATATGCTATCTAGGTTGGTCATAACTTTCCTCCCAAGGAGTAAGCGTCTTTTAATTTCATGGCTGCAATCAGCATCTGCAGTGATTTTGGAGTCCCAAAAAATAAAGTCAGCCAGTTTCCACTGTTTCTCCATCTATTTGCCATGAAGTGGTGGGACCAGATGCCATGATCTTAGTTTTCTGAATGTTGAGCTTTAAGCCAACTTTTTCACTCTACTCTTTCACTTTGATTGACTTCTAATATAGTCAGTCAATGCCACGGCATACAGATATGCATCTGGACACTACAAATGAATAAAGAAGTCTATTTTGAGGACTTTATAAAAGTCTTACAAAGAGAGAATATAAGAATATCAATGTGATGTGAATATATAGAGAACTAAAAATAAGTAATAAAGTGACTACTCTAAGTATAGCATAATCATGTGTTTGAGGATTCTATATAGTTGGCCAATTTCTACAGCTCAATGAAATAAGAATGGAAACAAAGAGCCTTTGGTGTTTAGTCCTGGGGAGGTTGCAGTAATTTGGTGAAAGGGAAGTGGCAACTATCCATCCTGGAGAAATGGCAGGTATTTCAGGTCAAGTGGGATGTAGACTCAGTGGTGGTTAAGATTGAAGGAAGCCCTCTAATTGCCAAATACTTGAGGTTTTTTTTTTTTTTTTCTCAGAGAGACTCTGTGAATCCTGCAGGTACATTAGTAATCTTAGAAACAAATATTTTATTTTTCTTTGGCTAAAAAATCTCCAGCTCCCACAGAAGTTTCTGGATCTCAGAAAATTCAGTGATTTCCTTCATTTTAGTGTTGATACACTATTTCATCTTTTATTGTTACCTCTCTATCTTAAATTAGGAAGTGAATTATCCTTAAATTTGATTCTGAAAAAAAAATACATTTAGATGTATGAATGATTCAAATGTATTCTTTTCAGAAGCTTTTATTCTATTATTTTTTGTATTCCACATCCACCCAAGTACATGCACCACACGTAGTGCTCACCTGAGGTTACATCTCCAATGTTAATCTCAGGGTTTTTGGTGAAAATATTGAGGATGTGGCTATAGATAAAATGGATTCTAGCAAAATGAACAAGCATCAAGAGGATAAAGGTGTGATAAAAGTAACACTAATAACACCAGTAATGGAAACTTTGAGCAGTGCAGTTAGAACAGAATTTTAGATATTTAATAAACAATGGTTGAATCAATGAATAAACAGTAGAGGACTTGATGAAGGTAGAGATGGTGGTGGGATCAATGGAAGTGGAGATGTTCAGTGCGGAAGTGATGGTGGTGCCCACCCTGACTGTGTTTATATGGTGATGAAGGTAGTGGTAATCAAAAAAAGAGATGGATGAGAAATCTTGCAAGGAATTAAAAAAAAAGAAGGCCTCACTTCTTTTAAGATGCTCAAAGTGTGACTCTTAACGTGTGTACATGTTCATTCAAGATGAATGTTTCTTCTTAGAGAAAGCTATATGGAAGTTGCAGAAAGTTCTAGTGGTCAAGAGGACACAAGGTCCTTGAGACTGGATTCCAGAGCCCTGTGGTTAGGGTTGTAAAGTTGAGAAAAGTCATTTGAAAAGTAGAGCTACTCTGCATTGCTTTCCTGCACCCAACATTCTGCCCCAGAGGGACCCCTACTAAGAGCTAGTCAAACCCAGCAACCCCAGGGATCACAGCAAGAAGTCCCTGGGAATCCAGAATTTCCAGAAACACAAGACATAAATAGGGAAGTGTTTGGAGGTAAAAAGGGCACTGAAAAAGAAGCTATAAGACTTAATGCCATCAGGTAATTGTCAGGGACAGTGTAGAAGAGATGAGAGGTACTCAAGAAGAGGACTGAGAGGGGGCTTTGACCTTTCCTAGGTGAAGCTTGTTATATGTGGGGGAAGCAAACATTGGAGAAGGAAATGGCAACCCACTCCAGTATTCTTGCCTGGAGAATCCCAGGGACAGAGGAGCCTAGTGGGCTGCCATCTATGGGGTCACACAGAGTTGGACACGACTGAAGCGACTTAGCAGCAGCAGCAGTAGCAATCTTTGATAATTTAAAAAAGAAAATAATAGAGAGGAGAAATGACCAGGCTCAATATTCATTTAGCAGCAAAGCACATTTAGAAAACCAATTCCAAGAGAGTGTGTTTTATCTTATACTACAGCCCCTCTACACCAACATCATAGGGTCTGGACTTAATCAATTTACACACACACCTCTTAGAGACTTCCCAGTACATAATTCTATTTGAGAATCCTTCCCGAAAATGGACTTCGTATACTCATTGTTTGCTCATCTGGCCTTATAGCTCTTAGGGTTGAGGAACTCTCTGGAGCATTTACATTTCTTTCTTCTTCCACTTCTTCCTCATTTGGTACATATTGAGAACATTCTTGAATTCCAGAAAGGCTCCCTGAAGGAAATTAGTGGTCACATTTTAGAAAGTATTTGTCACCTCTTCCCACAGTTAAGAACAACTGAGTTTTGGATACAGAGGAAATGGTACAAGTGGATGTCTTAAAGAATTGTGAGACCTTTTATTTGGACTAAAAGCAGATGGGCATGAAAATTTCTTATCTCTTCTATTTCTTGAACAGATATGCAGGAGAATATCCTGGGGCCCCTGACTCTGGTATCACAGTCTATACAAACAAAGACGTCCTGGATTGAGATTCAGGAAACCTGGACTCCACCCCAGTTCTGTCAACAACAGACTGAGATATTGTGCAAATCACTTCTGGCTTCAACTGTCTTTTAAAAAGTAAGGCTTGATAATGCGTAAGTTATTTTCAGGGTTATATGTTCAGTATTTTTGGTTCTGGAAAGATTTCTCAAGAAGACTCCTGAAGTAGTTAATCTTCTGTCTTTACTTCTTGCTCTTAGGAACCATGGGCCTTGTCAATCACACATGGACCCAGAGTTTTCTCCTTGCTGGTTTCACTACCACTGGAAGCCTGCGACCTCTTGCTTTCTTGGGGACACTGTGCATCTATCTCCTCACCCTGGCAGGGAACTTGTTCATCATTGTCCTGGTTCAGGCAGATTCTAGACTGTCCACACCCATGTACTTCTTCATCAGTGTCCTCTCCTTCTTGGAACTCTGGTATGTCAGCACCACGGTGCCCACGCTGCTGCACACCTTGCTCCATGGGCGTTCACCCATCTCATCAACCGTGTGCTTTGTCCAGCTCTATATCTTCCATTCACTGGGCATGACTGAGTGCTACCTGTTGGGTGTCATGGCACTGGACCGCTACCTTGCCATCTGTCGCCCACTCCACTACCATGCTCTCATGAGCAGACAGGTACAGTTATGGCTAGCAGGGGCCACTTGGGCAGCTGGCTTCTTAGCTGCACTTGTGCCAGCAAGCCTCACAGCCACTCTGCCCTTCTGTTTAAAAGAGGTGGCTCATTACTTCTGTGACCTGGCACCACTAATGAGGTTGGCATGTGTGGACACAGGTTGGCATGCTCAAGTCCACATTGCAGTGATTGGCATTATCAATGCTTGCAATCTTGTGCTCATTTTAGGACTTTATGGAGGTATTCTGAGAGCTGTGCTGAAGCTGCCCTCAGCTGCCAGCCGTGCCAAGGCCTTTTCCACCTGTTCCTCCCACATAACTGTAGTGGTGCTATTCTTTGCCTCTGCTTTCATTGTCTATGTGGGGCCACCTGAGAGTCACCCTGAAGGCACTGACAAACTTATTGCCTTGGTGTATACTTTTCTTACCCCTTTTCTCAATCCCATTATTTACACTTTTCGTAACAAGGAAGTGAGAGAAGCTGTCAGGAGAGTCACCCAAAGCATCAGGGCTATGATCAAGAGGCCCTGAGGATCAAGCCATAGGCCCTTCATTTGGTAAGGATAGTCAATCAACTAATTAATTTGTCAAATACACTGCATATATCAATTTAAATGTATTGAGTATTATATCAGGATAAATTGGGAAATTTGTAAACGTGGAGAAATATGGCATCTGAACCCATATCTATCTAGTATGGGTGAAAGATCACATAAATTAAAAACAATCAAATAATAAGGATGCAAATTCCAGGGTAGACTTAAAACTTAGAGAGATAAATGTGGTTTTAGGAATTTGGAGAACAAACTAACTGTGAGATTTTGCTTAAGGTGGAATTTTTGGAGAGCCACTGAGAAAGTAGTAAGGAGGTTTTGTGCTCAGTCACATTTGACTTTTTGCAATCCCATGGATCAAGTTTATTCTGAGATTTTCCCCAAGTCTCAGATTTTGGGATCCTAATACCCTGGACACTCATTTCACAGTTTTCTGAAAGTTTTCTTCAAATCAGACATGAAACTGTAGCATCTCCCTTGGAGATTCCTTGTATCTGGATAACATGGTAATAGATATACTGAAAATACAAGAAGAAAGTTCATTTAAAAAATAATTCTTCTGGGCAGCATTCTTTGAAATGACTGAGTATACAGTTTAAGAGCTTCCTGTATTTGCCTAATGATGTTGAAATACTTTATTTCTATCTCAAGGTTAACTTGATGTTTATTTTAACTTCTTTTACTGGGAGAAGATGTGTGTACAGTGACATACACACTATTTTTCCCATGGAATAATTCTCCTATGTCTATAGAACATGACTGCCATGGGCTTTAGTAAGGATTTCTCTGGTCAGCCTTTCTCCTAGAGGCCTCTTGCTAACCTCTTCTCTCTTCTTTCCAAAAGTGGGTACAGATACAGTTCAGCTTCCCAGAACCATCCCATGCTCTTGCCCAGTTCCACAACCTCTTCCACAAATATACCATTTATACTTGAATATTTGGCATTCATTTTCTCATCAAATCTCTCATAGCAGCAAAAGGGATGAATGTCCTTCCAAAGTCATTTAGTAAGTCAATTAAAAAAAAAAAGTTAGCTTTACTGACTAAGAAGAATAAATAGCATCTTTTAAAAAAGAGAGTCTGATTCTGATGGCTGAGCCTTCACCTTACCTATCATTCCTTTCAGCTATGGATTTTTCAGAGTCTGTATGAACCTAGGAATCAGACTGTGTATGACTGTCACTTAAATGTAGGCTAACTAAAGAAAATCCTTTCACGCATGATTTATATGAGCTAGCAGAGTCAGTTTTGGAAAGGTCTTTTGTTCCCTACAGTCATAAAGTTTTAAAAATAAGAAATTATAGGTAAATTACTTTAGTTCTTTGACTCAGTGAACAAGACAGTAAACTTTTTTGAGCTTCCCCAAACACAGGATTATTGATTAATTGTGAGAGAAATGAAGCTTGACGCATCACCTGGACTCTTCTTGAGTAAAACCTTAGCCATAGATTCGGAGTTTTTATTTTAATGAGAATGTGCGTCAGAGAACTTTTAGAAACTTTGAGTCTGGGATGTAACAATTTGTATTTTAGCAAGCCTCAAGGCAATGTGAAGCAAATTCAAGTCTGAGAGCCATTTGTCTAATCTGAGACTGACAGAGGAACTAGGCATGTGTACTCCAGTCATCTGTTCCTCTTCTTGGGAACCAACCTGCCCAGTTTGTCTGTTATGCTCTCTGCCACGGAGGAGGGCTGTGGCTTTCAGTGTTTGTGGTAATCAGGAGGGGAAACTGTAAGGAAAGCTAACACACGCACTATCATAGTAAAATGTTTGAAAACCCACTCCTGAGTAAATATTTACCAGGTGAAGAAACAGAATACAGAGTCAGAATATAGAATAAGCGCAAGACAAATTAAACAAATGCTAATATAAGGTCCACTGAAAATGTGTATTTTTTGTTCTGGAGATTGAGTGTGCAGCATGGTGACCATCAATGATACTGTAGTGTGTGCTTGAAATTTACTAAGAGGGAAGGGTAGTTCTTAAGAGTTTTATTAATAAAAGAAAGGAAGGGAGGAAAGAGGGAAGGAAGAAAGAAAGAAAAATCATTAGTGTGTGAGGTAATGAATATTTTAATTAGTTTGATTATGGCGATCATTTCACAATGGATACCTATAGCAAATCATCAAGCTGTATACCTTAAAATATAGTTTCTACTTCTCAGTTGTATGTCAACAAAACTAACAAATAAGTGAAAATAAGCCTCAACACAGTTAAGAGAATTAACATTATATTGATTAGTTTCTAAATCATGATGTAATCAAATTAGTAATAAATAAATGACAAATTTAAAATATCCTTATGCTTGATAGTAAAAAACACTTCTAAACAATTTATAAATCTAAGTGTATACTATAAGGGAAAGTAGAAAACATTTAGCCTTGAACAATAATAAAAATTATAATTTTGAAACTAATGGGATAAAGCTAAATTATTTCTTAGAGAGAAATTCATAGTTGTAAATGTTTACATTATAAAACAAAAATTGTGCAAAATTTATTAGTGAAGCAAGCATCCAAAGTTTAGGCACTTGGATAAATAATATTAGGAAGAGAAAACAAAGAAAGTAGAAGGTATAAAAATATAAATACGGAACAGAAATTAACAATAAAAATTAGTATATTGCAAAAGAGATATATAAATCAAAGAGTTGATTCTAAAACAAAAGTAAACCCTTGACAAGACTGCTACTGCTAAATCACTTCAGTCGTGTCCAACTCTGTGTGACCCCATAGACGGAAGCCCACCAGGCTCCCCCGTCCCTGGGATTCTCCAGGTAAGAACACTGGAGTGGGTTGCCATTTCCTTCTTCAATGTGTGAAAGTGAAAAGTGAAAGTGAAGTCACTCAGTTGTGTCCGACCCATAGCGACCCCACGGACTGCAGCCTACCAGGCTCCTCCATCCACGGGATTTTCTAGGCAAGAGTACTGGAGTGGCTTGCCATTGCCTTCTCTGTTGACAAGACTAGCAAAGAATAAAAGTGGAAAGGAGTAAAAATAAGAAATATTAAAAAATAAAAATTTGTTACAAATACAGGCTTAAACTACAAAATTTAAAGTGATAATAAGATGATGGTGTTAGTGGTAAAGAAGCCACCCACCAATGCAAAAGACATAAGAGATGTGGGTTCTATCCCTGGGTTGGGAAGTTCCACTGAAAGAGTGCACGACAGCCCACTTCAGTATTCTTGCTTAGAGAATCTCATATTCAGAGGATCCCGGCAGGCTACAGTCCATGGAACTCACAGAGTCAGACACAACTGAAGCACCTGAGCACAGCACAGCACATTAACAACATACAGTAAACAATTAAATTTTACTTAGCTAGATTCATGTTCCGAAAATTGAAATTGCTTCTTATCTTCAGAAGAGCTTCCTTGGACTCAGTGGTAAAGAATCTGCTTGCAATGCAGGAGATGCAGGAGACACAGTAGATGTGGATTATCCTTGGGTCTGGAAGATTCCCTGGAGAAGGGCGTGTCAACCCACTCCCATATTCTAGCCTGGAGAATTCCATGGACAGAGAAGCCTGGCAGGCTACAGTCCATAGGGTCGTAGACAGTCAGACATGACTAAAAGTGACTGAGCACACACAACTTCAGAAGCAGTAGAAAATCTTAGTACTATTGAATTAGAACTTAAAAATATTGCTGGAAAGAAAACATTGGGCCAAGACGGCTTAACAGGCAAGTTCCTCCAAATATTGAAGAGAAAGGTAATTTCTTTTTTGTATAAAAGTTATTCAGAGAACAGATACATTGGAAGTACAATTTAACAAATTTTAGAAATCTTGGTGGATGCTAATACTGAAATAAATAAAACCACTATATGAAGAAAAGAATCAGAGGCCAGTCCCACTCATTAACATCAATGCAAAATTCACCATCTAAAAAGTCTTAAGCCACATTTCAATAATCGTTATCAAGTAATGATGACTGAATTTGGTTTAATCTCAGAAATGAAAGATTAATCTAACATTTGAAAAATGCATAATATAACTGATAATATTAACTGTTTAAAAAAGAAAAACCATGATGATTATCTCTTGATCAAGAACAAAAATCATTAAATAATGATTCATAATTTAAAATAATAAACAATAATAAAATTACAAATGAAAATAGCTTCCTTATTAATATAAAGGGCACTTTAAAAAATCATACAGCAGAATTAATAGTGATGTATGAAAACATTTCTTTTAAGATCAAGGACAAAACAAGATTAATGAGTAATACAACTTCTCAGTTCAATTCAGTTCAGTTGCTCAGTCGTGTCCGACTCTTTGTGACCTCATGAACCGCAGCATGCCAAGCCTCCCTGTCCATCACCAGCTCCCAGAGTCCAACCAAACACATGTTCATTGAGTTGGTGATGCCATCCAACCATCTCATCCTCTGTTGTGCCCTTCTCCTCCTGCTTTCAATCTTTCCCAGCATCAGGAACTTTTCAAATGAATCAGCTCTTTGCATCAGGTGGCCAAAATATTGGAGTTTCAGCTTCAACATCTGTCCTACCAGTGAATACCCAGGACTGATCTCCTTTAGGATGGACTGGTTGGGTCTCCTTGCATTCCAAGGGACTCTCAAGAGTCTTCTCCAGCACCGCAGTTCAAAAACATCGATTCTTCAGCACTCAGCTTTCTTTATAGTCCAACTCTCACATCCATACATGACCACTGGAAAAACCATAATCTTGACTAGATGGACCTGTGTTGACAAATTAACGCCTCTACATTTTAATATGCTGTCTAGGTTGGTCATAACTTTTCTTTCAATGAGCAAGTGTCTTTTAATTTCATAGCTGCAATCACCATCTTCAGTGATTTTTGAGCCCAGAAAAATAAAGTCAGCCACTGTTTCCACTGTTTCCCCATCTATTTCCCATGAAGTGATGGGACTGGATGCCATGATCTTAGTTATCTGAATGTTGAGCTTTAAGCCAGCTTTTTCACTCTCCTCTTTCACTTTCATCAAGAAGTTCTTTAGTTCTTCTTCACTTTCTGCCATAAGGGTGGTGTCATCTGCATATCTGAGGTTACTGATATTTCTCCCAGCAATTTTTATTCCAACTTGTGCTTCATCCAGCTCAGTGTTTCTCATGATGTACTCTGTATATAACTTCTAATCTACCTTTTATAGGTAGTCCTGGCTACTATAGCAAATAAGGAAAAAGAATAAATAAATTAAAAGTACAAGCACTGGATAAAACTTGAATTATTTTTAGATGATATTTACACTGAAGCATAGATAACCATGGGCTTCCCTGGTAGATTAACTGGTAAAGAATCCTCCTGCAATGCGGGTGACCTGGGTTTGATCCTTGGGTTGGGAAGATCCCCTTGAGGAGCGCATGGCAACCTACTCCAGTATTCTTGCCTGGAGAATCCCCATGGACAGAAGAGTCTGGCTGGCTACAGTCCATGGGATCACAAAGAGTTGGACACAACTGAGCATTTACACATTTATAGATATAGGTACCATCTAAGCACATAGTTAACCATCAGGCTTCCCTGGTGGTACTAGTGGTAAAGAATCTACCTGTCAATGCAGGAGATGCAAGAGATGCAGTTTTGATCCCCGAGTCCAGAAGATCCCATGGAATAGGAAATGGCAAACAACTCCAGGACTCTTAGCTGGAAAATTCCACAGACAGAGGAGCCTGGTGGGCTACAGTCCATGGGGTTGCAAAGAGCTGGACACAACTGGGCACTCATGCATTTATAGATAACTATGGATAAATTATTAGCATTAATATGATTGACAAGCTTGCTAGATGCCTCTCAATGAAAAAAAACAATATTGTATTATTGTATAATATCAACAATAATAAATATAATTAAAGAAATAATTTGTAATGAAAATAAAATGCATATAAAATACTTAAGAGATATTCAAGACTTCTTTGAAAATGCCTATGAACTTACATTTTAACTTATTATATAGAATTTTTATATAAATGTTGATATAGAACACATTCATGGATGGGGTATCAATATTAGAAAAATATTTCTTACTCTGAATTGATCTATTAACAAAACAAAATCTCAAACAAAATTCCAAAAGTGGTGTCCATGGAATTTGATAATCTTTCCCAAGGACAACATGATCATGCCATTCAAGAAGAATAAAAAGAAGAGGTGGCATTTCAGTGTGATGGGGATTTCCACCAGGCATCCAGGGAGTCAGATTTACAAGATAATTTAGCTATACTCAGAGGCCTAAGGAGGTGATGATATTAGAAAAAAATTATAATTTAAGTTTTGATTTATATTAAAGAATTCTTTTAAACGTGATGCTTTTCTCTAATGGCCTTTTAGAAGCAGAACTATAAAGGGCCATGGGGGAATGTATTATCCATATGAGAAGGTGAAAAATATTCAGAGATTGAAAAACCCTGAACAGGAGGTTATAAGGGTGCGTGTCACAGTTTATAAAATGTTCCACATAATACTCAGCTTAAAAATGCCAAAATAATTAAATGTTTTAGATTCCTACAAACTGAAACAGAAGGAAGTTAATGTGATTATTGCTTTAGAAATTGAAAGCTGCTCTGAATTTTTATAATGGTTCCTCTTGAAGAAACTAAAGTTAGACTCATTTTGTGCGGGGGGAAATCAGATATATCTGAAATGACTAACTACAAAAACGAATTATGACCACTCTTAATCTTTCATACTGGACATGCTTTATGATATCAAGTCTATGGTTTTTCCAGTGGTCATGTATGGATGTGAGAGTTGGACTGTGAAGAAAGCTGATCACCGAAGAATTGATGCTTTTGAACTGTGGTGGTGGAAAAGACTCTTGAGAGTCCCTTGGACTGCAAGGAGATCCAACCAGTCCATTCTAAAGGAGATCTGTCCTGGGTGTTCATTGGAGGGACTGATGCTAAAGCTGAAACTCCAATACTTTGGCCACCTCATGTGAAGAGTTGACTCACTGGAAAAGACTCTGATGCTGGGAGGGATTGGGGGTGGGAGGAGAAGGGGATGACAGAGAATGAGATGGCTCGATGGCATCACAGACGCGATGGACATGGGTTTGAGTGAACTCCAGGAGTTGGTGATGGACAGGGAGGCCTGGTGTGCTGTGATTCATGGGATCTCAAAGAGTCAGATACGACTGAGCCACTGAAATGAACTGAACTGAACTGAAAATCTACCAAATAATATTTTATGAAGTGAAAGGACTCAGTTGTGTCCTTTGCAACAGTTGGACTCTTTGCAACCCCATGGACTACGGTTCATTGAATTCTCTAGGCCAGAATACTGGAGTGGGTAACCTTTTCCTTCTCTGAAGGACCTTCCCAACTCAGGGATCAAACTCAGATCTCCTGCATTGCAGGCAGATTCTTTACCAGCTGAGCCATCATGACAAAAAAAAAATGAAAGCTTATCTTTTATGCTCGTAATGGAAATTAACAGTGATATAGTCCAATTTCTTTTCCTAAATTCATAGAATCAAAGCAGATGTGGTCACTGCCAAGCAGAGTAGACGCCAAGCAGAGTCAACATCAATCTTATTGAGCAACTTTGCCTCATTTTGATTAATATGCACAATTGTCTAGTTTCTGGGGAAATTATATAATCATATTCTTATGCTTCTCCTATTAACAATAATCAAGATATTTAGAAAAGACTTTCTAAACAAACATTGAAGTCCAAGTGATGATTTTATAGATTCCTTTCAATTATAGCTTATTTCCTTCTTTACAGCTTATTTCCTTCCTTTCCTCCTTATGGTTTATTCCTTTCTGAAACCCTCATCACCTTAACATGCCAGTTTTTTCTTCCTCAAAGGGACTTAGATGACATTCCACTGTGATCACTGCTCCCACCAGAGTTTGCCATCAATAAATTATATAAAGGGCACTGCCTTCCAGTTCTGATGTACAAGGTATGGCTCTCTAAAATTCTGCATTTGTCAATTTCATCTAAGCCTAAGTAAGAAAAATCTTGTAGAAGAATGTCTATTGGCTCTACATTCACTTGAGACATTTTTTGCTGAATGAATACTTTCTGGGCAGGGAAAGTTTCTCAGGTATAATGACAGATAAATATAGTCTCAAAACACTAAAGTCAGAGAAAAGTCATTCGAAATAGTGTGTGTATGTCTGTGTGTGTGTGTGTGTGTGTGTGTGTGTGTGTATTTAAAAAGATTCCTAAGTTACAGCCTTGGGTCTAACTATGGCCCATGGACCAAATTGGGTACATAGACTGTTTTTGAAAACAAACTTTGTGGAACACAGCCACATCCATTAATTTATATATTGTCAATGGCTACTTTTGTGCTTTGGCTGAAGGGTTGTGAAAGAGACATAGGATTTGAAAAGCGTAAAATATTTTCTCTCTGGTTCTAATAAAAAGTTTGCCCATCCATGCCAACAGTCACAAAGAGTTGGACACAATTCTTGTCCGACTCATGTCCAACTCTTTGTGACCCCATGGACTGTAGCCTGCCAGGTTCCTTAGTCCATGAGATTCTCCTGGCAAGAGTACTGTAGTGGATTGCCATTTCCTCCTCCAAGATATCTTCCCAATCTATGTCTCCTGCATTTCCTGCATTGGCAGGTGTATTCTTTACCACTAGCACCACCTGGGAAGCTCCAGTATTTATATATTATCTAATAATGTATAGACTGGTAAACATAGAGTTGAGTAAATTATAATCTTAGGGAAAATTACATTCTTATGACAAACTAATAAGTGGTCACTTACCATTTTCAAGTTGGTTTTTAATTAGGCATCTCCCCATTGCTGATTCAGACTTTGCGATACCATTTTTTGATGTTTCACAGAATACTTTCTTTTAGCTCTACTCAGTTATTACCGAGGCTTCTTATCTTCTATTTCTCCCTGCCTGTATGATTCCAGTCATATGAATATGCCTGGATATACCTGGGGAGAAAAGGGAAAATGTGCATTGGTTAAGAGTATTGTTAGGACAGCTTAGAGCTTGAAAAATAACTTTTCCTTATCACTGTTGTTGTTCAGTCGCTCAGTCTTGTCTGACTCTTTGTGACTGCATGGGCTGTAGCACACCAGGCTTCCCTGTCCTTCAACATCTCCTAGAGCTTGCTCAAACTCACATCCATTGAGTTGGTGATGCCATTCAGCCATCTCATCCTCTGTCGTCCCCTTCTCCTCCTGCCTTTTATCTTTCCCAGCATTAGGGTCTTTTCCAGTGAGTCAGTTCTTATCAGATGGCCGAAGTATTGGAGTTTCAGATTCTGTATCAGTCCTTCCAATGAATATTGAGGACTGATTTCCTTTAGGATGGACTGCTTTGATCTCCTTGCAGTCCAAGGGACTCTCAAGAATCTTCTCCAACACCACAGTTCAAAAGCATTAATTCCTTGGTGCTCAACCTTCTTTATGGTCCAGCTCTCACATCCATGCATGACTATTGGAAAAACCATAGCTTTGACTAGATAGACCTTTGTTGGCAAAGTAATGTCTCTGCTTTTTAATATGCTGTCTAGGTTGTCATAACTTTTCTTCCAAGGAGCAAGTGTCTTTTAATTTCATGGCTGCAATCACCATCTGCAGTGATTTTGGAGCACAAGAAAATAAAGTCTGTCACTGTTTAAATTGTTTCCCAATCTATTTGTCATGAAGTGATGGGACTGGATGCCATGATCTTAGTTTTTTGAGTGCTGAGTTTCAAGCCAGCTTTTTCATTCCTCTATCTTTCTTCTTTTCCTAAGAAATGTTTATTTCAAAATGACTTTCATAAAAAGGATATGGGGTCTGGCACAGTGGTCTCTACTCAATCAGCAGTGGCACTCAAAAGTTTCACTAATAACCTGGTGCACTTAATCTCATTTGACTTTCTGATCCCATGGACTATAGCTTGCCAGCCTCCTCTGTCCATGGAATTCTCCAAGCAAGAATACTGGAATGGGTTTCCATCTCCTCCTCCAGGTGATCTTTCTGACCAAGGGATCAAACCCGTGTCTTCTGTGTCTCCTGCATTGCAGGTGGATTCTTTACCCACTCAGGCATCAGAGAATCTAAATTATATACTTGTCAGATCTGTGGGTAAAGTTGGGAGGAATACACAAAAGGGCCGGTGGCAGAATCAGAATCTAAAAGTATCTGAAAGCTCTTGGAAAATAGATTGAATCTCATAAGATGAACTTTGATGTAGTTAAGAAAGGGTCTTGTGCTTGGTTTTCAAAACAAACAAACAAACAAAAAAATGGACCATAACCATAATAAAACTTTCCAAACAAATATTGGCAGGAAAAAATATTTATATCCAGTTTTAAAATTACACTAAATGCTTTTTCTAATTCAGACACTGTATTAGGCAATAAAAAATATGGCATTGAATGAGAGTTTCCTGGTGACCTAGTGATTAGGATTCCTGGCTTTCGCTGCTTGGCTTGCATTCAATCCCTTGTCAGAGAACTGAGATTCCACAAGCTGAAAGGCATGGCCCCCAAAAACCCAAAAAATAGCATTGAATGGACAAATACAGAGCAAAACACAATCTCTACTTTCATGAAGCTTACATTCAGTTTGGGAATAGATAATAAGTTATTAGAAATGGGAGGAATGAGGAAATGCATAGTTCTCTGCAAACATCTAATAGGAGAATCTGGCCTATCCTGGTTATAAATATTGTGTAGATTTATGTGTGTGATGGAGGGTATCAGAAAAGCCTTTTCTTAATTTATTCATTCAGTGTATAGTTCTTGAATATCTACTTTGTGCAAGAAAAAATACTTGGCACTGAATGATGTATCAAGCACAGTTGGCCTTTCTCTTCACCAACTTTATCATATATTGATAGAAAAGTAAACATATGAATAAGTAATTAAAATGTGTTCTGTGAAAGGAATGGCCAGGATGCAATGGACAGAAAAAGCGGTGGAAGATAGGGCATATATATAGATAGGGCATTCATATAGTGTGATCAGATCAGACCTCTTTGAGGAAGAGTTGTTACTGTAAGAATGGGGTGGTACTACCTTGGTGAAAGGGGTCAGGGTAAAGGGATACAACAACAGAATTCTTTTCTAGGACTGTCCCAAGCAGAGGGAGGTGTGATTCAAAAACATAATAGATTTAGGTGATTTCTATTTTTGTGTGAAATCTTGGTGGCCTTGTTGCTCTTTTCAGGAGGTGAGGCTGTTGAGTTACTAGCACCAACTATTTGCTTATCAACTGCAAGTTTAGTTTACCTTCTAAATAAAATTCATTAAGATACACAGTCACAGAATTATCTCCAGTTACTGACAGGATCCAATTCGGACCAATTCCTGTTCTTTGGACCTTCCCCTGAATCACCTAACATGAAACCATACCCTATAATAAATTATTTTCTAACAACCCTTTACTGATATGCTCCATAGTCCATATGATGTGTAATCTCTCTTGTTGCAATAAACCAAATGTTGTTAAACTCTCAGGTGTGTTCCTGTCCACTGCATGGAAGGCATTGCTATGTTCTCTAATTCTAAAAGCAACCTACATATACACACTTTAATGGTGAAGAAAATAAGGTTATGAGTGGTTGAGTAATTTAGATGCCTTCACAGAGTTATTTGGAGGAATTTAATGAACAAACATCTACTCTACATGTACTAAATGAAACAGGAATATGTGCAGACACATTTTAGAACCAATATAGTTACCTTTCCTATTAATTTTCACATAACCCTCACAACACAGATTTATACATGAGATAATATAGATTCACAGAGATGAATGACTACTTCAGGGCACATAGATAATGAGTGGTGGTTTAGTAATTCCATCAACCACTGAAGGCAGTGAGCTTAGAAGTCATGAGCACAGGTTCTGGGGTCAGAATACTTTGCTTCATAATCCTGACAAGGATTCATACTAGCTGTGTGATCTTGGATATATTTTTAAACTCTCTGTGCTTCAGAGAGTTTACATGAGAATAACAGTTGTACCAAACTCATAGCAGAGAAGGCAATGGCACCCCACTCCAGTACTCCTGCCTGGAAAATCGCATGGACAGAGGAGCCTGGTGGGCTGCAGTCCAAGGGGTCGCTAAGAGTTGGACACCACTGAGCGACTTCACTTTCACTTTTCACTTTCATGCATTGGAGAAGGAAATGGCAACCCACTCCAGTATTCTTGCCTGGAGAATCCCAGGGATGGGGGAACCTGGTGGGCTGCCGTCTATGGGGTTGCACAGAGTCGGACACGACTGAAGTGACTTAGCAGCAACAGCAGCAACCTCATAGAGAAATTGTAACTATCATATCAGTTGATACATGCATTCTACTTAGAACAACATTACTCAGCAAAGGATCAGTAAATGGGTATTTTATGAGAGTCAGACTGAAATTTAGATTTCTGAGGCTCTAAGCCCCCCCTTTTTTTTTTTCCAGAACAAGCAACTCCTATCAGAAAGTTTTCTCAGAGAAAGAACAATGTTTGGCTGGATTGGGCAAATAATTAGGAAAAGTCATTATTTGAAAAGATGATGGGATATACAAGTTTTTTTAGACTTGTGAGGCAAGACAAGGAAATATGAATGTATGTTTATGGGAAGAATTGTAGGGTTGGGGTCATTTCTGCAGAGCCAGAGTCCAAGAGTCTGTTGAGATGTCACTAGAGATGGGGAGAGGAATAGGGGTTGAAGAACCAGTGAAAAGATGGCAAGCATTTGGGGGAAAGGCTTCTTTGAGTCCACCTGGTAAATGATAGACGTGGCCTCTATCCAAATGCCCTCCCAGGAACCTCGCCTAAGCCTGATTTTCATCTGCATCTGAGACTGAAGGTGTCCCCCTTGCCTGTGTCCCTCGTGGCCTGAGACAGTCAAGGTTAGCTCTGGGGACTCTGCCCCATGGGGATGGAATTTCTTAAAGAGGAGAAAAGGCTTCTAGGTACAGTCTCCATCTCCCACATATACCAGAGCAAAGCGAGACAAAGGCAGATACCAAATGATGTTCAGTGGCTGGTAGGTGATCTGAGCATCTGAAAGGGGGGGCCTCGAGTAAAGGATTTGAAAACATAATATTTTGAAGTTAGAGAGTTGGGTTGGCAGGAAGATGACTTAAATGATGGGGACTTGGGATGTCCAATTCTGAGAATCATAGAGCTTTAATTTAGAGGAAACTTTACAGGTTACCTTGTCCACTGTCCTGTTTGATACTTAATTTCACTCTACAGCCAAGAGATTGGTTAATGACTATTTTGAGAGACAAGAAGTTTCCCTGTGTACTGCTGTAGACTGGCTACATTCTGTCAAGGACAGCAGAGATTAGAGGTTTCTGAGAAAATCATTCATGACATAGGAACTGTAACTAAGAAGATCTAATGAGATGTTGCATCATCTCAGGAGCAGCTAGCTATATTTGAAAAGGTTTCATGCAGAGAGGGCTGTACACAGCTCTCTCACTGGGGATGTTAAAGACACTTGATGAACCAGTGTTAAAATCTAGAGGTCTTCAGAGGGCTACTGAAATTATTCCATGTTGCTAAGAACTTACTCAACTTACACATACAGTTAGCTTTGTTGAAAGAAAGCTAATTTGTAGAAAGATAAAATATCATAAATAACCCTCACTCATCAGTATCATCCATAACGTGCTCACTCAGTCATGTCTGACTCTTTGCTACCCCAGAGACTGTCTCAGGCCATGAGGGACACAGGCAAGGGGGATACAGCCCCAGATACAGATGAGAATCAGGCTTAGGCTAGGTTCCTGGGAGGGCACTTGGATAGAAACCACGTCTGTCTTCTAGCAGGTAGATTCAAACTCAAACCCCCAGCCCTCCTACAATTCTTCCCTAGAAAATCCATGGTAGTCTCCAGGCGACTGAACCTGTGTCTCTTAGATCTTCTGCATTGGCAGACAGGTTCCTTACCAACTGAGCCACCAGAGAAGCCCCTCAATAATCCTTCAGTTCAGTTCAGTTCATTTCAGTTCAGTCCAGTTCATTTCAGTTCAGTCGCTCAGTCATGTCTGACTCTTTGCAAACCCATGAATCACAGCACGCCAGGCCTCCCTGTCCATCACCAACTTCTGGACTTCACTCAAACTCATGTCCATCAAGTCGGTGATGCCATCCAGCCATCTCATTCTCTGTCGTCCCCTTCTCCTCCCGCCCCCAATCCTTCCCAGCATCAGAGTCTTTTCCAGTGACTCAACTCATCGCATGAGGTGGCCAAAGTATTGGAGTTTCAGCTTTAGCATCAGTCCTTCCAATCCTTACCTATACATAAAAAATGATCAAAATATTTCTTGGATTTAATTTTTCTGGGTGGGTCAGAGTAATGATGGGTTTTTGACAGAATTATAAAGCTAAAACTAACTACAATACTTTGGCCACCTCATGTGACGAGTTGACTCACTGGAAAAGACTCTGATGATGGGAAAGGTTGGGGGCGGGAGGAGAAGGGGACGACAGAGAATGAGATGGCTGTATGGCATCACCGACTCTGTGGACATGAGTTTGAGTGAACTCCGGGAGTTGGTGATGGACAGGGAGGCCTGGCGTGCTGTGATTCATGGGATCGCGCAGAGTCGGCCACAACTGAGCGACTGAACTGAACTGAACTGAACTGAGGGAAAATTGAGCTGCTAAGTTTAGTAGGGATATTAAACTTAAGACACCAAAAGAACAAGAAGAGTGTGTTCAAATGCAATCGAAAAACAAATTTATCTACAAAAAGTTCAAGTATATTTAAGAAACATTGAGTTTACAATTCTATCCTCATTGTTCTAGGCACTGGTGGGGGATATACAATAGTTAATAAGGTATCACATTTACTCTCAAAGATTTGACAATTTATGAGGAATACAGACATTATAAAGATAATACAATGTGTTAAGTGGACACTGTAAACATGAGGACTTTGAAGAAGGAATAAACATTGTCTGAGGGATTCAGAAAAGGTGTCACTAATGAGTTGACATTTGACCTCATTTTGAAGGAAAAAAGGGGCTGAGAGGTAAACCAGAAGCAAATGGTGCAGAGGAGCAAGGGTGCCAGTTTGTAACCAAGCAAATGTTTCTGTTTCAGCATGTTTGTCTCTTGCAGTTAGAGAAGTTAATATACAATGCCTTTAGAATTAGAATAGATGCAAGAAGAATGTCTTAAACACTAATTTCTTTGAGTCAATTTAGGATTTACAAATATCAAGCCCAGAATTTGATTTCTTCTGCAGGGTATTTTGGGTTTGGGAACAATGTTTCAATTTAGCTATGAGGCATGAGTTGAAGGGAAACCATTGGGAGGGGAATCTACTAATTTCTAAATAATCTCCACATTAATTTGTTTGATTAAGCAATTAGCTTAATTAACTTAACCTTTAGTAAGTTATGACAAATATTAGGACTACAAAAATAGGAAGAGATTGCAGTTTGTCAGTTTGGTGGCTAAAATATGAACAGCCCTCTGCAAATGTGATGTGACTGACACTGGCTACCATTTTAATCCATTTAAAGTCACATTGCTTGTGGCTTTTTGTTTGTTTGTTTGTTTTTAGTTGTGATGGTTTATTTTCTTTTCCCTTCTTTTTCTTTTTGTATCTGCTTCACTTTGGGCTTGAGAATAAGAATGTCTGATATTTGTTCCTATGAAATATCATTAAACCAGCCATATATTTCTCACCTATTTCTGTTTTTCTGAAAATGTAAGATTTATACTAACTGCCACTTTATCATGTTTATTTTTTAGCCTTCATTCTCTCACCAGATGTGTTAACACCCCACTCATCTTTCCATCAGTGATACCCATAGGCAAATTCATACCTTCATCTCTGAGCTTGGTTAGAGTAGTCAAATATCAGTGACGTCTTCAAAATCTTCATATGATGTCATTTACTGACCTAATATTCTTCAATGGCTCTCCCCACCTTTGGGGGTAAGATTCTAAATCCTTGGGTGAGTTTTCCCAGTTGCTTTGTCATACAGGCAAGCACACATTTCCCTAAATCAGGCTGCTTCCAGTTCAGCATCTTCATGTGTACTTTCTGTCTGAAATGTTTTTTTCCTCTTCCAGGTAACTCCTAGTCTTCCTGGAAAATTCTATTTAAAGGTTTCCTCCTCTGAGAAGCCTTTCTTAGTCTACCTGGTCTGAGAAATGGGTCCTTACCTTAGCACTCTGTAGTGTTCTGTACTTCACAGGCTGTATCAAGATGACTGCTTTGTCTGCTTCCCCAGGAGGATGCAAGCTTTCTGGTCACAGGGATTATTGCTTGTTTCGTTCTGTATTCCTTATGCCGGATACATCTGTATCCAATAAAGTTTTAGAGCGGTGAGCTGAACAATTAGAAAAGGCTTGTCACTACATTAATCTCATGGACAAAATTCACCCTGATCTTGGGTGGCCTCGGCCTGCAACAGCTTGAAGCAGGGCTTAGGTTCCTGGCCAGAGGTTGAGGCTGGATCATGGCAGTGAAAACACCAAATCCTAGGCATTAAACCAGTGATCAGTGACAAAGGCCCTTCAGCTCTGCAGAAAATAATTCCCACAAAGATGGAAAGTAGTGAAACACGTGAAGTATTTACTAGGAGGAAAAGAGTATAATATGTGTCGATAGACACAGGGAAGACTCAGAGAGTCCCTGAGTCGCACTCTCATGGCAGTTTGAATTAGTTTTATGGGACATTTTTTCCAGGTTTTCTTTGGCCAATCATTTTGATTTTCCTGGTTCACTGTTCATACTTGGTATATTTCAGGATTGTCCCATGTGTGCACACACATCTCTTAGCCAAGGTGGATTTCATGTGTGGTCCGGGAGGTCTCCTGACTTTGAGAATGAGAAATATGTGGTCTGGGCAGGGGCCAGCCTCCTACCTTAATTGTCCTGCTAGTTTCATCTCGGAGTTTCAGTTCACAGGGAATGAATCTCTACTTGCTTAACCCTGCGGGGGGAGTGCATCTACCTCCTGCCTCAAACTCTGGAGAACTGACTGAAGGAAAAACTATGACCTGGGGTAGGGGAATAGAATGCTTGGGGAAGGTGACATAGCATAGAGGTAAATAGCATGGAGTTAGCATGCGTAAGGTGAAATTCTGTTTCTGTACCATGGTATCTATATGAAATAGAAAATCTTCATAATCTCACTATTTTCTCTTCTTAAATTTTACCATTGGTAAAACATGTATAACAATGGTACTTATCTGATCGGATGTCTGAAAATTAAGTAAAATATTGACTGCAAAGCACCTGTAAAATGCTCAGTGCACAGTGAGTGCTAATGAGCGTTAGCTGTTATTATTTTTAGGGTAATATGAATAGCAATAGAGTGGTAGTAGTAATGAAAGTTCTGCCTTTAAATAATAATAATAATAAAGACTAGACAGTAAAGAGAAACTTTTGAGTTGAATTTTTCAGTCACTTCAATCTGGTTTCTTCTTTCCTTCCTCACCTCAGCCTCTCATGGAGCCACACAACCATTCAAGCCTGGCTGAATTCGTGCTCCTTGGTTTCCCCAGGGTGGGGCATATCAGGGGCTGGCTTTTTGTCCTGCTGCTGTTGGCATACCTGTTCACTATCTGTGGCAACATGCTCATCTTCTTAGTCATACGTCTGGATGCAGCCCTACACACACCCATGTACCACTTTGTCAGTATTCTTTCCTTCTTGGAGCTGTGGTATACCGCCACCACTATCCCCAAGATGCTAGCTAATCTTCTCAGTGATAAGAAGACTATTTCTTTTTCAGGATGCCTCCTTCAGACTTACTTCTTCCACTCCCTAGGGGCCTCTGAATGCTACCTTCTTACTGCAATGGCTTATGACCGATACCTGGCCATTTGCCGGCCCCTCCACTATCCTGCAATTATGACCCCCATGCTCTGTGCCAAGATGGCTGCTGGTTGTTGGACCTGTGGCTTTCTATGTCCCATATCTGAAGTCATCCTGGTCTCCCAGCTCCCTTTTTGCGGTTACAATGAAATTCAACACATCTTTTGTGACTTTCCACCTCTTCTGAGCCTGGCCTGCAAGGACACATCCATTAATGTCCTGGTGGACTTTGCCATCAATGCCTTCATCATCCTTATCACCTTCCTGTTTATTATGGTGTCTTATGGAAGAATCATTGGGACTGTACTGAAGATAAAAACGATCGCAGGAAGAAAGAAGGCCTTCTCTACATGTGCTTCACATCTTATTGTGGTCCTCATTTTCTTTGGGAGCATCATCTTCATGTATGTGCGGCTAAAGGAGAGCTATTCATTGACCCTTGATCGAACGCTTGCTGTAGTCTACTCTGTACTAACACCACTAGTCAACCCAATTATCTACAGTCTTCGTAACAAGGAACTCATTAAGGCCATTAAGAGAACCATCTTCCGGAAAGGAGAGAGAGCTTATCCCACCCAACATTGACATTCTACCAAGGTCTTTCCTCCACTTCGATGTTGATCTCATAAAATTCTATGTATCTTTGTCCTAACCTGTAATAATCTTCCCATCATCACACATGCAATGAATCCCATCTCCTCTTACACTCTCAGAGGGTTTACTTCTTTGTGTTTTCTTTATTTCTTCAAACAAATTAAGATCTGTATGGTTACAGGAAATTGATACTGTTCTCCACAACCCCCTTAACCCTCTAGCACTTCAATGGACTCATTCCTCTTTGCATGAGTTTCTGTTCAAACGTCACTTTCAAATGACATTATCTATTTTTTGTTTGGTTTTTAAAATTTTATTTATTTATTTTTAGTATATTTATTTTAATCGGAGGCTATAACTTTACAATATTGTATTGGTTTTGCCATACATTGATATGAATCCTTATCTTTTAAAGAACTTCTGAAAAGCCATCCTATTTATGCTACTTATTTTCCTTTTGAAGTAGTTTGTTTTCCTTCAAAATATGTATCAAAATTTATGTGTATATTCACATTTGTGTATATATAGATATAGTTGGATATAGATAAAGTTTTCAGGTTTTTCCTGAAAGACTATAAAATATATTTGGCCTAAAATCATGTCAGTTTTGTTACTTGATATATATCTATATCCATAATCTAACAAGTGTCCAAATATGGTGAGTATTTAATAAAAATATAATAAATGGAAAGTGTAATGACTCTTTAACAAACTGTGAAAAGCTCTTAAAGAAATGGGAATACCAGGCCATCTAACCTGTCTCCTGAGAAACCTGTATGTGGGTCAAGTAGTAACAGTTAAAACCCTGTATGGAACAAATGGTTGATTCAGAATTGAGAAAGAAGTGCGGCAGGGCTGCCTGCTGTCACCACATTTATTTAACCTATACACTGAGCAAATCATGAGAAATGCTGGGCTGAAAATTACAAACTGGAATCAAGATAGGTGGGAGAAACATCAAAACCCTCAGATATGTGGATGACAATCATTCTAACAGCACAAAGTGAAGAGGAAATAAAGAGCCTCTTGATGAGGGTGAAGGAGGAGAATGAAAAAGCTGGCTTAAAACTAAACATTAAAAAAACTAAGATCATGGTGCTCCGCTTTCTTTATAGTCCAACTTTCACTTCCATACATGATGTCTGGAAAAACCATAGCCTTGACTAGACAGACGTTTGCTGGCAAAGTAGTGTCTCTGGTTTTTAATTTGCTGTCTAGGTTGGTCATAACTTTTCTTCCAAGAAGTAAACATCTTTTAATTTAATGGCTGCAATCACCATCTGCAGTGATTTTGGAGCCCCCAAAAATAAAGTCCACTGTTTCTCCATCTATTTGCCATAAAGTGATGGGACCGGATGCCATGATCTTTGTTTTCTGAATATTGAACTTTAAGCCAACTTTTTCACACTCCTCTTTCACTTTCACCAAGAGGCTTTTTAGTTCATCTTTACTTTCTGCCGTAAGGGTGGTGTCATCTGCATATCTGAGGTTATTGATATTTCTCCCAGCAATCTTGATTCCAGCTTGTGCTTCATCCAGCCCAGCACTGAAGAACTGATGCTTTAGAACTGTGGTGTTGGAGAAAACTCTTGAGAGTCCCTTAGACACAAGGAGATCCAACCAGTCCATCCTAAAGGAGATCAGTCCTGAATATTCATTGGAAGAACCAACGTTGAAGCTGAAACTCCAATACTTTGGCCACCTGCTGCGAAGAGCTGACTCATTTAAAAAGACCCTGATGCTGGGAAAGATTGAGGGCAGGAGAAGAGGAGGACAGAGGATGAGATGGTTGTATGGCATCACCGACTCAATGGACATGGGTTTGAGTAAACTCTGGGAGTTGGTGATGGACAGGGAGGCCTGGCGTGCTGCAGTCAATGGGGTGACAAAGTCAGACACAACTGAGCAACTGAACTGAACTGAACTGAAGACCATGGCATTCAGCCCCGTAACTTCATTGCAAATAGAAGGGGAAAAGGTGAAAGTAGTAACATATTTCTTCTTCTTAAACTCTAAAATCACTGTGGATGGTGACTGCAGCCATGAAATCAGAAGTTAATTGCTTCTTGGCAGGAAAGCTATGGCAAACCTAGACAATGGGTTGAAAAACAGACATTACTCTGCTGACAAAGGTCTGTATAGTCAAGGCTATTGTCCTCCCAGTAGTCATGTACGGTTGTGAGAACTGGACCATACAGAAGGAGAGTGCCAAGAAAAGAATTGGACATGACTGGGAGATTGAGCAATAACAACAATGAGTCTTACCCACTCTTGTCACTGACATATTTTTATCTTTAGTGACTTCTTCCTGATTCCAATCACTACTGGAGCCCACTGCCTTCCTACTTACTAATGAAAGGTACTATCTTTCATCTCTTTCTTACAAATCCTCCATACCTAGTTTGCAATGCATTTAATGTGAATGTCTGTGGGAAACACAAAGCAAAAGGATTCAGAAATTATAAAAGAAAAGACTCAGCTTTCTTTGGGCCTGATTCCTAGTTTGTTTTACTCTCTACTTGATTTGGTAAAAAATTGACTACACTCTGAGTAAATTGCATACTATATGTCAGCTTCAGTTCTTGACCCAACAACCCTTTTGTTTTGCAGAGCCTGCAACTAACCAAAGGAATGCAAAATGTACAATCTGGACTGTAGACTATCAGTGAAAATCATTATTGAAATATGACACTTAAATATACAGAGAATTGTATATAAATGTGCGACAAAATGGATGTTCATAGAGACTGAACTTTTTTAAGAAAAATATTTATTTTTATTTTTTATTTGGCTGTATTGCTGCTGTTGTTCAGTCGCTAAGTCATGTCCAACTCTTTGTGACCCCTTGAACTGCAGGATGCCTGGCTTCTCTGTCCTCCATTATCTCCTGGAGTTTGCTCAAAACCATGTTCATGGAGTCAGTGATACCATCCAACTATCTCATCCGTCACCTCTTCTCTTGCCCTCAGTCTTTCTCAGCATCAGGGTCTTTTCCAATGAGTTGGCTCTTCACATCAGGTGGCCAAAGTATTGGAACTTCAGCTTCAGCATCAGTCCTTCCAATGAATAGTCAGGGTTGATTTCCTTTAGGATTGAATGGTTTGATCTCCTTGTAGTCCAAGGACTCTCAAGAATCTTCTCTAGTACTTGTACTACATGTTGAAAGCATCAATTCTTCAGCACTCAGCCTTCTTTATGGTCCAGCTCTCACATCTGTGCATGATTACTGGAAAAAATATTTATTTGGCTGTGCTGGGTCTTAATTGCAGCACATAGGATTTTCATTTTGGCACACTGAATCTTTAGTTGTGGCATTTCACATCTTTAGTTGAGATATGCAGGATCTAATTCCCCAAGCAGGGATCAAAACTGAGCCCTCTGTATTGGGAGTCCAGAATTTTAGCCCCTGAGCTACCAGAGAAGTCTTGATGGAGCCCTTTCATATAATGAGCATTCAGAACAGAACACTGGAAATATCTCCAACACTCCCCATGCTCCTTTATATTAAATATATCCCTTTCCCTCCCACGAGTATAATCAATAACATGACATCTAACACTGTAGATTGATTTTGTCTGTTTTGGTATTTTCAGAAGTTGTTTCTTACAGTATACATCTTTTGTGTCTGATTTTTTCACTCTCTATATATTTACAAGATTCATCTCTACTGTCTTAATCAGCTGTAGCTTTTTCATTCCTGGTGGCTTCCCGGGTGGCTGTGTTAAAAAATTCCCCTGCCAATGCAGAGGATGCTGGTTTGATCCCTGGATCAGGAAGATCCCCTGTAAAAGGAAATGGCAACCCATTATAGTGTTCTTGTCTGGAAAATGCCATGGACAGAGGATCCTGGTGGATCCTCAGGAACTAAAAGAGTAAGACAAGATAGAGTGACTGAACAATTGAACACACTCAGTTCATTCCTGAGAGGTGAATATTAAATTGTCAGGGGTTTTGTGAGCAGGTAGCTTGAAATCAGTCATGGTGTTGGAGTATATACACTATGCAAATCAATAAATGCTACAAGGAAAGTGAAAGTTGCTCAGTCGAGTCCAACTCTTTGCCACCCCATGGATTATATGGTCCATGGAATTCTCCAGGCAAAAAAACTGGAGTGGGAGTTGTTGTTCCCTTCTCCAGGGAATCTTCTCAACCCAGGGGTCAAACCCAGGTCTCCTGCATCGCAGGCAGATTTTTTACCAGGTGAGCTGCCAGGGAAACCCAAATGCTACAAATAAGAGCCTTTTTTCAAGGTGATGGGTATCAAAAATAAACAAAGCTAAGCACTAGTTATAGTAGTAAGGAGATATTTTAATCAGTAGCATACTATTGCAATAAAATAAGAGGTACAGTGTGAACTGAACTCAACTTCAATTTGTACAGAAGTGACAGATGGCAAGAGTGAACGTCGACATTCTAGGAATCAGTGAACTAAAATGGACTGGAATGGGTGAATTTAACTCAGATGACCATTATATCTACTACTGTGGGCAGGAATCCCTTAGAAGAAATGGAGTAGCCATCATGGTCAACAAAAGAGTCCAAAATGCAGTACTTGGATGCAATCTTAAAAACGACAGAATGATTTCTGTTCGTTTCCAAGGCAAACCATTCAATATTACACTAATCTAGGCCTATGCCCCAACCAGTAACGCTGAAGAAGCCGAAGTTGAACAGTTCTACGAAGACCTACAAGACCTTTTAGAACTAACACCCCAAAAAGATGTCTTTTTCATTATAGGGGACTGGAATGCAAAAGTAGGAAGTCAAGAAACACCTGGAGTAACAGGCAAATTTGGCCTTGGAGCACGGAATGAAGCAGGGCAAAGGCTAACAGAGTTTTGCCAAGAGAACGCACTGGTCATAGCAAACACCCTCTTCCAACAACACAAGAGAAGACTCTACACATGGACATCACCAGATGGTCAACACCGAAATCAGATTGATTATATTCTTTGCAGCCAAAGATGGAGAAGCTGTATACAGTTAGCAAAAACAAGACCAGGAGCTGACTGTGGATCAGATCATGAACTCCTTATTGCCAAATTCAGACTTAAATTGAAGAAAGTAGGGAAAACCACTAGACCGTTCAGGTATGACCTAAATCAAATCCCTTATGATTATACAGTGGAAGTGAGGAATAGATTTAAGGGACTAGATCTGATAGATAGAGTGCCTGATGAACTCTGGATGGAGGTTCATGACATTGTACAGGAGACAGGGATCGAGACCATCCCCATGGAAAAGAAATGCAAAAAAGCAAAATTGCTGTCTGAGGAGGCCTTACAAATAACTGTGAAAAGAAGAGAGGTGAAAGACAAAGGAGAAAAGGAAAGATATAAGCATCTGAATGCAGAGTTCCAAAGAATAGCAAGGAGAGATAAGAAAGCCTTCCTCAGTGATCAATGCAAAGAAATAGAGGAAAACAACAGAATAGGAAAAACAAGAGATCTCTTCAAGAAAATTAGAGATTCCAAGGGAACATTTCATGCAAAGATGGGCTCAATAAAGGACAGAAATGGTAGGGACCTAACAGAAGCAGAAGATATTAAGAAGAGGTGGCAAGAATACACAGAAGAACTGTACAAAAAAGATCTTCACGAGCAAGATAGTCACTATAACGTGATCACTGACCTAGAGCCAGACATCTTGGAATGTAAAGTCAAGTGGGCCTTAGAAAGCATCACTACGAACAAAGATAGTGGTGGTGATGATGGAATTCCAGTTGAGCTATTTCAAATCTTGAAAGATGATGCTGTGAAAGTGCGGCACTCAATATGCCAGCAAATTTGGAAAACTCAGCAGTGGCCACAGGACTGGAAAAGGTCAGTCTTCATTCCAATCCCAAAGAAAGGCAATGCCAAAGAATGCTCAAACTACCACACAATTACACTCATCTCACATGCTAGTAAGGTCATGCTCAAAATTCTCCAAGCCAGGCTTCAGCAATATGTGAACCATGAACTCCCAGATGTTCAAGCAGGTTTTAGAAAAGGCAGAGGAACCAGAGATCAAATTGCCAACATCCACTGGATCATGGGGAAAGCAAGAGAGTTCCAGAAAAACATCTATTTCTGCTTCATTGACTATGCCAAAGCCTTTGACTGTGTGGATCACAATAAATTGTGGAAAATTCTGAAAGAGATGGGAATCCCAGACCACCTGACCTGCCTCTTGAGAAACCTGTATGCAGGTCAGGAAGCAACAGTCAGAGCTGTACATGGAACAACAGACTGGTTCCAAATAGGAAAAGGAGTACGTCAAGGCTGTATATTATCACCCTGCTTATTTAACTTATATGCAGAGTACATCATGAGGAACACTGTGCTGGAAGAAGCACAAACTGGAATCACGATTGCTGGGAGAAATATCAATAACCTCAGATATGCAGATGACACCACCCTAATGGCAGAAAGTGAAGAGGAACTAAAAAGCCTCTTGATGAAAGTGAAAGAGGAGAGTGAAAAGGTTGGCTTGAAGCTCAACATTCAGAAAACAAATTTCATGGCATCTGGTCCATCACTTCATGGGAAATAGATGGAAAAACAATGGAGACATTGTGAGACTTTGTTTTTTTGGGCTCCAAAATCACTGCAGATGCTGATTGCAGCCATGAAATTAAAAGACGCTTACTCCTTGGAAGGAAAGTTATGACCAACCTTGATAGTATATTAAAAAGCAGAGACATTACTCTGCCAACCATGGTCCGTCTGGTCAAGGCTATGGTTTTTCCCATGGTCATGTATGGATGTGAGAGTTGGACTGTGAAGAAGGCTGATCACCGAAGAATTGATGCTTTTGAACTGTGGTGCTGGAGAAGACTCTTGAGAGTCCCTTGGACTGCAAGGAGATCCAGCCAGTCCATTCTAAAGGAGATCAATCCTGGGTGTTCATTGGAAGGACTGATTCTAAAGCTGAAACTCCAATACTTTGGCTACCTCATGCGATGAGTTGATTCACTGGAAAAGACTCTGATGTTGGGAAAGGTTGGGGGCGGGAGGAGAATGGGACGACAGAGAATGAGATGGCTGTATGGCATCACCGACTGGATGGACATGAGTTTGAGTGAACTCCGGGAGTTAGTGATTGACAGGGAGGCCTGGCGTGCTGTGATTCATGGGGTCACGAAGAGTCGGACATGACTGAGCAACTGAACTGAAATGATGGAGGCGTTTGATGAGCTCCTATCGATCAATGTTCCCTGGAGTCAGGAGTTCTCTGGTGTTCTCAGGATGCGGGCTTAAGCCTCTTGCTTCTGGTTTTTGGTCTTACTCTTGGATTAGTCTCTAGACTTCTCTATCTGTCATTTCCAAGGTGGTTCCCTCTGTGTTAGCTTCTGTTTGCTGGTCTCTTCAGTGTCTAATTTCCGCCCTAATACTAGGGGGCAGGTGGACACTTTTTAAGGCTCAGTTGCTCAGTCCTGTTCTGGGAAGGGAGGAACGCTGCAGACAAATATCTCTGGCATCTGTGGGGAGTGCTCGCAGTGTCTCGGCCACACTGGGTTTGCCTCCGCTCACAGCGCATATGTTGTCCCAGTCTACACTGCACAGGCTCTAGGTTGCTCTGCCGGGAACTATCCGAGGCTGGCGCTGGGTTGTATGCACTTCCCAGGTCTGAGCGTCTCAAGTTCAGTTTCTCGGGTACTCCACAAAGGCGCAGACTTGGCTGGGTCTGCGTTTTTGCCTTCCCCGGTCCGAGCAGCTCAGGTGACCAGGTGTTTGCAAGCGCGGTCGCTGCGACTTATCGTCTCCCCAGTCCCTGCTACTCGGTTTTCTGGGTGTACAACTGGCGCACCTTCTCAAGCGGATATCGACCGGGCCGAGCCCAAGAAACTGATGACTACACTTTAAAGGAGTGGCTCTTAGGTAATTTGAGAAAGACACTTTTGAGTTGGAAGAGATCCATACACATCTCAAAAGGACAAGGGAAGGAGCCACAGTTGGAAACCCTTTTCAGTAAGTGCTCTAAGAAAGGATAGTCAAGGGTCTACTAGTTGGCTAGAATAATCAGTGGATTCTTTTGGCAGCCTTGGACTGTCTCAGGAAGCAACTTTGTTAAGGTGGGTGGCTAGAATCACTCTTGGGATGAAGCACTGAGATGTTAGAAACTATGTTATTGCTTGGTCAAGTCTTTTAATGTGTGTGAGTTGGTGGCGGGGATAGCCAAAACTTTCAAATAAATCTATAGTCATTAATTACACATAATTATTAGTTAAAAGTCTATCCATAACAATCAAGGGATAAAATAACACTTTGACTCAAAAATTAAATTATTGTTTAAAATATATCTACAATAAGCAAAAAAATAACTTTCTTAACTCAGTTTGGAGAGAGTAAAGTCCTCCAGGAATAGGTTAGTAAGGAGAGAAGGAAAAGTTTGGATGAACAAACTTGAAGGCATGAATGGGACTGTGAAAATGAAAAAATTAAATCCTTTCATGGAATATGTCATAACTGATAAATACACTTTACATTCATTATCACATTGCTTCATATGAAGAAAGTATATCTTCTTCATATGAAATATGGGACATCAAATACTCAGGTAGGTGGCCAATGTCACATAAATGGCTAGAAGAACAGCTGGGACTGGAATGCAAGATCCTGAGGCAGGGCTCTTTGTAGAGCAAGATAATAGCAGAGTAAAGAGGAAGCTGCTGTATGCAGTTGAAATAAAGCTACTATAGATACGAGCAACAGGCAGGAGTAGGAGGCTGCCTTGACATCATTTATGTTCTCATCCTGGCTGTGTTTCTATTATCTCAGGGCCCGAAAAGGCCAGTCACATTTTAGAAAGATCCTGTTATAATTAGAAGTTATATGCTGTCTCTGAGGTTGTATGATACAGGAATCCATTTTAACCTAGACCTCCCATACAAGTTACTGTTTTTAACAGAAAAAAAAATACCCTTAGAGATATTCTTTCTCAACTTGGGCTGGTGGTTATTACAATTGTTGTGAACTACTGAATGATGAAGGACCATTGTGTAATGAACTTCTTTGACAGTTTACCTTCGTGAGAGAGCATTTTAGCAACCCCAGAAGGTTTGCTCAGAGACCCAGGGGCTTCTACCTCTCTAAGAACTCTATCAATGACATTGGTCATGGGAGGGGAATCTTTCATGGTTTGACTTACTCCCAGAGGTTCTATCAAAGTGCTAAACTCTTACTCTTCCAGGCCCCAGGAGAATGTGACTGTAATGCTGTAAGTAAGAGGTAAGAAGTGAACTGAGAGCTTTTCTTTTCCAATTGCAGACTCAGCAATGACTGGGCTGCCGTAGCCAAGAACCCTCCCACCATCAAGCTCTGGGTAAGAACATTGTCAGTCAGGCATTTCTACCATCATGTATTCTAGTCTGAGCCCTCGGAAGAACTTAGAGCATCGTGAAATAGGAAAAGGAGGAGAATAATTAGAGTTCAGAGGACATATGATTCAGAACATAAAAACCATTAAAACACACACACACACAGATATTCTCCTTTCCAAATGTTAAAGACTTTGAGCTCAGACTTAGTAAATTAGCAATATTTTTTCTTTTAATTTTTTCCCCCATTTTTATGTACTCTATCTTAACTCTGTATATCTGTTTTATATATATATTATATATATAACTCTGTTGCTGTCATGATTATTTTTCTGTGTCTTATTGGATTATAATTGCTTTACAATATTGTGTTAGTGTCTGCTGTATGACAAAGTGAAGAGAATGGGGGGTGGAATGTAAGGAAGGTACAAGAGGGAGGGATATATGACTATGTTGTAATTAATCTGACTTTGAGAAAGTCATCTCTCCTTTCTGTATTCTAGTTTCCTCTTTTGCAAAAGGGAGATAGAGCAAGATGATCTCTAAAATTCACCCCCTTCCTAACTACCAGCTCTTTGGCCCTATGCTTAAATAATTTGGGGTTATGGATAATGCAACTGTAGGGACTTGAAAATAGAATGCAAGGGATTTGTAGTAAAAGCTATTTTTGGAATAAGGGGAATAAAATATGATTACTAAATAAAATATGATTACTAAATTATTTATTACTAATAAAATATGATTACTAAAATAAGATAAGTACTAATTTATACATGTGGTATGGGCTTCACAGATGGCTCAGTGGTGAAGAATCTGCCTGCCAATGCAGGAGAGACCTAGTTTTAATTCCTAGGTCAGGAAGATCCCCTGGAGAAGAGAGTAGCAACCCACTCTAATATTCTTGCTGGGAGAACCCAAGAGATAGAGGAATCTGGCAGGCTATAGTCCATGGGGTCACAGAGTCAGACACAGTTTAGTGACTGAAAAACAAAAACAATACTTGCAGTAGATTTTATAAGAGTCCTGACAACAATATCAGGAAACCAATGGAAGGGGATGAGTAATTGGTAAGTTAAGGAGCTGTGTAAGTTATCTAAATTATCATAATTTTTCCATTAGCCACCATGGATGTAATGTGTCAGGCATTGTGCTAAGTATCTGGAAAATGGGGCATAATATGAGATTTCTTTAACTTCACAGAGAGTTGCTTTGGGATGACAAGATGTATGCATGAAAAGTAATTGCAGTACATTACAGAATATAATTGGAGGAAAAGTGAGGAAGTGCTACTGGGAATTCAGAGGCAGGAAAGGCCAGTGTTTACCTTGGACGATCAAAGGAAAATGTGAGGAACTTGAGCCAGAAAATGGTTTAGGTATTTACAGACTAACTTTGGATAAAGTATATTCTGGTAAGGGTACATGGCAAACAAAAGAAGCAAGGCTGAAGATAGGGACCAATTTGGTAAACAGTGAGATCTCTATGACACGAAAATTATGTTTAAATTTATGAATCTGTCCTACAGCAATGGTTTTCTTCTCCACAGAGTAAAAACTAAGAATAGTGGGTGAAACTCAGATTTCAGGTCCATAGAAGGAGTGTTAGTTATTCAGTTGTGTCCGATTCTTTGTGACCCCAGGGACTATATATAGCCTGCCAGGCTCCTTTGTCCATGGGATTCTCCAGACAAGAATACCTATGTGGGTTGCCACTTCCTTCCTCCAGGGAAGGAAGCAGCTTTATGTTTATGAACCATAAACAACAATGGTTTATTTCAACAATGGGAAAGAACTGTCATATGGTGCAAGGACCTTCTGGAGCTGTCAGTCTAAGCAGAAGTTTAATGCCCATTTGTGGGGGATGCCAAGAGGATGGATTCCTACATGGCTGAGAAGATCTGAGTTTTCACTGCTTTGAATAAAAATGAAAGCCATACAGACAATATAAACTTTGGTTCAGACTGTTTCTTTTTATTCTTTATTTCAGCTTTCCTTCTTTTTACAGATATTAAAAGATCTTTCATTTTTATCAGTTGATGGAATCTTTGAAACACTTAAAATATTCTTAGTCACACAATGAAATACAAAACTGTGGCGGTCACTAGAGGGAGTGATATTTCTTAATGTTTTTTTCAACACTGACTCAAAATCTCTTGGTGCAGAAAATGAATTATAGCAGCATTTAAAAATTATAAAAGAAAATGAAATAAAACAACTGTTCAAGGGAAAAGATTAGTTCAGTTCAGTTCAGTCGCTCAGTAGTTTTGCCTTATTGATTGGGTATGAGGGGATTGGTCAAAATCTCTGTAATTGTGAACTGAGGAGTTGAATGAGTATAGAGGTGCTAGTTTTCAGTGGGAAATATGCTTGACCTGGTCATGGTGGCTTTGATTTCCCAGGAAGAGTATGCAAGGAGCTAATGACAGCAGGTCATCATTAAGAAATGAAGCAAAGCAGTCTGAGAATACTGTGAGTCTTTGGAGTCAAGTGGAAACCTTACTTTCTGAGAAAGGAAAGGGTAAGATATTGGCTTCTAACATTCAACCTTGAGGCTGCAGCCATGAATATCTGAAAGTTTAGTTAAGGTCTCTATACAACATATCTGGAATTGGGAGGCCAGATATGGACAGGAGCAGTTCTGGGAATGGTGCTTTATATTTAAATTTAAAGGGATGGAATATAAAACATCTAGGAAAGAAAGGATCTGAGTTGGATAAAAATGTGGGGATAAGTGTTTAGAGGTGACGTGCCTACATCCAAGATTTGAAAGAGAGAGAAGGCAGAATTCAGCAGTGGACAGACATGAATTCAAAGTTAAAAAAACTAAACAAAGAGGAAATCTCTGATAGTAAAATGATTCTGCTGAAGCAGAGTCACCCATAGAAGTGTTCTGTCTAGAAGAAGTCCTCTGGTATCTTAGTGAAGAAACATCCATATTAATTCTTGGAATGAAAAAGGTTTTGATATAAGAGGTGGCCATGCTGCTTGGATTTAGAAGAAAATCCTAAGAACTAAGCAGAGTAAATAATATTAGCTTGGATGGGATCAGAGGGGTCTGGAGAGGGAAGATGTGATAAGAACCTTGGAGGGCAGAAAGAGGAGACCTTTCATAACATTTTGCCTTTATACAAGTAATCCTTTGTGCCTAGAATACTTTAAATTTTCCATCTAGAAAATTCTGACAGTTTTTCATTTCATATGAAATTGTGCCTTCTATGAGGCTTTCCTGAACTCCAATTCTAGCCCATAGGTCATTTATTGCTCTTCCAACTCTTACCATATATGCAAATAAGCATTTATCTTTATAAATTTGCTTTTTCATTTAACAAGTATTTACTGAATTGTCATCATGTTTGAGACACAACTCTGAACACTTGAAGTATATCAGTGAACTAAACAACAAAATCCCTTGATCTCACAGCGTTTATATTCTCACAAAGGAGAGAAACAATAAATAATTGGGATAATAAATAAGTACATTTTTTAATATGTTAAAGATGATAAGTACCATTGGAAAAAAAAGTTAAAAGTAAAGTAAATTTGGCTTGAAGCTCAACATTCAGAAAACTAAGATCATGGCATCTGGTCCCATCACTTCGTGGGAAATAGATGGGGAAATAGTGGAAACAGTGTCAGACTTTATTTTTTTGGGCTCTAAAATCCCTGCGGATGCAGATTGCAGCCATGAAATTAAAAGACACTTACTCCTTGGAAGGAAAGTTATAACCAACCTAAATAGCATATTAAAAAGAAGAGACATTACGTTGCCAACCAAGGTCTGTCTAGTCAAGGCTATGGTTTTTCCAGTGGTCATGTATGGATGTGAGAGTTGGACTGTGAAGAAAGCTGAGTGCAGAAGAATTGATGCTTTTGAACTGTGGTGCTGGAGAAGACTCTTGAGAGTCCCTTGGACTTCGAGGAGATCCAACCAGTCCATTCTAAAGGAGATCAGTCCTGGGTGTTCATTGGAAGGACTGATGCTAAAGCTGAAATTCCTCAGCTGAAACTTTGGCCACCTCATGCGATGAGTTGACTCACTGGAAAAGACTCTGATGCTGGGAGGGCCTGGGGGCAGGAGGAGAAGGGGACGACGGAGAATGAGATGGCTGGATGGCATCACCGACTCGATGGACATGAGTTTGAGTGAACCCCAGGAGTTGATGATGGACAGGGAGGCCTGGCATGCTGTGATTCACAGGGTCTCAAAGAGTCGGACACGACTGAGTGACTGAATTGAACTGAATTGAGGAGAAGTTGATTTCAGTACAGGATATGTATGCAAGGAAGGAGGGAGACTGGTTTTATTTAGGGTGGTTCCAGTAGAGCTGACTGAGAGAGTTAGATTTGGCCAAAAACTTGTAATAAATGAAAAAGATATTCAAGTGGATATTTGGTGAAAAAAAAGTTTAGGAAGAGGAAACATCTACAACAAAGACAGTAAAATATCAAGCCACAGAAGAGAGGAAAAGAAATACCTGATTTATTAATTTAAAATTCAGGTTGCTGCATCAGCATGAGGGTATTGATGAACAAATGCAAATAAGAATATCTGTTAGGAGACAATTACAGTAACAGAGGTGCATGATGACATGGCTTAATTCAAGTGAAAAATAGATCCTGGATGTATGAGAGAAAGGTGGAAACAATGATGACTGCGAGAATTTTGGCCCATTAGCTGAGAGATTGTACTTGCCGTCATTTGAGATGGGGAAGACTATGGGCAGTGCCACGGGAATTCATTTGGAGATGGGTACTAAATGATTAATTGGAGATGTGCACAGGCAGTTGAATAAGGGAGAGAAATATAAGGGGGAGAAATGTTGGTTGGGATATTCATTCAACACATATATTTGGGGGCGGAAGCCATAGCATTTGATGACATTAACAAAGCAGTGAGTTTACAAAGAAATGAGAAAAGAAGAATTCATGCTGACCTCTGCAAACTATGGCATTAAGAAGGTAGGGCAAAGAGAAAACTTCCACTAGGGTGGAAAGAAACCTAAAGTAGAGCATCCTGAGCACCAAGTGATGAGAGTGTGTCAAGAGGCAGGATAGATCCCCTCCATGAAGAGTGGCTGAGAGTCCAAGTAAGCAAAGGAAGAAGAGATGACAATTGGATTTTTCAAATCTTAGTTAATTAGTGGCTATAGGATGGAGGCTTTGCTGGAGAGGATTTGGTGAGGGTTTAATTAGAATGAGTTTAAGAGTGAAGTAAGTCAGCCAGAGAAAGAGAAATATTGTTCCTTATCACTTATATGTGGAAGATAAAAAAAGTGATACAGATAAACTAATTTACAAGACAGAAAAAGACTCAAAGACTTAGAGAAGAAATTCAGTGAGGAAGCCGGAGATGGATAGTTAGGGATTGGCATGTACACAATGCTTTTAAAATGCATAACAAACAAGGACCTACTGTGGAGCACAGAGAACTCTGTTCAGTATTATGTAACAACATAAATGGGAAAAGAATTTGAAAATGAACAGATACATGTGTATGTAAACTGAATCACTTTGTTTCACACCTGACTCTTAAGATAGCCTTGTTAATCAAGTATACACCAATAGAATATAACAGAGGAATTAGAGGCAGTAAATATAGGCAATTTATATATGGGAAGAGCTTATTACAGTGACAGAGAAGGAAATGGAGCAGTGGCTGTGGGGTAATTGAATCAAGAGATTCACATTTTGTGTTTGTTTGTTTTGTTTCCTGTTTTTTGTTCCTTAACAAGTGAGAATAGTAGCATATTTCCATGATGATAGATTGTTCTAGTAAACAGTTGTAATTAGTTGGCTCTCCATTTTCTCTATTATAATATTAGTTTCTCAACTTCAGATGCCATATTTTCCGTATCGATTTAGACCCTGTTCTAGGTATTAATATAATGCTTACACACAGACAATGTTCAGCTAACTTTTGCTACATTGACCTCAACACAGTCAGTCAGTCAGTTCAGTCAGTTCTGTCGCCCAGTCGTGTCCAACTCTTTGCCAACCCATGAATCACAGCACGCCAGGCCTACCTGTCCATCACCAACTCCCGGAGTTCACTCCGATTCATGTGCATCGAGTCAGTGATGCCATCCAGCCATCTCATTCTCCGTCGTCCCCTTCTCCTCCCGCCCCCAATCCTTCCCAGCATCAGAGTCTTTCCCAGTGAGTCAACTCGTCGCATGAGGTGGCCAAAGTATTGGAGGTTCAGCTTTAGGATCAGTCCTTCCAATGAACACCCAGGACTGATCTCCTTTAGAATGGACTGGTTGGATCTCCTTGCAGTCCAAGGGACTCTCAAGAGTGAAATACACCTCAACACAGTGAAATGCAAATATTTACCATGTGTGAAGCAAAAAATCAGAAAAGTGCATTTGAAGTTGGCGGAGGGGGAAAGTGGTAAGAAGAATTCATATAGTGGCCACAGTATGGAGTAGAAATGCAGAGATAGATTTGCCTACCGGTTTTTGGTGGCTCTTTTATTTACTTAATCCCCCCTTTTCCTTGGCTAGTATTCTCACCAATGTCCAAAAGAGGTGAAACTCTGATCTACCTGCTTGAAAGAAGCTGTTAGACCTGTGTTTCCATAAGAAAATGGAATGGAGCTAGGGGTGAAAGCATTGATTCTTTGGTTTCCAGAAAATTGAAGAAGAAAATGAATTAAAATCGGAAATAAAAATGTGTGGTCCAAATGATGTAATCTTAGTGGAGTGAACTACCAATATTTTATTAGTACACATGATCATCTATACCTCATACAAGGAATATGTATAAATTATGATATGAATCTGATTGAGGAATATTTAAAGTTTTAAAACCCTTATGACCAACCTAGACAGCATATTAAAAAGCAGAGACATTATTTTGCCAACAAAGGTCCATCTAGTCAAGGCTATGGTTTTTCAGTGGTCATGCATGGATGTGAGAGTCGGACTATAAAGAAAGTTGAGTGCAGAAGAATTGATGTTTTTGAACTGTGGTGTTGGAGAGACTCTTGAGAGTCCCTTGGACTGCAAGGAGAGCAAAACAATCCATCCTAAAGGAGATCAGTCCTGTGTGTTCATTGGAAGGACTGATGCTAAAGCTGAAACTCCAATAGTTTGGCCACCTGATACGAAGAGCTGACTCATTTGAAAAGATCCTGATGCTGGGAAAGATTGAGGGCAGGAGGAGAAGGGGATGATAGAGGATGAGATGGCTGGATGGCATCACCAACTCAATGGACATGGGTTTGGGTGGACTCCAGCAGTTGGTGATGGACAGGGAGACCTGGCATGCTGCGGTTTATGGGGTTGCAAAGAGCCGGACATGACTGAGCGACTGAACTGAACTGAACTGATAGAATCCACTGAGGAAGATATATTGATTATAGAATGGATTATAGTGGCCAAAAATGTGTTTTATAATTAGAGAAGACAATTTAAGTCTGATTATAAGAGTGGATACTCTGAAGGAGGCTGTTGACAACTTTCGGGGGAGGGATAGAAAGTCCGGCCTTGTAGAGCATGTACTAAGATCGCTTATTCTGGAGGTGCAGGGGAAGGACAAGTGGACTTTGAGGGTTTCCTTCTTCTTAGATATTCTTTTGCTCAGCATTGTTTCTCATCCCTCCATACTTGACATTCCAGGGAAATGAATGGAGAGCGATGAAGCCCGAGAATTGGAGTCAGGTAACAGAGTTCATCATCCTGGGCTTTCCCCATCTTCAGGGTGTTCAGGCTTTTCTCTTCCTCTTGTTATTCCTAATCTACCTCACTACCATCCTGGGAAATCTGCTGATATTCTTGGTGGTCTGCCTGGACTCCCGGCTCAACATACCCATGTATCGGTTTGTCAGTATCCTCTCCTTACTAGAGCTTGGCTACACAGCTGCCACCATCCCCAAGATGCTGTCTAACTTGCTCAGTGAGAAGAAGACCATTTCTTTCTCTGGATGCCTTCTGCAAATCTACTTCTTCCATTCTCTTGGGGCTACTGAATGCTATCTTCTCACAGCAATGGCTTATGACAGATACTTAGCTATCTGTCAACCCCTCCACTACCCTACTCGCATGACCCCAGCACTCTGTGTCAAGATTTCTGTTGGCTGTTTGTTGGGAGGCTTGGCTGGGCCAGTGGCTGAAATTTCCTTGGTCTCCCACCTCCCTTTTTGTGGTCCCAATCGTATTCAGCACATCTTTTGTGACTTCCCTCCTGTTCTGAGCTTGGCTTGTACTGACACATCGGTCAATGTCCTAGTGGACTTTGTTATCAATTCTTGCAAGATCCTGGCCACCTTTCTGTTAATCCTCGGCTCCTATGTGCAGATCATCTGTACAGTGCTCAGAATTCCTTCAGCTGCAGGCAAGAGGAAGGCCTTCTCCACATGTGCCTCCCACCTCACCGTGGTCCTCATCTTCTACGGCAGCATCCTCTTCATGTATGTGCGGCTGAAGAAGAGCTACTCCCTGGACTACGACCGGGCCCTGGCTGTGGGCTACTCAGTGCTCACACCCTTCCTCAACCCCTTTATCTATAGCCTGCGCAACAAGGAGATCAAGGAGGCTGTGAGAAGGCAGTTAAAGAGGACCAGGATACTGGAGTGAAGGTGGAGGAAGCAGACCAAGTGTGAAGCTGAGGATATGGTGACCTTGGGGGTCCTCAGCAGTCATAGATGAAATAGAAAGTGTTCAGGGATTTTCTACATGGGCTACTGAACTAGGGAAAATGCTGCCTAATTTTCAGTGATAGTGCAGCCTTAATAATATCTGCTACAACCACATGTGACTTGGGACCAGAGACTGGCAATCCTCTCTAGAAATATGATACAGTGCTGTGATTTTCAAATCCTGGATGTTTGTACACCATACTTTGGATGTTGGTCAAATCTATGTCTTCCTTATATATAAGTCTTTCAGATTTACTTGATTTAATGTAAATACATTTAGTCATACGATCAATAATAAAATTTCCTAAATACATCTTAGGAAAAAAAAAGGTATTTCATGTATCATTTACAATCATTTCATGTATACTGAACATCTATGTATTAAAATGGAAAACACTGATGTAGTAGAGAAAAGCTTTCTTTCAACATCACGTATATCTAGGTTTAAATTCTAGTTCATTTAATCAGTTATTAAATACATAATTTCTATAACTCAAACCTTCTTAACTGATGAGCCAATTTCATCGTTTGTTATTCTTGAAGTTTGTTTTGAAGATTACTGATAAGGTCTGAACACCACAGTACAAAATGTCTGGCATAAATTGATTTAAAAAAAAAAGAGTTACATTTATTTTCTTTCTTTAACTCCTCCCAGACCTCTCATTATTACTCTGTTAGAACAATATCCAGGAAAACATAATTAAGCAAAAATATTTCCCAGATGTTTTTCTTAAAAGGAAAAAAGGGGTAAACTAGCCAGAAGGAGAATTTGTGAGATGTGTTTATCTCAGTGATCTTAATACCTGTTACCAATAAAAAGTGTGAAAATGAAGGAGTCTGTGGCAGGAAATAGGATCACTTTTTATGTTGGACTACTTTATTTCATTTCAAGGTAGTTACTTCCCTTAATATATGAAAAATAATCCTATGGTTTAGCATCTGAGAAATTCAAGTCTTTAATTATTATTTGGTGTTAGGGATTATTTATACATTGGCTATCTACTGTTGGTAGATTATCAAATGTTGACTGTAAGAAAATCTTTAATTCTGTGTAGAATTACGTAGATTGACATAATAAAGATACTCAAGTATTTGTATTTCTACACTCTTCCATCTGTCAATTCAGCGCATGTTTATTTAGCTGTTCAGTTCAGTTCAGTTCAGTCTCTCAGTCGTGTCCGATTCTTTGAGACCCTATGAATCACAGCACATCAGGCCTCCCTGTCCATCACCAACTCCCGGAGTTCACTCAAACTCATGTCCACAGAGTCGGTGATGCCATCCAGCCATCTCATTCTCTGTCCTCCCCTTCTCTTCCTGCCCCCAATCCTTCCCAGCATCAGAGTCTTTTCCAGTGGGTCAACTCGTCACATGAGGTGGTCAAAGTATTGGAGTTTCAGCTTTAGCATTAGTCCTTCCAATGAACACCCAGGACTGATCTCCTTTAGAATGGACTGGTTGGATTTCCTTGCTGTCCAAGGGACTCTCAAGAGTCTTCTCCAGCACCACAATTCAAAAGCATCAATTCTTCGGCGATCAGCTTTCTTCACAGTCCAACTCTCACATCCATACATGACCACGGGAAAAACCATAGCTTTGACTAGACGGACCTTGGTTGGCAAAGTAATGTCTCTGCTTTTTAATATGCTGTCTAGGTTGGTCATAACTTTCCTTCCAAGGAGTAAGCGTCTTTTAGTTTCATGGCTGCAATCAGCATCTGCAGTGATTTTGGAGCCCCCCAAAAATAAAGTCTGACACTGTTTCCACTGTTTCCCCATCTATTTCCCATAAAGTGATGGGACCAGATGCCATGATCTTTGTTTTCTGAATGTTGAGCTTCAAGCTATTAGTGTATATCAAATGCTGTGCTAAACTTTACATAAAATGATGATGTACAAAGTAAATGTCCATTTACTGTCCATTTACTGTTTTTCTTTAAGTTCTTGTTCTTAGTAAGAACAAGAATGTTCTTAAAATGTTTTCAAAGAGTTGAAGATTTTAGACATTAAATTTGTGCTCAATTTGTAATTAGTTACAATTAATTGAATTAAGTTGTGGCAGTTAGTAGTTAAATATACATGCACTGTCTTCCCAGGTGATGCTACTGGTAAAGAACCTGCCTGTCGATACAGGAGATATAAGAGACATGGGTTTGATTCTTGGGTTTGGAAGATCCCCTGGAAGAGGTCATGGTAACCCTCTCCAGTACACTTGCCTGGAGAATCCCACCTACAGAGGAGACTGGCAGGCTACAGTCCACAGGATCTCAAAGAGTTGAACATGACTAAAGCGACTTAGCATGCACACATGCACTCTCTTCTCAAATAAGTTACATTTAAGATGAAAACTGAAGGATAAATCACAATTAGACATATTTATGAAAGCAGTAATTGCAATAATTTTTTCTATTTTACAGAATTGGAAATTTAGACTTAGATAAAACACCTGCCAAAACTATAGAGCAAGTCAGAATCAGGGACTCTGCATATGAAAACAAAGTCTTATAAACAAATTCTATTTCAAAATATAGATATTTTACTGATTAATTTCTCTGAGCATAGTGATTTTAAATAGATGGGAGGATGGATTGGGAAGAGATTATTGAAAGGAGATAACATTATCAACAATAAATGTTATCTCTTGGATCTTTTTTACTTTACCTTGGATGGGAGTTAATTAGCCCAAAGATATAAGATATATGGGATGGGATATAGTGTAGAAAAATTAATAATAAAAAGTTTATTTTTAAAGGAAAAATAAGTATTGAATTCAGGAATATCACTGGCTAAACTGATTTAAACCAGGGTTTTGCACAACCAACCAGCTTTATGCAGACCTGGTGCTTTGTTCCCTGGAGAAACAAAATTTAAATGCAGAGAATGAGGTTCTCCAATCACAGTTTTAGAGAAGTAGTGTTTAATTCCATGCTCTGATGGTACTGACTATTTTGCTAAAGGGTTGTTATAGCTCTGATCATTTTTCAGTTTCAAAATGTAAAGAATTATGTCTTCTGAAAGACAGTAAATTTCCAACATGGGGAGAGATAATCACATTTTAGACAGGACTCTGTAATCTATGTGTACAAAGGCAAGGTATTCTTTAGTTTGTGCCAAAAGTTCATACAAAAATTTCAGTGCTTGGCCTTGGGTAACTCATGTTATGAAATTTGGGTAACTCAGCATCTGCTACTGGAATTTCAGAAAGCAAAAACTAAAGATTGAATGGCGTTCCCAAGAGATGTACAAGATGAGGGGCTTGGAAGTAATTTTCAGTTTAGAACAATAATAAAAGTAAAGAAAGCATTGATTAATAGTAACTAATATTTAATAAGCACTATAGACATTGAGCTTGGCATTTTATACACCTTACAGCGCTTAATCCTCAAACACCTTGAAGATCCCATGTTATAGATAGTGACACCATAGCTCAGGACACCTATACTAGTTCCCCATGGTTGTACAGCTGGCAAGTGGAAAAGTAAAATTCATGTTCAGATAGTATGATCTCAAATTCTCAGTCTTATACCACATTAAGTTTACTCTAATAAGGAGAAGCAATCTGAAAATTAGAGTTATCCAACATTGTAGGAGACCACCTTGGTTAAGCGTTCAAGCAGAGATTAGATTATATTTGTTCAGATATGCTGAATAGTGATTCCTCATCTGGTTTAGAGATAACTTGATGTCTCCAAAGGTAACTTTGGAGTTCAGAACAAATGGGGAAAATAGCTACTCTCTAGTTCTAATGACCTTAAACAGAAAGCAAAGGCACTATTATACATAGTAGGTACTCTTATCCTGAAATAGGGCTGGGTCTAGGAAACAGTCAAGAGCATGAAGCAGTTAAGACTAATCATTAGCCTGACGATTATCTTAGACTAATCATTATCTTAGTCTTGCTCCTCTGAATAGTGCATCTATCTGTTTGACACATCCTCTCTTCTTCATTCCCTCTCCTTTTGCTACTTTAGGCTGATATGGATACTTGGTTTTTACCAAGACCATCTTTTCTCTCTCCTTCATTTGTTCTCATGGGTATTGATCCATGATTGATTGTCAGTCGGCCCAGCTTCTCAATCAGTCAGTCACTTAGCCAACAGCAAACCTTGGATAGTCAACAGATGCTATGCTGAATGGTGTAACATTCAGAAGGATGAGGAAACCTTATCCCGTGGATCCTAAGTCCAATGGGAGATGGGGAGCAAGCAAGAAACAGCATGACAAGCAAAAAGATAGAAAATAAGTCACATCAAAATAAGGGCCTATATTGGTCCTGATGTCTGTACCCAGAATATCATACTTGAATATGAGGAATCTTTCTTGAAGCTTGCAGTTAAAATTGAAAAGTAGAGGACAATAATAGTAAAAATGATAATTTCTGAGCTTCAGTGACAAAAGTTAAGGCTATCCTTGTGAAAAGAATCAATATGCTAGATTAAAAGAGAGAAGAAAGGATGAAAAAATGATACATATTCAAAGAGGCTTGAAGAACAAATACTAAATGCTTAGAAGATTTAGATGAAATAAAATAACCTAAAACTGGGAACACTGAGTCTATATACATTTTGTGCTAAGAAAAATGTGAGTTCAATGAATAACAACACTCATTAAAATAGCAACAAAAATTATTCATCAGATTTTGAGGCCTCCAAAGATCAAAAACACTGATATGATAGCCACTAATTAAATCCTCTGCACTTAACAGAGTCCATAACATAGAACTGCTAGTCAAACATTTTTTTAAATAAATCTTGAAATCTCGAGGAGCAAACTGTTTCATCACTTTTTATTTAATAGTTATCATATTTACTGAATATCATATTTCCTTTGGAAGATTATGGCCTGAATGAAAGCCATGTAAAGTGAGCACAATATCTTGGCAAATAAAGACCTGACTCTGGTATCAGGTAGAATTGAATTTTTGCTCTGGATTCCTAATAATAAGCTCCACTTGTTTGAACTATTGAAACTGTGTTTCATATTTTCCATTTGTAAAACAAAATGTTTTAATATTTATTTCACAGGGTTGTTGTAAGAATAAATGAGTAGTACATTTAAGATCTTTATCTTAAATAAAAAAAAAAATCTTAGCTTTTATGCATGTCAAGAAGCCCTAGAGCTAGGAATGAGTTTAGTCATTCCCACATCTGATTCATCATCAGAATATTCTTGGAAACTTCTCAGAAATGCACAAGAATAGTTTTCACTTTCAGATTTTCTCAGTCATAAGTTCTGATGATCAATCAGTTCCAGGAACCATGTAATTATAAAGATAAGGAAATGACACAGCTTAGTGGCAGAAAAAGACAGAATATTTTGTCCTTGAACCCTACAGTTCAATAGTCTTTCCACAATCACCTGAGGACTAGGAAATTCACAAAGGAAAGAACCCATGACTTCTACTACTCATTAAAGACTGGTAAGGTTTCATGAAACTTTGAGGAAAAGAAATGTGTATAATATATTTTCTTGAACACAGAATATATTAAATGAACACATGTATTTACTGGGGGCAGAGCATGAAATAGAATCCTAAAGTTAAGTCCCAGCTCTGTCACTAATGATCTATATGACTACAGGCAGATCATTAAACTTCTTTGAACCTTTGTTCCAACGTTTAAATAATGGTCCTGGAACCAGACATCTTGGAATGTGAAGTCAAGTGGGCCTTAGAGAGTATCACGATGAACAAAGCTAGTGGAGGTGATGGAATTCCAATTGAGCTATTTCAAATCCTGAAAGATGATGCTGTGAAAGTGCTGCACTCAATATGCCAGCAAATTTGGAAAACTCAACAATGGCCACAGGACTGGAAAAGGTCAGTCTTCATTCCAATCCCAAAGAAAGGCAATGCCAAAGAATGCTCAAACTACCACACAATTGCACTCATCTCACACGCTAGTAAAGTCATGCTCAAAGTTCTCCAAGCTAGGCTTCAGCAATATGTGAATCGTGAACTTCCTGATGTTCAAGCAGGTTTTAGAAAAGGCAGAGGAACCAGAGATCAAATTGCCAACATCTGCTGGATTATGGAGAAAGCAATAGAGTTCCAGAAAAACATCTATTTCTGCTTCATTGACTATGCCAAAGACTTTGACTGTGTGGATCACAACAAAATGTGGAAAATTCTGAAAGAGATGGGAATACCAGACAACCTGACCTGCCTCTGGAGAAATCTGTATGTAAGTATGGAAGCAACAGTTAGAACTGGACATGGAACAACAGGCTGGTTCAAAATAGGAAAAGAAGGACATCAAGACTATATATTGTCACCCTGCTTATTTAACCTATATGCAGAGTACATCATGAGGAACGCTGGGCTGGAAGAAGCACAAGCTGGAATCAAGATTTCTGGGAGAAATATCAATAACCTCAGATACGCAGATGACACCACCCTTATGGCAGAAAGTGAAGAGGAACTCAAAGGCCTCTTGATGAAAGTGAAAGAGGAGAGTGAAAAAGTTGCTTTGAAGCTCAACATTCAGAAAACGAAGATCATGGCATCTGGTCCCATCACTTCTTGGGAAAAAGATGGGGAAACAGTGGAAACCGTGTCAGACTTTATTTTTTTGGGCTCCAAAATCACTGCAGATGCTGATTGCAGCCATGAAATTAAAAGATGCTTACTCCTTGGAAGGAAAGTTATTACCAGTCTAGATAGCATATTAAAAAGCAGAGACATTACTTTGCCAACCAAGGTCCGTCTAGTCAAGGCTATGGTTTTTCCCGTGGTCATGTATGGATGTGAGAGTTGGACTGTGAAGAAAGCTGATCGCCGAAGAATTGATGGTTTTGAACTGTGGTGCTGGAGAAGACTCTTGAGAGCCCCTTGGACTGCAAGGAGATCCAACCAGTCCATCCTAAAGGAGATCAATCCTGGGTGTTCATTGGAAGGACTGATGCTGAAGCTGAAACTCCGATACTTTGGCCACCTCATGCGACGAGTTGACTCACTGGAAAAGACTCTGATGCTGGGAGCGATTGAGGGTAGGAGGAGAAGGGGACGACAGAGAATGAGATGGCTGGATGACATCACCGACTCGATGGACATGAGTTTGAGTGAACTCCGGGAGTTGGTGATGGACAGGGAGGCCTGGCGTGCTGTGATTCATGGGGTCACTAAGAGTCGGACACGACTGAGCGACTGAACTGACTGACTAAATTACTTTAGTTTTATTTTCAAGTCAAGAGGATTCATATATGTGAAAATATTTAAAATAGTAAATTACAAGATGAAATAGTGGACTATTATTAATTGCTATGCCACTCTATTGGGCTAAAATTCTATAGCACATGGTATACAAATTAGAACATGGCCAATGAGTTGAATTTATGCATTAAATAAGCTAAAAGTGAAGATGCTTTCTCTGTAGTTTCAGAAAATTGTTTATTGATGTGGAATGTGGAAATGCATGGGGTTCAACTTTGGAAAGAGGATTGGGGAAATATCAATATCAAGCAATATCAAGAACCATAATGTCCTTTATGCTTCTTCAGTCCTGCTCTCTGGTCTCACCAGCACCCGGGACAACAGAAAACAAGGGCAGGAGTCTTGCTAATAGAGTGTGAGGAAGAAGCTTGCCTGCACCATAAAGCAGGAAAACCCATGCATACTGCTTTCAGCTACCACAACTACATCAATGTAAATAAGCTCTGCAATCACAACCAATGAATTGGATGCAGCAGTTTTTCATCCTTGTTTATAGTAATAGAACAAGTAGCTATGACAATAGAAAAAGCATAATCATGAACAAGACAAGGGACAGTGCAAAGGTGAAATTCCAAGAGCTTTTTCAGAGTCTAGAGTGATCTTGCTCTATCTCTCAACCCCACCAGTCCTCTTCTGATAGCCGAAGAGCCTCCCAATTGCATCTTTCATATCCTTATTTCTCAGGCTATAGATAATGGGGTTGAGGAAGGGAGCGAGGATAACAAAAGTGACAGCAATTGCTGTGTCCCAAAACACTGAGTAGGTGGCTGAGAATCGCAAGTACATGATGGCCACACTGCCAAAAAACAGCAAGAACACAGCAAGGTGGGCAGCACAGGTAGAAAAAGCTTTGTGGCGGCCTTCAGCTGAGGGCATTTGCAGAATCACCACAATGATGCGGAGGTAGGATAGGGCGATGACCAGGAAGGAGGCCAGGATCTCCACTGCATGGATGGCATCCACAATGACCACCAGGGAGGTATCTGTGCAGGCCAAGCTCAGCACAGGGGTAAAGTCACAGAAGATCTGCTGGATCTGATTGGAGTCACAGAAAGGAAGGGTGCCAATCCATGCGATCTCAGGGAGCACCAGGAGGAAGCCACAGAGGCAGGATCCAGCTGTCAGATGGATACAGAGTTTGGGAGTCATAATGGTTGGGTAACGGAGGGGATTGCAGATAGCTATGTACCTGTCGATGGCCATTGCTGTCAGGACACAGCCTTCTGTGATGCCAAGTGAGTGGAAGAAGTACATCTGCAGAAGGCAACCAGCAAGAGAGATGGTCTTCTGCTCACTGACCAGGCAGGAGAGCATCTTGGGGATGGTGGTCGTGGTATACCAGATCTCCAGGAAAGAGAGGACACGGATGAAGAAATACATGGGGGTGTGTAAGGCCACATCCAGCTGGGTGACAATGAATATCATTAGGTTTCCAGTTATGATAAATCCATAGATGAGAAGCAAGAGAATAAAGAATAAGAGGCCACCTTCATGTAAATGCGGGAACATAGAAAAGAGGAACTCAGTCACCCTTGTCTGATTCTCACTGGTCATCACCTGGGAAGGGAAGAAAGGGACCAAAAACTACTGAAATTGGGATGGTGATTACTTATTGAAATTGCTTTGCTCTTTGCGGTAATCAGTTACTTAACCTGATGCTGGGGCCCTAAACAGGCCAGTTAGAAATCTCTCCAGTTGCACTTCTATGCAGGAACATCTGAAATGCTTGCTTTTGAACCCCTAAATGAATCTTTTTTTAAACATCTTCAAATGATATGAAGACAACACAAAGCATCACACAACTTTAATTCTCTTGAATTATTTTCTGGAGGTGCAGTCAATTTTTTAATTTCTGAGTTTTTTGTTCCACTCTGTGTTTAGCTTTAAAAATTCCTGTTCTTTAGAAAAACAATTAAAACACCATCAAATCTTCAGATGCTCATGCATATTTTATGGCTCTGCTATCTAATCTTAGATTGGCTACCTTTATCTCTCTGCCTCTTTTCTGTTGGTTTCCTAGGAGCAAGTCTATTTTCCATTTAGAGTATAGGAACCCAGACACCAGAAAATATCCCTCCTCTCCTCTGCTTTCTCTGTAACTCCCTCTCCTTCTCTCATATCAGTGGTTGATATTGATAGGTGCTTAGACCAAGAGTCTCTTCAGAATCACAGTATGCCTGAAAAGTGGCCATTGAATTTAGGACAAATATGTAATTTCACCCTTGCACATCCCATTCCTCCCAGAAAGACCACATCTAAGAACCAAAGAGAGGAGGAGATCATCCTGAAATTTAAAAAAAAAAATAAACTTCTCTAATAACTTTGGCAATCTTGGGAAGAAAATTTCACAAAAATCAGCTGCAATAAAAATCAGGCCAACATCTAGTTGTCTGAAAGAAAGGGCAACTACATTTTTTTAAAGGCTAATTAAACTTAAGTACAGAAGTATGCTTATCTGTTAACTATTTTAACATCTTTTTCACCTGTCTTACCTCCATGAAGTCATTCAACAGATGAATATTTCTATGCATGGTCTTACTGTCCCTTGTCTTTTCAAAAACATTAAAGGATAAACCCAGAGATCGTAGCCTTATATTTATTGTCTTTTCTCATCAGGTTCTAATCAATTTTTTCTTTTTCTTACCTTTTATGGATTTCAATTTATTTATTAATTTTAAAAATTATTGAGGTGTAGTTACTTCATGATGTTGGTCAGTTTCAGGTGTACAGCATGTGAATCAGTTCTACATATACATAGATCCATTCTTTTTCAGATTCTTTTCCCATCTATGTCACTGGAGAGTACTATGTAGAGTTCCCTGTGTTATACAACAGGTCTTATTCAGTTCAGTTCAGTTCAGTCACTCAGTCATGTCCGACTCTTTGCAACCCCATGAACCACAGCAAGCCAGGCCTCCCTGTCCATCACCAAACTCCCAGAGACCACCCAAACCCATGTCCATCGAGTCGGTGATGCCATCCAACCATCGCATCCTCTGTTGTCCCCTTCTCCTCCTGCCTTCAATCTTTCGCAAAATCAGGGTTTTTCAAATGAATCAGCTCTTCACATCAGGTGGCCAAAGTATTGGAGTTTCAGCTTCAAAATCAGTCCTTCCAATGATCAACCAGGACGGATCTCCTTTAAGATGGACTGGTTGGATCTCCTTTCAGTCCAAGGGACTCTCAAGAGTCTTCTCCAACACCACAGTTCAAAAGCATCAATTTTTCTGTGCTCAGCTTCCTTTATAGTCCAACTCTCACATCCATACATGACTACTGGAAAAACCATAGCCTTAACTAGATGGCCTATGTTGACAATGTAATGTCCCTGCTTATTAATGCTGTCTAGGTTGGTAATAACTTTCTTTCCAAGGAGTAAGCGTCTTTTAATTTCAAGGCTGCAATCACCATCTGCAGTGATTTTGGAGCCCCAAAAAATACAGTCAGCCACTTTTCCACTGTTTCCCCAACTATTTGCCAGGAAGTGATGGGACCGGATGCCATGATCTTAGCTTTCTGAATGGTGAGCTTTAAGCCAACATTTTCACTCTCCTCTTTCACTTTCATCAAGAGGCTTTTTAGTTCTTCTTCGCTTTCTGCCATAAGGGTGGTATCATCTGCATATCCGAGGTTATTGATATTTCTCGTGGCAATCTTGATTCCAGCTTGTGCTTCATCCAGCCCAGCATTTCTCATGATATACTCTGCACATAAGTTAAATAACCAGGATGGCAATACACAGCCTTGACATACTCCTTTACCTATTTGCAACCAGTCTGTTGTTCCATGTCCAGTTCTAACTATTCCTTCCTGTATACCTGAACTGTATACAGGTTTCTCAAGAGGCAGATCTGGTATTCCCATCTCTTTCAGAATTTTTCAGTTTATTGTGCTCCACACAGTCAAAGGCTTTGGCATAGTCAACAAAGCAGAAATAGATGTTTTACTGGAACTCTCTTGCTTTTTTGATGATGCAGCAGATGTTGGCAATTTGATCTCTGGTTCTTCTGCCTTTTCTAAAACCAGCTTGAACATCTGGAAGTTCACAGTTCATGTATTGCTGAAGCCTGGCTTAGGGAATTTTGAGCATTATTTTACTAGTGTGTGAGATGAGTGCACTTGTGTGGCAGTTTGAACTTTCTTTGTCATTGACTTTCTTCGGGACTGTAATGAAAACTGACCTTTCCAGTTCTGTGGCCACTGATGAGTTTTCCCAATTTGCTGACATATTGAGTGTAGCACTTTCACAGCATCATATTTTAGGATTTGAAATAGCTTGACTGGATTTCCATCACCTCCACTAGCTTTGTTTGTAGTGATACTTCCTAAGGCCTACTTGACTTCACATTCCAGGATGTCAGGCTCTAGGTGAGTGATAACACCATCATGAGTATCTGGGTCATGAAGATCTTTTTTGTACAGTTCTTCTGTGTATTCTTGCCACCTCTTCTTAATATCTTCTGCTTCTGTTAGGTCCATAAAATTTCTGTCCTTTATCAAGCCCATCTTTGCATGAAATATTCCCTTGGTATCTATAATTTTCTTGAAGAGATCTCTAGTCTTTCCTATTCTGTTGTTTTCCTCTATTTTTTTGCACTGATCATTGAGGGAGGCTTTCTTATCTCTCCTTTCTATACTTGGAACTCTGCATTCAAATGGGTATAGCTTTCCTTTGCTTTTCGTGTCTCTTCTTTTTACAGGTATTTGTAAGGCTTCCTCAGACAACAATTTTGCTTTTTTGTATTTCTTTGTCTTGTGGTTAGTCTTGATCCCTGTCTCCTGTACAGTATCATGAACCTCCATCCATAGTTCATCAGGCACTCTATCAGATCTAGTCCCTTAAATCTATTTCTCACTTCTACTGTATAATCATAAGGGATTTGATTTAAGTCATACCTGAATCGTCCAGTGTTTTCCTCACTTTCTTCAATTTAAGTCCTAATTTGGCAATAAGCAGTTCATGATCTGAGCCACAGTCAGCTCCCAATCTTGTTTTTGCTGACTGTATAGAGCTTCTCCATCTTTGGCTGCAAAGAATATAATCAATCTGATTTCGGTGTTGACCATCTGGTGATGTCCATGTGTAGAGCCTTCTCTTGTGTTGTTGGAAGAGGGTGTTTGCTATTGCGTTCTCTTGGCAAAACTCTATCAGCCTTTGCCCTGCTTCATTCTGCTTTCCAATGTCAAATTTGCCTGTTACTCCAGGTATTTCTTGACTTTCTACTTTTGCATTCCAGTTCCCTATAGAGAAAAGGACCTATTTTTTGGGTGTTAGTTCTAAGAGGTCTTGTATGTCTTCATAGAACCGTTCAACTTCAGCTTCTTCAGCATTACTGGTCGGGGCATAGTCTTGGATTACCGTGATATTGAATGGTTTGCCTTGGAAACTAACAGAGATCATTCTGTCATTTTTAGATTGCATCCAAGTTCCACATTATTCCATTTCTTCTAAGGGATTCCTGCTCACAGTAGTAGATACAATGGTCATCTGAGTTAAATTCACCCATTCCAGTCCATCTTAGTTCACTGATTTCTAGAATGTTGATGTTCACTCTTGCCATCTCCTGTTTGACCACTTCCAATTTGCCTTGATTCATGGACCTAACATTACAGATTCCTATGCAATATTGCTCTTTACAGAATTGGACATTGCTTCTATCACCAGTGACATCCACAACTGGGTGTTGTTTTTGCTTTGGCTCCATCCCTTCATTCTCTCTGGAGTTATTTCTCCATTGATCTCCAGTAGCATATCGGGTACCTACTGACCTGGGGAGTCCTTCTTTTAGTATCTTATCTTTTGCCTTTTCATACTGTTCATGGGGTTCTCAAGGCAAGAATACTGAAGTGGTTTGCCATTCCCTTCTCCAATGGACCACATTCTGTCAGAACTCTCCACCATGACCCGTCCGTCTTGGGTGGCCCCACATGGCATGGCTTAGTTTCTTTGAGTTAGACAGGACTGTGGTCCGTGTGATCAGACTGGCCAGTTGTCTGTGTTGTGGTTTCAGTCTGTCTGCCCTCTGATGCTCTCCCTCAGCACCTACTGCCTTACTTGGGTTTCTCTCTCTTTGGATGTGGGGTATCTCTTCACGGCTGCTCCAGCAAAGTGCAGTTGCTGCTCCTTACCTTGGACGTGGGGTAGCTCCTCTCAGCCGCCTCCCCTGACCTATTTTATATATTTTTGAATAACACAATAGTACTGTGTCTATGTCAATTCCCACCTCTCAATTTATCCCTCCTGGCCACCTTTCCCCTGGTAACCATAAATTTGTCTTCCATATCTGTGGCTCTATTTCTGCCCTGTAAATTTATTTGTACCATTTTTCGGATTCCACATATAAGCAGTATCATGTATTTGTCTTTCACTGCCTACTAGTCAAAGTTTTAAGCCAAATATTTTTCTATAAGCTCATCAGCTCTGCCATATAGGACCAATTTCCTACATTTTATTTTTATATCATTCTTTTCTTCCATTTTCTTGATCTCTTCCTATTGGAATCCAATTGCCAATATCCAGTAAATGCTCCCCTTATCATAAAAGTCTTACTGACTCTCACTGCCAGAAGTGAACACCCTCTCTTAAGAGTACTTTATATTTTCTTCTTTCATGATATTTAACACCTCTTTTTTGCATTTTCCCCTGGTGGCTCAAATGGTAAAGAATCTGCCTGCAATGCAGGAGACCTGGGTTCGATTCCTGATTCTGGAAGATCCCCTGGAGGAGGAAATGACAATCCACTCCAATATTCTTGCCTGGGAAATCCCATGGACAGAGGAGCTTCATAGGTTACAGTCTATTAGGTCTCAAAGAGTCAGACATGGCTGAAGCAATTGACCAGGCATGCATGCATGCTAGGGAGATTATTATTATTGTTTTACAGGTAGAGAAATTGAGAACCAAAAGGGAAAAGTAATTTCCCAAATTCACATAGCTAGGATCCAAAGCAATAACTGGAATTTTGGTCTTTAGGTCTTTAGTCACTATTATTATTTGTACCACACTAGGAAATTTAGATCAGGATTCATCATTCATTCTGTTTTCTTCTCTGAGTACCACTATGTGTTTATGACTGTCCTAGGTATGAGAGCTAATGTGTTTCCCCACTCCCCTCAGGTCAAACAGAGGTTAAAATAAATACATCGAAAACTAGGAAAATTAGTTTTAGAAGATGCTTCTTGCCTTATGTCTCAAGCCTTGAGGAAGAAAAGAGAGCCAGATTTTGGAATGGAGCAGGCACCAGTGAAGCAGAAGGGCAGAGGGCATGCACTGAGAAAGATGTGAGAGATCTGAGTTTTCTCTGTTGGAAGCAGCCACATTTCTGTCTCTTGCGTGTTATCTTTTCTCAGCCTAAAGTCCCAGAGAATGGCCATCCTGAGTAGTCATTATACAGAACACAGATGGATAAAGCAAGAGACCATTGAGCTATGAAAAATGGAATTTCAGAGCTAAGTGGCTTATAAAAGGCAACTAGAGGGACTATTTCTTACTTTGAGTGAGGCTCTCCTCACTAGAAAGTTTATATTGTTATCTATCATCTGTACATCAGTTCAATTACGTTCATATATTTATTGATCCTCTGCTAGGTGCCAATCACTGCTGAAGGTTTGTGCATAAGTGTGTGCTAAGCCATGTCTGAGTCTTTGCAACCCAATGGACTGTATCCTGCCAGGCCCCTCTGTCCATGGGATTTTCCAGGCACAAATACCAGAGTGGGTTGCCATGCCCTCCTCCAGAGGATCTTCCCAACCTAGAGATAGAACCTGTGTCTCTTACATCTCTTGCATTGGCAGGCAGGTCCTTTACCACTAGTGCCACCTGGGAAGCTCGCTGAAGGCTTCAGCTGAAGGCTCACTGAAGGCTTTATAAAGTTGAATAAAACATTAATTTTTGCTCCTGAGACACATAAAGAATGTTTAAGAAAATCCTGGGATGACAGATAATCAGCAGTGCCCAAGGAGTTCAGCCTACCAGATTTTCATTGTAGAGTAAAAAGAGACTTGAACTAAATTTCAGTCCTGGAAATAAAGAAGCAAAATTCTCTATAAGTCCCCAGGAACCCAAAATTCTTTGGACTTTAAAATTTTAGTGTTGGAAAGACCTTAGATATCATCAGTATCTTTATCTGTTAGATGAACAATATTCTTCCTAATATCCATTCTAATTTCTTTACTTATTATAATTTCTTTACTTATTATAATTTCTTTACTTGCATAATACAGTTCTAAACATATGAAGTTTTACTCCACATTCTGAGAAAATTTTACCATGAAAGAAAATTTAACTTGAAAGACTAGGTTAATTTGGGTACCAAATGCAGGTTAGCACACCAACTGGTTTACCACGTACCTTGCCTGAGACCACAAGAATATTCCTCAGAATCTCTGCAACAACCTGCCCCTTCTGCTAGTTTGTCAGTGAGACTGTAGATGTTTCTGCACTCTCTTTCTGGAGTATCTAGAATGGAAAGATTATCTTGCCTGGGAGTTTCTCTTTAGATAATTCTCTTTAGGATCTTTAAAAAGTGGTGCATCTCATTCTCCGCTCTAAGGGACCTATTAGAGGAAGCATGTCACATGATAACTAGACATTCCTGAGGGGGTCAGGTCTCAAAACTTTCCTGTGGCTAAATAATCTTATCTCTCATAGGGGAGTATAGATCTAGGCACTGGGGCCCAGAATGACAATGGGTGTCAGAACAGACTTCTCTCAAGATCACACCTCTCTGAAACAGACCACCAGTAAACACTACTTTCTTCTCAGCCTTTCATTCATTTTTCACTGTTTTCCACTTTGGCTGAGATGATGATGATGATGATATATTTTTGAAGTTTTAAATACACATTCATTTAATTCTTTTTTAAAAATTTATTGTTTAATTGGAGGGTAATTACAAGGTGCTGGTTTCTGCCATAAAACTATGTGACTGTGTCATAATTTTATATATTTGACTGTGGCTCAGATCATGATCTCTTTATTGCAAAATTCAGACTTAAATTGAAGAAAGTAGGGAAATCCACTAGACCATTCAGGTCTGACCTAAATCAAATCCCTTATGATTATACAGTGGAAGTGAGAAATAGATTCAGGGTATTAGAATTGATAGAGTACATGAAGAACTATGGACAGAGGTTCCTAGCATTGTACAGAAGGCAGTAACCAAAACCATCCCCAAGAAGAAGAAATGCAAAAAGGCAACATGGTTGTTTGAGGAGGCCTTACAAATAGCTGAGAAAAGAAGAGAAGTGAAAGGCAAATGAGAAAAGAAAAGATATATCCATTTGAATGCAGAGTTTCAAGAATAGCGAGGAGAGATAAGAAAGCCTTCCTAACTGATCAATACAAAGCAATAGAAGAAAACAATCGAATGGGAAAGATTAGAGAGCTCTTAAAAAGATCAGAGACACCAAGGGAACATTTCATGCACAATGGGCACAATAAAGGACAGAACAGTATGGACCTAATAAAAGCAGATGATATTAAGAAGAGGTGGCAAGTATACGCAGAAGAACTGTACAAAAAAGATCTCAACAACCCAGATAACCACAGTGGTGTGATCACTCACCTAGAGCCAGACATATATATATATATATATATACACACACACACCCACACATATCATCTCCCTTTTGAGCCTCCCTCTCCTTGATTCTTTAGAAAAAGAATTTGTAAGCTTAAAATGATTAACATGGTAAATTTTATATTACACACTTTTCACCACAAACATAAAAAGCTGTTTGTATGAGGTAGGCAAGACAAGAGTTATTCCCATTTTGCAGATGGAATTAATTCAGAGCAGTTAAAGGCTTGCTCCAGTTCACACAGCCAAAAAATGCAAGGGTGAAATTGAAACTTGAGCCTCAAAACTCAAATTTAGCCAAAGATTAACCTTTCCCTTTGATTACAACTTTAATTATTCCCAAATATATATTCTCTAAAATAATCTTTCACTTAACTTGCAGTATCATTTAATAGGACTTGGTTTGACTAAGAAGAAAGGCAGAGAAAATAAGGACATTCCTTTTGCTTTACACTTTTCTATTTTCCCCTCTATTCCCTGCCTTGAACTGTAAGTCCCAGCAATCAAACTGTTTGTAGCCATACTTTCACAATGCTGTGTTGATCTATCATGCTTTGGGTTTTTTCCCTATTCTTCCCTCTTCCTGAAATTTCAACCCTGCCTTTTTTCTTTCCAACCAAAATATAGGCACACACTTCACCTCTGTAATTCTTATTAACTTCTCAAGTTTCAGTACATTACCCTCTTCTTCAGGAAGCCTTTCTTGGTTCCCAGGTTGTTTTGGAGGGGTCTTCTTTTGTGTTCCTAAAGCATCTGGTACATACATATGTTGCTGAAATTATCTAGTTATATGTCCAGATTCTAAGAAATTTAATGGTTATCTATAATTATCTATTCATTTTTGAATTTCTAGTACACAGCCCAGGGACTTACATGGAACTCAAGTAACATATGCTTAATGAAGAGGGTAAACAAAGGTCTAGCAGCGAAAATACAAGAACTATCAGTTCAGTTCAGTTCAGTCGCTCAGTCATGTCCGACTCTCCGCGACCCCATGAATCACAGCACGCCAGGCCTCCCTGTCCATCACCAACTCCCGGAGTACACTCAAACTCATGTCCACAGAGTCGGTGATGCCATCCAGCCATCTCATTCTCGGTCGTCCCCTTCTCCTCCCGCCCCCAACCTTTCCCAGCATCAGAGTCTTTTCCAGTGAGTCAACTCGTCGCATGAGGTGGCCAAAGTATTGCAGCTTCAGCTTTAGCATCAGTCCCTCCAATGAACATCCAGGATTGATCTCCTCTAGAATGGACTGGTTGGATCTCCTTGCAGTATAAGGGACTCTCAAGAGTCTTCTCCAACACCACAGTTCAAAAGCATCGATTCTTCGGCGATCAGCTTTCTTCACAGTCCAACTCTCACATCCATACATGACCACAGGAAAAACCATTGCCTTGACTAGATGGACCTTGGTTGGCAAAGTAATGTCTCTGTTTTTTAATATGCTATCTAGGTGGGTCATAACTTTCCTTCCAAGGAGTAAGCGTCTTTTAATTTCATGGCTGCAATCAGCATCTGCAGTGATTTTGGAGCCCAAAAAAATAAAGTCTGACACTGTTTCCACTGTTTTTCCATCTATTTCCCATGAAGTGATGGGACCAGATGCCATGATCTTTGTCTTCTGAATGTTGAGCTTCAAGCCAACCTTTTCACTCTCCTCTTTCACTTTCATCAAGAGGCTTTTGAGTTCCTCTTCACTTTCTGCCATAAGGGTAGTGTCATCTGCATATCTGAGGTTATTGATATTTCTCCCAGCAATCTTGATTCCAGCTTGTGCTTCTTCCAGCCCAGCGTTCCTCATGATGTACTCTGCCTATAAGTTAAATAAGCAGGGTGACAATATACAACCTTGACGTACACCTTTTCCTATTTGGAACCAGTCTGTTGTTCCATGTCCAGTTCTAACTGTTGCTTCCTGACCTGCATACAGGTTTCTCAAGAGGCAGGTCAGGTGGTCTGGTATTCCCATCTCTTTCAGAATGTTCCACAGTTTATTGTGATCCACACAGTCAAAGGCTTTGGTATAGTCAATGAAGCAGAAATAGATGTTTTTCTGAAACTCTCTTGCTTTCTCCACGATCCAGCAGATGTTGGCAATTTGATCTCTGGTGCCTCTGCCTTTTCTAAAACCTGCTTGAACATCTGGGAGTTCACGGTTTACATACTGCTGAAGCCTGGCTTGGAGAATTTTGAGCATGACTTTGCTAGCGTGTGAGATGAGTGCAATTGTGTGGTAGTTTGAGCATTCTTTGGCATTGCCTTTCTTTGGGATTGGAATGAAGACTGACCTCTTCCAGTCCTGTGGCCACTGCTGAGTTTTCCAAATCTGCTGGCATATTGAGTGCAGCACTTTCACAGCATCATCTTTCAAGACTTGAAATAGCTCAACTGGAATTCCATCACCTCCACTAGCTTTGTTCGTAGTGATGCTTTCTAAGGCCCACTTGACTTCACATTCCAAGATGTCTGGCTCTAGGTCAGTGATCACGTTATCGTGACTATCTTGGTCATGAAGATATTTTTTGTACAGTTCTTCTGTGTATTCCTGCCACCTCTTCTTAATATCTTCTGCTTCTGTTAGGTCCATACCATTTCTGTCATTTATTGAGCCCATCTTTGCATGAAATGTTCCCTTGGAATCTCTAATTTTCTTGAAGAGGTCTCTTGTTTTTCCTATTCTGTTGTTTTCCTCTATTTCTTTGCATTGATCACTGAGGAAGTCTTTTTTATCTCTCCTTGCTATTCTTTGGAACTCTGCATTCAGATGCTTATATCTTTCCTTTTCTCCTTTGCTTTTCGCTTCTCTTCTTTTCACAGCTATTTGTAAGGCCTCCTCAGACAGCCATTTCGCTTTTTTGCATTTCTTTTCCATGGGGATGGTCTTGGTCCCTGTCTCCTGTACAATGTCACGAACCTCCGCCCAGAGTTCGTCAGGCACTCTATCAATCAGATCTAGTCCCTTAAATCTATTTCTCACTTCCACTGTATAATCATAAGGGATTTGATTGAGGTCATATCTGAATGGTCTAGTGGTTTTCCCTACTTTCTTCAATTTAAGTCTGAATTTGGCAATAAGGAGTTCATGATCTGAGCCACAGTCAGCTCCTGGTCTTGTTTTCGCTAACTGTATACAGCTTCTCCATCTTTGGTTGCAAAGAATATAATCAATCTGATTTCGGTGTTGACCATCTGGTGATGTCCACGTGTAGAGTCTTCTCTTGTGTTGTTGGAAGAGGGTGTCTGCTATGACCAGTGCATTCTCTTGACAAAACTCTATTAGCCTTTGCCCTGCTTCATTCCGTGCTCCAAGGCCAAATTTGCCTGTTACTCCAGGTGTTTCTTGACTTCCTACTTTTGCATTCCAGTCCTCTATAATGAAAAGGACATCTTTTTTGGGTGTTACTTCTAAAAGGTCTTGTAGGTCTTCATAGAATCGGTTAACTTCGGCTTCTTCAGCATTACTTGTTGGGCATATGCCTGGATTAGTGTAATATTGAATGGTTTGCCTTGGAAACGAACAGAAATCATTCTGTCGTTTTTAAGATTGCATCCAAGTACTGCATTTCGGACTCTTTTGTTGACCATGATGGCTACTCCATTTCTTCTAAGGGTTTCCTGCCTACAGTAGTAGACATAATGGTCATCCGAGTTGAATTCACCCATTCCAGTCCATTTTAATTCACTGATTCCTAGAATGTCGACGTTCACTCTTGCCATCTCGTTTGACCACTTCCAATTTGCCTTGATTCATGGACCTAACATTCCAGATTCCTATGCAATATTGCTCTTTACAGCACTGGACCTTGCTTCTATCACTGGTCACATCCACAACTGGGTATTGGTTTTGCTTTTGCTCCATCCCTTTATTCCTTCTATAGTTATTTCTCCACTGAGCTCCAGTAGCAAACTGGGCACCTACTGACCTGGGGAATTCCTCATTCAGTATCCCATTATTTTGCCCTTTGTTACTGTTCATGGGGTTCTCAAGGCAAGTATACTGAAGTGGTTTGCCATTCCCTTCTCCAGCGGACCACATTCCGCTGTGGTCCATGTGATCAGATCGGCTAGTTTCCTGTGATTATGATTTCTGTGTGTCTGCCCTCTGGTGCCCCCTCACAATACCTACCGTCTTATTTGGGTTTCTCTTACCTTGGTCGTGGAAAATCTCTTCACAGCCGCTCCAGCAAAGTGCAGCCGCTGTACCTTACCTTGGACGAGGGGTATCTCCTCATGGCCGCCCCTCCTGACCTTGAACGCGGAGTAGCTCCTCTCGGCCCTCCTGCGCCCGCGCAGCCACTGCCTGTTGGACCTGGGGTAGCTCCTCTCGGCCGCCGGCACTGGCCTCAGGCGTGGGGTAGCTCCTCACGGCCGCACCTCTTTGAGTGGTTCGTTGCGCCGGGGCTGGTGTCTCTCGCGTCGCGTCTGCGCCGCCGGGGCCGGCGTCTCTCGCGTCGTAGGATATTAAATATATTGGATTTGAAACAGAGGGCTTGTAGAGTGAATCAGTGGAGAAATGGCATTGGACGATTAACTTAGGTGGATTTGGCGATCTAAGAATGTCAAGAGTTGGGATTTTTAAAATATATTTTGCAAGCAGTATGAAGTTATTAGGTAATTTTAGAGTGGACATTAATGCACAAAATTGCACTTTAATGTGTAGAATGCGTAGAAATTATGGAAGTGAGAAATGTCATTAATTCATTTAACTAGCATTTATTCACCACTTTTCAGGCATCAGACTCTTTTCTGAAAGGGTCTGGAATAAAGGCCTAAATAAGGCAGTAATAATGAAGCTAAAGGAGAAAATAAATGAAGGAGAATTATGAATAATCATTAAGGTCTAACAACTGACTCTATGTAGGCATGTTGGAAAGAAGAGCATTAAAGAGACAGATTTTAAGTTTAAGTTAGCTTATCAGGCACCATTATTGATAAATACAGTAAGAGCTAAAGCAAAAACTAGTAAAGGGGGACAATGATAAGATGAGTTATAGATATGTTATTTTGAGTATGTGGACAAACTTATAAGTAGAAATTTCTTATTGCCATTAAAGATGAAGAAGTGGACTTCAGGATAGATGAAAAGTCTATGGACTTAGATATAAGTGTTAAATAAAGATTATAATTGAACTATGAGGATGCACTAGATAGTTGAAAAACAGTGTCAGAAACAGCAAGAGAGACTGGAAGATTATAACCGGTAGGTGGAGGAATATAATACATAACTATTATTTACTAGGTTAAGTATGTGCTAAAAATGCACCAAGGCAATTATATATTTCTTCTCATTTCATCGTTTCCGTTTTCTCATAAGTTGCTCATTATTGTCAACCACTTTAAAAGCGAGGAGACTGAAGTTTAAATGACTTATGTATCACCCCCATAGTCATGCAGCTAAGAAGGTGACAAAGTCAGAATTAGAACCAAAGTCTATCTTACTGTCATGTACCAAAATATCCAGGGAACTAAGAGAACAAAGACACAGCTGTGTCAAGAAAATCAAGGGAAAAAAATACAGGAACAAACAAATGATCAGTGGGTGAGATTTGGAAATGATCTAGTTTTATTATTATTATTCCCTACTCTCAATGTCTTAAAGTGTTGGAAGTGTTAGTCGCTCAATCATGTCAAACTCTCTGTGACCGCATGGACTGTAGCCTGCCAGTCTCCTCTGTCCATGGGATTCTCCAGGCAAGAATACTGGAATGGGGAGACAGTTCCTCCTCCAGGGGAATCCTCCAGACCCAAGGATCAAACTCAGTTCTCCCACATTGAAAGCAGATTCTGAGCCACCAGCGAAGCCCATCAATGTCTTAAAACCCACCTTGGATATATTTGCTGATTGAATATTTGTCAGGGAAAATAAAAACTGAAAAAATGGCAATAAAATTTGGTTGTTAGAGGATCATTGGCAAATGAGGAGTTAATATAATTTTAGCTATATGGTTTCTGCATAGTCTGTGGAAGATGAATGAATAAAATTAACACAAATGAATCAGCCAATATGGGTGATGTTTGAGACGTTTGATAATGAAAAGATGGGAGAACTAGAGAAGGTAATGTAATCAAGGATAACTTTCTTTAAGTTATAGTAGATATATAGTTTCTTAGATACTATGATAAATGTGCATGCTTGGAAGAGAGGGAGAAGAGTCAGTAGTAAAAAAGAAACTAAAGATATTGAAGATCAAAGAGGTAATAACTAGAGCAAGTGGTAGGAAACTGGGTCAAATAGTTTAATAGTAAGCTTTATCTTGCAGTCAAGGAGCGTTAAATCCTGACCCCAGCTTTTGGGGCCATCTGCCTCTGGAACCATTGAAGTAGGTGAAGTCTCTTGCATGTGAACCCCTCCTTCCCACCACTACTGCTAATGGTCCTTTAATACCCTAGATCCTTCTGAAGAAGTTCTGCTGAGCTGTGCTGCACAATTGTTGACAGAATTTTCTAGAATATACTTCAGAGTTGTGCTATGCTATCACTGAACTGCTCTGAATCTGTTTCAGTGAAGTGAAGAAAATACTTCTTCCTTTGAACCACATTTTGTTAGCTTAACTCCCCTTTTTCCTTAACCTTCCTCTGTCTCAGCAGACAATTTTTATACAAACAATTCTTTCACACTTTGTTCAGAAAAGAAACGAAGTTATCTCTTTCCTTCTGATTTCTAGCCTGACTCAAAGAGCTAACTTCCCATAGGTAGGGCAACTCCCTGAAAGGAAGCATGGCAGCAAGTGTTTTCCTAATTAACCACATGGGACATGGAGTAGATTTCCTCTAGGCACTAAGGGAGATCCCTACAGAAGCAAGCCATTCCCTACCCTACTAACTAGTCCCTGAGAACCTAGATTTGTGATTGTGGCTAGAACCTTCTGATTCACTGGACTGCAGAACAGTGAAAATGAAGACATTTGGGAAATAGGAGGGAGCCCTCTGAGTTTCTGAAAGACATAGGTATGGGATGAAGGGTGGGCTCTGTACTTTGGCATATGGGTGAGTGCCCTACATAGGGGAAGAGGCACAGAGAACCAGATTATTTTTATATTAGTTTTAAATTGAGACTTGTAGAAGATTTGTTGACATTTTGTAGGCATGTGAGGTAGGGGGAAAGACAGTAAGTAGTTCAGGAATGAGGGATTTTGGATAATGTGTGTTATAGGACTAGAGATGGTCATAAGACAACCTATTAAATTTTATCTGGGACATTAGCCCTTGAGAGATCATTTTTGTCTGGGCCACTAGAATTATGACTCTTTACCTCTGTTGACTTATTTGTTTATTTATTTAAATTTTTAATAATTGAGATATAATTGACATATAACACTGTATAAATTTAAGGTGGATGTGTTTATTTGATGCATTTATACATTGCAGTCTGATTAACATCATAGTGTTATTTATCACTCCTGTCATATCGCAAAATTATAGAAGTCCCATGTACAAGAGCTAAACTATCAGCTAGTTCATTGAAGGCAAGTCTCAGAATTTTGCCAGGCACACAAATACTAACAAGCAGGTACAAAAACCAATATCAAACCTGGTTTTGGAAGCACAAGGAAGTTCCAACTCTATTCCTTAGTTTCTCTGATTAGAATGAATGAAAGGTTTTATCAAAGACAAAATGTAACCAAATTCTCACTGGAGGAAAAACTTACATGGTGAAATCATGTGATAGATCTTCTGCTAAGGGAGGAGAACAGAAATGAATGAATCAGGGGTCTATTCCACCCTTCCACTCTGTATAGGTGGCATGACAAGCTCTTATTCTAATACTACTTCAAGAAATGGTTTAGGTTTATTTCTAGCCAGGCCACATATCTTGGTCACCTGGTTTTTAACTAAAAAAAGAAACCTAAAGTTCCTTATGCTGCTGATATTCAGCTGGGACAATTTTACTCCCACTACTCCCCTGCAGAAATTTTAGCATTTTCTAGAGACATTTTGTTTATCATGACTGAGGAAAGGGTCTGGGCTACTAATTTCTGGTAGAAGCTAGAACTGATGCCAAATGTCCTACAATGCATTGAAAACCTGTCTCTTCCTCAACCCTAGCAAAAAATTATCTGATACACAATGTTAGTAGTGCTGAAGATGAGAAAACCTGCCCTATGGTAATTAATGAACCCACTTTCCAGAAGGCTCAACCGTTAATTAATCCACCTGCAATAAAGGCAACACAGGAGAAGCAGGTTTGGTCCCTGGGTCAGGAAAATCCCTTGAAGAAAGAAAATGGCAACCCACTGCAATATTCTTGCCTGAAAAATCCCATGGACAGAGTGGCCTGAAAGTCTAAGTGTTAGTCACAACCCCATGGTCTGTAGCCCCTCTGTCCATGGAATTTTCTGGGCAAGAATATTAGAGTGGGTTGCCAGTCCCTTCTCCAGGGGATCTTCCCTACCCAGGGATCGAACCCAGGTCTCCTGCATTGTGGACAGATTCTTTATCATCTGATCACCAGGGAAGCCCCAAGAGTAGCCTCCAATCCAAAAGGTTACAAAGAGTCAGACAACTGAGCATCTAAGCACTCATGGTGAAGATGCCATTCTGGATACTTGAAACTATCTGCCTCTGGCTATAGACTGCTAATCAGAGTTTTTGAAATGTCATCAAACCACTCCTAGAGTGTGATTTCTCGATTAGTATATTTCAACTATTAGCTAATGCTCTTTACCACTGACCATTAACTAACCTAGATAAGGTTAATTTGCACATAAAAGTATATTGCATGGGTCTAAGTTGTTGCGTTTTAAAGTAAATTGAATTCAGTATGATATTTAGTTCTTCTCTTTACTCTATTTTTCTAACTATGAAGCCAGCAAGGGAAGACAGTACCTGCACTTGATTTTTAAGATACCCACTTAAAAATAGTTTTATTTTTATCCACAAAGGGGATCATTTTGTCACAACTCATTCTGTGTCTCCAATATTTAATGTCAAAAATAAAAATGTCTACCTATTTAAGGTGTTTCTAATTTGCTATTATAATAAATATTCCAGTGAATATCCTTGTATTTGTTTTAATATTTAAAATAGTTTTCTTGGGCTATATGGTGAAAGGAAGTCTCTAAAAAGTCCCAAAACTCTTAAAAAAGATTGCCAAATTGCCATTCAAGAGAGTTTGTACCAATTTAAATGTCCAAATAGCAAAACTGTTCACTTAGCTCTCAGAATAGTTGATAATGCAATGTGTTATCTAATTCTTAAAATGTATTACTAAAAGTGTATTTGCAAGTTAGACATACTCACTTTATAATTTGCAAAGCAATGCACATAAATATTTTGTTTAATTTAATCAACCTCATTTCAAGGCTGATGAGCTGCTTAAAAAGAAAGTTTATACTGGTTATTTAAATTAGGTAGAGTTCTGACTGCTTATATTTGATTTCACCAGCCAACAAGTGAAACACCTGAAAATATGGATCAGGAGAATCAGACAATGGTGACTGAGTTTTATTTCTCTGATTTCCCTCAGTTTGAGAAGGGCAGTCTCTTATTCTTCATTCCTCTGTTCTTAATTTATGTGTTCATTATTGTTGGAAATTTCATGATCTTCTTTGCTGTCCAGCTGGATGCACGTCTCCACAGTCCCATGTACAATTTCATCAGCATCTTCTCCTTCCTAGAGATTTGGTACACCACAGTGACCATCCCCAAGATGCTCTCCAACCTTGTCAGTAAAGAGAAGACTATTTCTTTCATTGGCTGCCTCCTGCAAATGTATTTTTTTCACTCACTTGGGATCACAGAAGCCCTAGTCCTCACAGTGATGGCCATTGATAGGTACATTGCCATCTGCTACCCACTCCGCTATGCAACCATTATGACCCCTCAACTATGCATCCAACTCTCTGCTGGTTCTAGCATCTTTGGCTTCCTTATGCTACTGCCCGAGATTGTGTGGATTTCTACTCTTCCCTTCTGTGGTCCCAACCAAATCCATCAACTCTTCTGTGACTTTAAACCTGTATTACGCTTAGCCTGTACAGATACATCTATGATTCTGATTGAAGATGTGATTCATGCTATTTCCATCCTGACTTCTGTTTGTATCATCACCCTTTCCTATTTAAGAATCATTGCTGTAATCCTGAGGATTCCCTCAGGTAAGAGCCGTCAGAAGGCATTCTCCACTTGTGCAGCCCACATTACTATTTTCTTCCTGTTTTTTGGCAGTGTAACACTCATGTACCTGCGTTTCTCTGTCACTTTCCCACCACTACTGGACAAGGCCATTGCACTGATGTTTGCTGTCCTTGCCCCACTTTTCAACCCGATAATCTACAGTCTGAGGAACAAAGACATGCAAGATGCCATCAAGAAAACCCTCTGTTCTTGGGGCTTCACTGGTGGTCCAATGGTTAAGAATCCAACTTGCAATGCAAGGCACACCGTTCAATCCCTGGTCCAGGGAGATCCCACATGCCATGCAGCAACTAAGCCTGTGTACCACAACTACTGAGCCAGCGCTCTAGAGTCCACGAGCCACAACTACTGAAGCCTGCAAGCCCTAGAACCTGTGCTCCGCGACAAGAGAAGCCACCACAGTGAGAAGCCCACACACTGCAAGAATAGCCCACCCCTGCAACTAGAGAAACCCCTGTGCAGCAACTAAGACCTACCGCAGCCAAAAAATAAGCAAACAGATAAGTAAATCTTCTTAAAAAATGTAAAGAAAGAATATCGTCTGTTCTCAAAACATGTTCAATGTCTCTGGAAGCCAATGAGAATTCACTCTATCTATGAAGTATCTATATTCATAAATTTAAAATGCTAACAAATCAGTTTTTAAAACTACTGGGCATAATTCATTTTTATGTAGTAGTTTGGGTACGATTTCCACTTTTCTAACATAAGAACTATTGCTTAATCTGATAAAAGAAGTTGTCGGTGGTCTACCTATCTTTGTAACATTTATAGATTATGATGGAGTATGTTGTACACTTTATAACACCAAATCAATGGGGATACTGAACTAAATAACAATCATATTTATTTCTTGCAAATCTAAAATTTTCCCTTACCTACTCTTCCATTTTATTTCACGGTACTCCTATATCACTATTATTATTATTATTTAAAAAAGATTTACAAGATGTGCAGCAGTGAAGTAGTTTAAGGCAGAAGAATAAACTTGGCTTCCTAACATTCATCTAAGAGACATCCCTCCATAGGTTGTCTAATGATAACAATGATTGTGCAGTCCGTATAGCCTTTGACCTTGTGATGCTTGTGTCCTGCAGTTTTTATTAACTCTTTTGGGTTTTGTTTTATATTGTTCAGAAAATTGTCGACCAAGTACTCTCGAAAGCTTGAAGGTTAAATAGAAAAAATATATAGTCTTCGGATCAAAAAACTCCCATAAATTATGTAAATATATATATAATTATATCTGATGTGCTAATCTAAAAAAATTATTATCACTATATTGATAATGTTCTATGTTATGTTATACTAAACTGCTGGGCCAGTCTCACACCTCAGTGTTCCTATTCTTGTTACCTTTCTGCTGTGGAATGTTTCTCCCTATTTTCTGCCTTGGAACTTATACTCAGCATCAAAAAAAAAAGAAAAAAGAAAACAATTCACACACATTTTTTTTCCTTCCCCACCTCAAACTTATTTATTTTTAATTAAAGGAAAACTGCTTCACAATATTGCATTGATCTCTGTCTAGATCAGCATGAGTCACCCGTAAGTATACATGCGTCCCTCCCTCTTCAACCTCCCTCCCATGGCTTCCCAGCCCTCTTGGTTGTTATAGAGCCCCAGTCTGAGTTCCCTGTGTCATACAACACATTACCATTGGTTATCTATTTTACACATGGTAGTGTATATGCTTCCATGTTACTCTCACCATTCTCCCCACCCTCTCTTTCCTCTCCCCCACCCATGTCCATAAGTCTGTTTTCTATGTCTGTGCCTCCATTATAGGTTCACTGGTACCATCTTTCTAGATTCTATATATATGCATTAATATACAATATTTGTTTTTCTCTTTCTGACTTACTTCACTCTGCATAATAGGCTCTAGGTTTATTCACCTCATTAGGATTGACTAAAAAAAAAATGTATTCCTTTTAACAGCTGAGAAATATTCCACTGAATATATGTACCACTGTTTCTTTATCCATTTATCTGATGTTGGACATCTGGGTTGCTTCTCGTGTCCTTGCTATTGTAAATAGTGCTGTAATGAACACTGGTGTACTTGTGCCTTTTTAAATTTTGCTTTCTTCAAAATATCATATGGTAGTTCCACTCACAGTTTTCTGACTAATCTCCATACTGTCTTCGTAGTGGCTGTATCAAGTTATATTCCCACCAACAGTGCAAAATGGTTCCTTTTTCTCCACACCTTCTCCACCGTTTATTATTTGTGTGTTTTTTGATGATTGCCATTCTAACTGGAATTCACATACATTTTATCTTCTGGGATAAGAGTCCATGCCTTCCTCCTACAAAAGTGCTCTAGTGATTTTAGGGGTAAATTGTCTCTAGAAGAAGTTTTTTCTCCTAGCTCCTGTTGGAAGCAAACCAGTTGTCTCAGTGGTATCACAAATAGCAGGAAGACAACCACAGGTGAGAGAGAAGAGAGGGGCCAAAAGATAGAAATATCAGTAGCATAGACCATCAAAAAAAGTCCAGTCAGCTTTGATCAGGGAGATAAGTTCTTAATGCACTTGGGAGTGTTAAGGTGGAAGACAGTGCTAGCTCTCAGCTTTGGACCATCCAGGCCCCATTTCCTCTCATGCCTCAGGGAACAAGTGCTATCCTATATCCCCTCTCACTCCAGTAAATGCAAATTATCTGCTATATTAATGTCAGCTTTTTGATGCCCATAAGGAAATTTTTTGGGAGTAAAGAAAAGTATATAGACTTTTCTCGGTCATAAAATTAAAATGAACTTATTTGAGGTTACTGTTTAGAAACCTAGCCTTTTGACTTTTGAACTCCTGGTTTAAAAGCTTAGTATTCCATTTATAAATCTAATAGATTTTATTATTCACTATTAAAGGTGTTTGACAAATATTTGGTCTGGTTTATAAACTTGGCAATTAAATCATTTTGAATTGCATTTAAATATAGTATACACTGGGCTTCTCTGGTAATTCAGCTGGTAAAAAATTCACCTGCAATGCAGGAGACCCCTGGGTCAGGGAGTTTGACTCCTGGGTCGGGGAGTTCCCCTGGAGAATGGATAGGTTACCCCCTCCAGAATTCTTGGGCTTCCCTGGTGGCTCAGGTGGTAAAGAGTCCACCTGAAATGTGGGAAACCAGGGTTTGATCCCTGAGTTGGGAAGATTCCCTGGAGGAGGGCATGGCAACCCACTCTAACACTCTTACCTGGAAAATCTCCATGGACAGAGGAGCCTGGTGGGCTATATAGTCCATGGGGTCACGAAGAGTTGGACATGACTAAGCACAGCACAATACATGACATATACTATTTTGCTTTTAAGTACCTCGATTTTCTGACTCAATAACCAAAGCCTCCACAAGTTTTAAAAAACGATCTTTATAATCTTAAAAAACTCTCAAAAACTAAAAAGAAAGTAATAAATATGGCTTATCCTAAATACTTTTAAGTGTTTTAATACTTTGACAAATATAGTAAGATTTAAATTTTAAATAATAAAGTGTAAAATCTTGATTTAATGTGTGCATTTTAAAAACTATAAATTTTTTTAAAAAGTAAAAGGCTTCCCTGGGAGCTCAGTGGTAAAGAATCTGCCTGCTAATACAGGAGACACAGATTTGATCCCTGGTCTGGAGAATCCCACATGCTGTGGAGCAACTCAGTCTGTACACCACCAGTATCAAGCCTATATTCAAGGGCCTAGGAACTGCAACTCAAGCCCATATGCCACAACAACTGAAGGCCACATGCCTAGAACCTGTGCTCTGCAACTAGAGAAAGCCCACACTGCAATGAAGACCCAGCATAGGCAAAAGTAAATACATAAATTTTTTTAAATATACAAATTAATTGCTCAATTAGAAATCTAAAATTAGAATTGCAAGGTATATCTAGTATTCTAATAGGTCAAATTGTCTTAAATAATGCAACTGCATAAAATACTAAATATATACAAATTCCTTAGTGCAAAATATAGACAATAAATTTTGATTCTATTTCTAAAACCTTGTTGAGTTTAAAATATACTAACCAACTAAAGAAATAATAATATGACCCATTTTGTTATTCAAACAACAAAAGCTTACTTAGGCTACTATGCCAAGCTCTATCTGTTTTAGGTGCTTGTGATAAGACTAAGAAAAGTTCCCTGCCATTATGCAACTTGCACTATGATGAGGGAAGTTATCAAAAAGGTATTAAAAATAAAAAAAAAATTCCAAAATAGGATAAAATCATCTGGTCTCTATGAAACAGAAAAATAAAACTATTGCAAGATAATAGGATTTAGTGTGGGTAGGGAGATCATAATTTTAAATAAAGTGGCCACAATTGGACCTCATTATAAGGTTACATTTGAGCAAAGATTTGAATAAAATTGTGATTCACAGGAATATGAGGAGAGAAAATAATAAATAATCTAGGCAGCAGTAAAAGCTAGTGAAAACCTGACTCAGAAGACATGATCAATAAGACAGAAGAACAAAGGTAAAGTATTCTGAAAGTCAAGTGAACAGAATACATCAAGAAAGAAGTGATTGCTAAATTCTGCAAAATATTCAAGTAAGGTAAAGACTGAGGTTGACTTTGAACTTAGACACATGGAGATCATTGTTAAATAAATAAGAGAAGTATGCATGAAATGGTGAAAGTAAAAGCCTGACTTGGGTAGTTAGATAGAAAAGAATCAAAGAAAAGTTGGAAATTTCAGTTATAGATAACTCTTTCATGGAGTTTTACTACTACTGAAAAGAGAGAAATAAAGTAATAAGAAGCAAGTGGAATCAGTAAAATAGTTGAGGGTGAGCCACAACATATTTTAAGCCATAATATAAGATACACATATCTACATAAATGTATATTCTCATCCATAATCCATATGGTACTTCTTATCTTTTCTTTACTTCCTTTCCCCATTCTATTTCTTTAGAATCATTTTTGGAACTTATTTCACCACTTCCTAATGGATTGTGATAAGTTTCAAAAATTGATGAAATTGGGTCTTTAATTTTTGCTGTCTTTGGATGAGTATTTAATAAGCTGTTTCTATTTTTAACTTTGTATTTGCTTATAGTTTTCTAATTTATTTATAATAAAGTATTGCATTTTATTAAAAAAAAAGAGTGTTATTTTTTAAAATGATGGCAATTTTAATATGATGAAGAAAATAAATATACACTCTCTGACAGTACTGACACGATGTTAAAATAGTATAATCTTTTCTAGAGCAATTTAGCAATATGCATCAAAAGAATTAATATATCTATTTAGAAGTAGTGACAGAGAATGCTTTTTTGATGAAGCAGCATTTAAACTGGCAGTTGAATACTGAGAAGAATCAGCCAGGAAAATATATAAGATAAAACAATTGTGCAAATATCCTGAGGTTAGAAATAGCTGGATTTCTAAGAAAACCATTTGAAAGCAACCAAATGCATATGTGCAAATGGAACACAGTAAGAGTCATGAGATGAAGATTAGTGGCAAAATATGCAAACTTGCAACACATATTATGAGATACTGGAATTAGTTCCAGCTGAAGACATTGAAGTAAGATATTAGATTGTTAGAATAACACCACTGCTGTTGTATGAATACAAATTGTGTGCACGCTCAGTCGCTTAGTCATATTCAACTCTGCAACTCCATATGCTATAGCCTGCCAGACTCTGTCCATGGCATCATCTAGCTAAGAATACTGGAGTGGATTGCTATTTTCTCCTCCAGGGGATCTTCCCGACCCAGGGATCAAACTCCTGTCCCCTGTGTCGCCTGCATTGGCGACACCTCTGAGCCACCTAGGAAGCCCATGAATACAAGTTCAGTCACTCAGTCGTGTCCGACTCTTTGCGACCCCATGAATCACAGCACACCAGGCCTCCCTGTCCATCACCAACTCCCGGAGTTCACTCAAACTCATGTCCATTGAGTCGGTGATGCCATCCAGCCATCTCATTCTCTGTCGTCCCCTTCTCCTCCTGCCCGCAATCCCTCCCAGCATCAGAATCTTTTCCAGTTGGAGTGCAGCAAATGTGGAGGTGGAAAAGATGAATTATGGAAACATAGTAATGCTTTTCTGTTACAAAACAGACTGCCTGCAGAATTAGAGCTTAAAAGAGAAACTATCTCTCTGTCTCTTAATTTATGGGTTAATTTTCACTGGAATCATATAGCTAGTTCTTCTAGTCCTGGTTCACTCATGCATTAAGAGTCAGCAACTGTTTGGTTGGAACTGATTGAATGAGGACAATGTTCTGTCTGGCTAAGACAGTTATACTCTCTCCCATGTCTTTCATCTTACAGTAGGCTAGCCCTTATTGTGCATATAATGGCTAGCTGGGGTGTTAATATAGAGGCTGAGTACATGGGCTTCTAGAGACATCTCAGAACTGGCACATAAATCCTTCTGTTGCATCCTACAACCAAATCAGTTTAAAAGGGGAACTTGTTCAGTTGCTCAGGAGTGTCCAATTCTTTGTGACTCAGGGAGAGAAAAAGTGACCCCCACAAAAGACTGAGCCAGATCTGCCCATCAGCAGAAAATTGGATTAACTAAGCAGGCCCTGTCCATGAGAGCATGACCCAGTTTTCCCAACAGCCAGTCCCTCCCATCAGGAAGCTTGTACAAGCCTCTTATCCTCATCTATAAGATGTCAGACAGAATGAAAACTATAATCCCAGGAAACTAACCAAAATGATCACATGGATCACAGCCTTGTCTAACTCAATGAAACCACTTCAGCAGTCTTGCCTTGAGAACCCCATGAACAGTATGAAAAGGCAAAAAGATGAGCCTCCAGGTAAGTAGATGTCCAACATGCTACTGGGGAAGAGTTGAGAAAAAGCTCCAGAGAGTGAAGAGGCTGAGCCAAAGTGGAAACGATGCCCAGTTGTGGATGTGTCTGGTGGTCAAAGTTAAGTCTGATGCTGTAAAGAACAATTTTTGCATACAAACCTGGAATGTTAGGTCTATGAAGCAAGTTTAATTTGATGTGGCCAAACAGGAGATGGCAAGAGTGAATATTGACATTTTAAGAATCAGAGAACTAAAATGTATGGGAATGGGAGAATTTAATTCAGATCATATATGCTGCTGCTGCTGCTAAGTCACTTCAGTCGTGTCCGACTCTATGTGACCCCATAGATGGAAGTCCACCAGGCTCCCCTGTCCCTGGGATTCCCCAGGCAAGAACACTGGAGTGGGTTGCCATTTCCTTCTCCATCATATATGCTACTGTGGGCAAAAATCCCTTAGAAGAAATGGAGTAGCCCTCATAGTCAAAAAAGTGGTACTTAGAGGAGGGAAAGAAATTTCACTTCTTGGTAGAGTGAGTGAGTATATGAATGCTCAGTCATGTCTGACTCTTTGTGACCCTGTGGACTGTAGCCCACCAGACTCCTCTGTCCATGGAATTCTCCAGGCAAGAATACTGGAGTGGATAGCCATTCCTGTCTCCAGGGGACTTCATGACTCAAGAATCAAACCTGCATCTCTTGCCTCTCTTTCTTGCACTGGCAAGCAGATTGTTTACCACTGCACTGGAAAGAGCTGCCAAATTAGCTTGCAAAGGGCTTGATAAGGGAAGAGTTAAGATTGTGTGATTTTCTTTGCCACAGAGAGATGATTGGTATCCCCACATTATGCTAAAATCTTCACTGGAGCCACTGGAACTAATCCTGTCTGTGTGGGCTCAACGGAAAGGTAGTGGTCTATATTTAGGGCTTGTGGTAGAGGAGTATCTTCAGCAAAGTAAACAAGTTTATCAAGTTAACAATCCTATTGCAAATGATGTTGTATCTTCCTCTCTTCCTCAGGGAAATTCAACAGGCCTTGAAAAAGGCCACTATCCTTTCAGAGAACAGTTAAAAACAAAACCAAAACAACAACAACAAAACACACCACAAAAAAACACACCCTAATTCTGTTGAAAGCAATTCTTCAGAATAATGGTATTCATTTGTATTGATTCTGAGCGTATCTATCAAAAGTGGTCAGAGTTAAGGAAGGCTCTTGGAGTTCTTAACAGAAAGGAGAACTAATGAGAAAAGACCGGAGGAGAAGGGTTCTACTAATTAACCCACAGGGAAATAGAATTGCTGTTTTTCTTCAGTCATCAGCGGAAATATTTTGGTAGAGAAATATGCCTAAGAAGACTTTAGGCAGGTATAACAGTCCTACCTGAAGTCCTGAAGGGACTTGAACTGCTTAAATGAAGGAAAGGAAACGGACCTCATTGTTTCTGCCAGAGGTAAGAGGAAAATGCACACGGGTCCAAGATGAGATTGGTCCAATGTTAACGAGAAAGCAAGTTTCTAGGGCACTTAGCTAGTGCTTCTTCTGTTAACTTAAATACCAATATTTGGGAACATATTTGAGATTACATAAATGGAATTAGGATCAGAAGGGAGGCGATAGATTTAAAACCAGTGATAATGTTATGTTTTATCTGAGGCATGATGGGTTGAATAATTAACACCTTTTCCCTAATTATTATGTTTCTCTGCTTTCACACCTTCAGAGGTTCTCTAAATTAACTCTGGTCCAAAAGTAAGTCATTTTACATACTGGTTTCTGTTCCCAGTGAAATGAATATAAACCAAATGACAACACGAATAAAGAGAGATTAGGTAGTATCAGTAGCCTATTACTGAAAATCATATCCCAGAGTATTGGCTCAAATTGACTAGTCTCTAACTCCAGATCAGTTTTTTAATGTGCATCTTCCTTTCTCCCATGGGGTTGGGTCAGCTCATTTCTCTTCTCCCAGTCTCCAGAAGATAAATTTCATATGAAGATCTGTAGAGTACAATATTGATTTTGCTAAAATATAAGCACCTGGATTCTATTGAAAGGATTACTACTAGTCACTTAGAGGAAATAAACACAGATGCTAGAAACCCAAGAAGTCAGTAGCTGGGACTGCATTAGAGGTCCAAAATGTCTCAGTTCTAAAGAATTAGTAGTAGTCATTTCTCCACTAATTTGTAAATGGAGCTTATGTAACTCTTCTTTGCTCCTTCCTTTAGTCTCTTCCTGAGTTCCACTGATCTAAGAGCATTGAATTGCCAAGTGTCAAAACAGCGGGTTAAAGCAGCAACTGAAGCAAGTGGGAGTAAAAGTGAAGCTTTGAATCACTTACCGTGAGAGTGTGACTGGAGAAAGGACCAATCCCCCCATCCCAACCCCGTCTCATATCTCCTATAAAACTGAGCACCAGCAAGCATCAGGGTTATCAACACAGACTTGGAGGTCATTTCAGGGTTGAAGGGGCTCTGAACAAAAGGCTGTAACATTTTGCAGACATTGAAATAGAGGGGAAGTCACAGAGTGACCTAAGTCAGAGAGGAGAAAACTATCTCAAAGGTTTTTCCTTCTTCTCCCATAAAGGAGGCCTCAGTAGAGATACCTGAGGATGACTTTGGTACTTTGGTCTGAGGCTTCAGCTAAAGGGACTTAGGAATGAAAATGCTGGGGTGAATGTAAATGTTCAAAAAGCATGAATGACCAGGGGAGACTAAGTGTTTTACTGCAACTCCTTTCAGAGACTGTGATGACCTGGCTGTGCACAAATCAGGAGTGGAGAGAGCATCTTTCCCCTGCAGAGCCTACCAGGAAACATCTGACAACTTTTACAGGTTTTTCATCAGAAGCCAGTTTCTTCACTGTCCATGTATTTTTGAGGTGGAGGGTAGAGCAAGAAGGATCTTCTACTCTCTTATTATTAAGAGCATTAAACTCTTAAATCCACTTCCTTTATTTAAAAGTGTAATTCTTTCCTTTCTGATTCTTCCCCTTTGGGTGTTGGGATAGCCTAACATTTCTGTGAATTTGAAGTCAATCCTGTTTCTTACCTTCTTTTGTGGATTTCTCCAAGACTTTTCTAATATAGTGTAGTTCCTACTAATCCCAACTAATATCATTCCTTCCTATTCTTTCCTATGAATACCCAGCACCACTTTTCCCTTGTCAAATAGTCTTCTCTGTGTCTATAATGTCTATTTACCTTCTTTCTTAACTGAAGTGAATCTCTTTTCTAAAAACAATATCATTTTCAGATGAAAGTTGCCAACTCTTCCACTTCCTTTATAGGCTGAGAAAAGAGTTCCAGGGAAAATGTTTTATTGGTATTCTCCTTTTCCTTACATTGCTGTTGCCTAAAAATTATTTTCTTTGGTACATACTTTAATACCTTCAACCTTGGTTAGGTCATGCAAAGACATTAAAGTTCACAGGAATGACTCAGTTAACACTTTTCTCATAAACTTTGACCTTGAATTTATATCATTGCTTTTCTCCCATTCTAGGACTTTTGACATATAGTAACTATTCTACCTTACATATTTTAAACTCTAATATATTGGTCTTTAAGAATATGACCTTTTATCTCATTAATTATTATTTCTGTTCCAATTTCTCTTGAATTTCATGGAAATATCAGTTTCTAGGCCTCCATTTCCACACAATTATCAGTATCTTACTGTCTTCACATTCTCACACATCCATCTTAAACTCCTAAATCCAAAAGCTAAGTAATGTATGTCTTTATCTTTGAGTTTTTCCTTGAAGCATTTCAGCCACTATCTCCAAATCTACTAACCTTGAAGTTCCATTTCTAAGAAATTCACCATTTTTTTTGTGTGTGTGTAATTCAATTGAGAAAACTGAATAGGGAGACAGTTATTCAATCAGAATCTCTGCTTCCTTTCAATATCTCTAACAGATTGACATTTTAGGAGTCTGATTAAAAAGATTTCAAGAACCAGATTCCCAAGAGAGAGCCCACAGTTCACCTACTGGGCCTCCTCCATACTTACAAAATGCTCTAGTGCTGAATTTTTCACCAGTCCTTTCATTCTGTGTTGGGCAATTTCTACTGGATTTACTTTTGCTGCTACTGGAGTTTCCTACCAAATCTCTATTTGTGTGTCTGAAAGCCTTATTCTCTTCTCTAGCTACACTCAAAGCTGCTGTGTGGCCTGATAAAGAAGCATAATATTGCAAACTGGGGATGTTCCAGAAAATGCAAAATGTACCTTTATGATGATTACATACAGAGAAAAGAACTAAAAGTTTTGATTTTTCTAATATATAGCCAAGAGTCATTAGAGAATTTAGCATATGATTGGTAATGATTTTGTGAGTTCTTATAAAAATGTGATTATTAATAGTACCCCTAATATTCTACTTTATTGTAGTTACTATGGCTTATAAACATGACTTTATTAATACTTTATTTGCTTATTATCTGTCTCCTTAATTAGTATATAAGGTTCATGAAAGTAGAGACTATTTTTTTCACTACTGAACTCAATAAACATACAGTTGTGTTTGGCACATGTGTGTGTGTGCTCAGTCATGTCCAACTCTTTGCGACCCCATGGACTGTAGCCCATCAGGCTCCTCTGTTCATGGAATTCTCCAGGCAAGAATACTGGAGTGGGTTGCCATTTCCTTCTCCAGGGGATCCTCCCAATCCGGGAATCAAAGCCACCTCTCTTGAATTTCCTGCATTGGCAAGAGAGTTCCTTATCACTGCATCACCTGGGAAGCCCAAGGCACATAGTAGGCACTAAATGAATATTTGTTTAATGAGTCAAAGAATGATAGAAGTAAATAATTTACCTCAAGTGTTGTTCTTTGTACTCATATAAGGTAATTGACCTGATTCTTCATACTTCATCTAGGGAGTGAGTTGTGTCTTTTTAAGCATAATAATTAAGGCTGCTGAGACCATGGTGAGAAGTAACCAAACGTCTATGGTGACAGAGTTTTTCTTTTCTGGATTTCCGAAGTTTGAAGATGGTAGCCTCCTCTTCTTCATTCCTTTGTTCATCATCTACTTATTCATCATAATTGGGAATCTCATTGTGTTTTTTGCAGTCAGGATGGATACTCATCTGCACAATCCCATGTATAATTTCATCAGCATATTCTCATTTTTGGAGATCTGGTACACCACAGCCACCATTCCCAAAATGCTCTCCAATCTTGTCAGTAAGAAGAGGACCATCTCCATAATTGGTTGCCTCTTGCAGATGTACTTCTTCCACTCACTGGGCAATTCAGAGGGGATTTTGTTGACTACCGTGGCCATTGACAGGTATGTTGCCATCTGTAATCCTCTCCGCTACCCAACCATTATGACGCCCCGGCTGTGCGCTCAGCTCTCTATAGGCTCCTGTATCTTTGGTTTTCTTGTGTTGCTCCCAGAGATTGCATGGATTTCCACACTGCCCTTCTGCGGGCCAAACCAAATCCACCAGATATTCTGTGACTTTGAACCTGTGCTACGTTTGGCATGTACAGACACATCCATGATTCTGATTGAGGATGTGATCCATGCTATTGCTATCATCTTCTCTGTCTTGATAATTGCCCTCTCATATATCAGAATCATCACTGTGATCCTAAGAATTCCCTCTGCTGAAGGCCGTCAGAAGGCTTTTTCTACCTGTGCATCTCATCTTGGTGTCTTTCTGATGTTCTATGGCAGTGTATCCCTCATGTACCTGCGTTTCTCTGCCACTTTCCCACCAATTTTGGACACAATCATTGCACTGATGTTTGCAGTTCTTGCTCCCTTTTTCAATCCTATCATATCCTTGAGAAACAAGGATATGAAGATTGCAATTAAGAAGCTTGTCTGCCTTCAGAAGGTACTTTATGCATCTGCAAGTTAATGGTAGATTCTAAGAATTGATTGATCATTAAAATCTCTTAATTTGAATGTGACTGTAATGTTCTAGATCCTAAAATTAACATATAAATAATTTATTGTTATACTGATATTTTGTTTATCCCAGTTCTTCTTCCCATGTACCTATTTATTACATTTCAGTTCAGTTCAGTTCAGTCGCTCAGTCGTGTCCGACTCTTTGCGACCCTATGAATCACAGCATTCCAGGCCAAGATATCAATAAACTACCCGTTTAGACTTGAAAAGATAGATAAACAATAGAAAGGAAATATGATATTTAAGCCATCAAAATATATTTGAGCATTAATTTTATTGTTATTTTCTTTCTTGAACATTTGTTGTTTATGAACATCAATTTTATTGTTAATATGTTTTAAATTATAATAATTATTATATTATTATTATAATGTTATAGTCATTAGTAACAACTGAAAGTTATAAAATACAGCAGTTAAAAGCATAAGATATAGAGAAGAGGGTGGGGTCCATATTTCACTGGTACCACATACTAGCTTTGAGACCTTGAACAAGTTGTTAATTAATCACTTTGCATCTTAGTTTCATCATCTATGAAATGGATATAAAAGTAATATGTGTTGAAAGTAGAGCTTCATACAGTTATTATAAAAACTGAGTGAATTACTCTATGCAAGTAATTAGAATGTTTCATAACACAGGGCAAGTGCAAAAATAACTGTTAGCTTTACTATTATTTGCCACTAATTACTTGCATTTATTTTGGATGTTTTAAAGAATGCTATAGTAAAAAATGATATATTAGAAATGAAATCTCATACTTAGGGACACTTATCTATGATTATTATTCATAGAGTTTTCTTATTATTGCTTTTCTGGGGCCAAGTGGACTCAGTCTTCAGTGTACTTTGACTATTTTGGTTGAATTCATCCAATTAGATTGAATTAGACTATTTGATTTAATGTGGTTTCAAACACACTCTGAAATTATAAAAAGCGGATAGATGATGAATAGAGAGATAATCAGTTCAGTTCAGTTCAGTTCAGTCGCTCAGTCGTGTCCCACTCTTTGCGACCCCATGAATCACAGCATGCCAGGCCTCCCTGTCTATCACCAACTCCCGGAGTTCACTCAAACCCATGTCCATCGAGTCAGTGATGCCATCCAGCCATCTCATTCTCTGTCGTCCCCTTCTCCTCCCGCCCCCAATCCCTCCAAGCATCAGAGTCTTTTACAATGAGTCAACCCATCGCATGAGGTGGCCAAAGTATTGGAGTTTCAGCTTTAGCATCAGTCCTTCCAATGAACAACCAGGATTGATCTCCTTTAGAATGGACTGATTGGATCTCCTTGCAGTCCAAGGGACTCTCAAGAGTCTTCTCCAGCACCACAGTTCAAAAGCATCAATTCTTCGGCGCTCAGCTTTCTTCACAGTCCAACTCTCACATCCATACATGACCACGGGAAAAACCATAGCCTTAACTAGACGGACCTTGGTTGGCAAAGTAATGTCTCTGCTTTTTAATATGCTATCTAGGTTGGTCATAACTTTCCTTCCAAGGAGTAAGCGTCTTTTAATTTCATGGCTGCAATCAGCATCCACAGTGATTTTGGAGCCCAAAAAAATAAAATCTGACACTGTTTCCACTGTTACCCCATCTATTTCCCAAAAGACTGGTTCCAAATAGGAAAAGGAGTACGTCAAGGTTGTATATTGTCACCCTGCTTATTTAACTTATATGCAGAGTACATCATGAGGAACGCTGGGCTGGAAGAAGCACAAGCTGGAATCAAGATTGCTGGGAGAAATATCAATAACCTCAGATATGCAGATGACACCACTCTTATGGCAGAAAATGAAGAGGAACTAAAAAGTCTCTTGATGAAAGTGAAAGAGGAGAGTGAAAAGGTTGGCTTGAAGCTCAACATTCAGAAAACAAAGAGAGATAATACATATCATTAAAGACACAGACTTTTCTGAGCTACTTCTTTTGCTTTCATTTTTGTTCTCTTTGTGTTGTCCAAGGACATTCATAATGTTATTTTTATACCTTGAAATACCATATGTCACATTACTTTCAAGAGAAAAATTAACATATTTGATTTGAAGTGTCTAAAACTGCTGAATCTGTCTGTTGGGTAGTCCAGAAATGATCAAAGGTGTATATATAAAAACTACCATAAATCAGAACATACAAAAAAAAGTAAAATAAAACCAAAATCTATACTGTAAAAAAGATTTCCCGTAATTTATCCCTAAACTTTGTTTCCCCAGTATGCATACATACAAGGTCTAATTGAAGACCATACTTATCAGCAGATTTTGGTAGAGGAAATAGGATAAAAGAACTTAGGGTTGAAAATGGATATAATTCTACATATAAGCTATGAAAAAAAAAATGATCGAAAGTTGGAAAAGCAGATGCTGAGAAGTCATGGTGCATTTGGAAGCTCCAGATACAGGAAATATAATCAAGTAGAATCACAGTGGAGCTGTCCCTTCAGCTGTGTTCAGAGAAGTGTATGAAAGGTAAATCTGAAATACACAAGCCAGAGAAGTGATTAAATACTCAAGTGATCTCAGGCTGCTAAAACAAAACCAGAAACATACAACTTCTCGGCACAGTACAGTCATCTAAAGCTGATATCAAACTTCATGGCAGATGCTTCCATATTTGTGATGAGCCATTAGATCATTGACACATTCTGCTCTAGTTAGTTTTGTATCCATATATGTAGTCACATACAGGAACACACACAAATATACCCACACCCCCAGATTATCCTTTTGTAAAAAAATGTGCTTTAGTCTTCCCCTACACTGAATGATATAAGACCATTAAATGTTCTTAATGCATGGCTCAATAATTACTTGAAGAATTACTATAATTAAATAGAGATTGAGATTTGAGGATTGGAAGCAAATGAAAAAGAATAAACCTAATTTAAAAAATAAGTAAAATAATTTTTATTTAAATATTCAAGGAGATTTGTGAAAATAGTATTAACATCTATTAGTAAAAATACTGGCAAATAAAAAATACAAAAATAAAATAGAAATATTGAATAAATTGAATACTACAAACAATGAAAATAATGACTTAGAAGAAAGCCTGAAGGGCATATTCCAGAAAAAAAGGACCAACATGAGAAGCCAAAGATTAAACGTAAGGAAAGAAATATATAAGGCATATATTCACTTATTCTACAAACCATATATTGTTGTTGTTGTTGTTCAGTAGCTAAGTTATGTCTGACTCTTTGTGACCCCGTGGACTGCAGCACGCTTGGCTTCCCTGTCTTTCACTGTCTCCTGGAGTTTGCTCAAACTCATGTTCATTGAGTCAGTGATGCCATCCAACCATCTCATCCTTTGCCATACATTTGAATATAGAAATTCCATAAAGAAACAAAGTAGAAGAAAAATAATAATCGAAATTAAAGGAAATTATTTTTGAGCTAAAGAATAATTTAAACAGCAGATCAGAAGAGACTGTTTCACATAAGACCTGGGACTGTAAAATTCCTAGAAGAAAACAGGAGAATACCCTTGGCATCAATTTTGGCAATGACTTTTTGCATATGACACCAAAAGCACAGGCAACAAAAACAAAAACAGACAAGCAGGAAAAAAAAATAGACAAGTGGGACTACGTCAAACTAAAAACTACTGTACAGCAAAGGAAATAATCAACAGAACAAAAAGGCAATCTGCAGAAAGAGAGAAACATTTGCAAACCATATATCTGAGGAGGAGATAATTTCTAAAACATTTGTTAGTCACCCAGTCATGTCCGACTCTTTGCGACCCCGGGGACTGTAACCCATCAAGCTCCTCTGTTCATGGAATTCTCCAGGTAAGAATATTGGAGTGGGTTGCCATTTCCTTCTCCAGGCAATCTTCCCAATCCAGGGATCAAACCCTGGTCTCCGCCTTGCAGGCAGGTTCTTTACTCTCTGAGCCACCAAGGAAACCCCGAAATATAAAAAAGACCCCCTCAAATAACTCAATTAAAATGGGTAAAGGATTTGAACAGATATTTCTTCAAATAAGACATACACTTCGCTAACAGGTATGTAAAAAAAGTATTCAACATTAAAACATTACAGTGGCTCGGATCATAAAGAATCTGCCTGCGCTTCAGACTTGGGTTTGATCCCTGAGTCAGGAAGATCTCCTGGAGAAGGTAATGGCAACTCCACTATTCTTGCTTGCCTGGAGAATTCCATGGACAGAGGAGCCTGATGGGCTACAGTGCATGAAGTCACAGTCAGATGCGACTGATCAACTAGCGCTTATTAACCATCAAGGAAATGCAAATCAAAACTACAATGAAATATCTCCTCACAGCAGTTAAGATGGCTATTAACCAAAAAACAAAAGATAACAAATATTGGTGAGGTGACAGAGAAATTGGAACCCTTGTATTGTGGGTATATAAAATGGTGCACAGTTGTGGAAAACAATATGGAGATTCCCCCAAAATTAAAAATTCAAGTACCATATGATCTAGTATTCCCACTTCAGGGTATACATCTGAAAGAATTGAAGTCAGGATCACAGAGAGAGATCTGCACTCCTGTGTTTATTGAAGCACTATCCACAATAGCCAGGAAATGGAAGCAACCCAAGTGTACATCGTGAGATACCTGATTAAAAATTGTGGTATACATGCACCATGTAGTGTTATTTAGCTTTTAAAAAAGAGAGAAATTCTGCCATTTGCAATAATATGAATAAATCTGGAAGATATTAAGCTAAATGAATCTAACAACAGAAAGTAAAACACTATATGATTCCATTTATATGAAGTATATAAAATAGTCAAACTCACAGAAGCAGAGAATACTAACTATTATGGATGCCAGGAATTAAGAGGTGAAGGAAATGAGGAGTTGAAGGAAATGGCAATCCACTACAGTACTATTGCCTGGAAAATCCCACGGACAAAGGAACTTTAGGCTACAGTCCATGGGGTTGCAAAGAGTCGGACACGACTGAGCAACTTCACTTTCAGTAAGTATAGAGTTTCACCCATGATACATGAATAAGTTCTATAAATCTGCTTGTAACATAGTGCCTATAGTTAAGAATATGGCATTGGGCATTTCAAAATTTCTTAAGGGGTAAATCTCATATTGCGTTCTTCACACGTAACACAGAGAAAACCATAACAAGCAAACTACAAACTAAGGCATATAAGGAAATTCTAGATGATATTGGATATGCATATTACCTTTACTGTGATGGTGTCAAGGGTGTTTGCAATATATTCAAACTCATCAAATTGTACACATTAAATATGTGTGGTTCTTTGTATCCAAATTGTTGTTCAGTCACTCAGTAGTGATCGGTTCTTTGTGACCCTATGGACTGCAGCACGCCAACTGCAACTTCCCTGTCCTTCACTATCTCCTGGAGTTTGCTTAAATTCATGTCCATTGAGTCGGTGATGGTATCCAACCACCTCATCCTTTGCTCCCCTCTACTCCTTTTGCTTTCAATCTTTCCCAGAATTTTTTTAAAAAAATACAAATTATATCTCAATATATCTGATGAGAAAGAAAGATGGTTTCTTCCTATGCTAAATTATTAAAAAAACAATTTTGCCAACTGAAAGTTTTTAACTTTAAGAAAAAATATAAGAAAATAGACAAGGAAAATAAGCTTCCAAGTCACAAGAAGAATTGTTAGACAAAACTTTCAGTGACAGAATGTCTTCCTATACCAAAATATATTTCCAAAATCTCATATTAGGTAATCTTTTAAGAAGATTACAAGATAAAAATCAACTACATTTGGAAAAAAATAACTTTGAGTTTTCAACAGAGCAGTAGATTAAGTACACAGTAATCTCATGAAAAGGATAAGATATTGACTGTGGTTGATAGGACTAAAGAGAACTGTTTAAGGTTGGAGAGAGTCACACACATTTGTAGCATAAGAAAAAAAAGTAATATTGTTCCAATATTGGTATAAAATCCTAATCACGTGATTATTTTAAAATCATCTTATTTTCTACTATATATATCTTTCAACATGTTTTACTGGTGCCAGTATATTCATTCAAGACTTTCTATATCTCTTTGTTCATGTAGTAACAGGACTATGACAAAACTGTTCTTTGCAAGGTGCCCTGTAGCACAGCCAAGGACAATGATTGTAGGGCTGGAGAAAGTAGCTTCCAATGGCCAGGATGATGAGTGCAATTAGGAAATAAATATTTATTGAGAACTCTGACCTGTAAACTAATGGGAGGAAAGTACAGTGGGGAGCTTTCTGATAATTAACCCCACGAGGGAACGTGATGCTCTCCACTGCAGTGCCAGGGAGAAGTCTCCCATGGAGCCCGTTTCCCTTTCTGTTATGCCCTGAGGCACCTGTGAATATAATTGCAAGTCTGCCTTTTGAGGGACTTAAAGGATATCGAGGAGGAAGAGACCCAGATAAATAGAAGAGTTTCTGTGGTCTTTGGTAGAGGTGAGTGCAGAAGACTCAGGCTTGGAAAGAAGGTATTCACTCACTGTGCACGAGAAGAATCATCTTATTCCATAAAGATTGCATTATTATATTATTATATAATGTAGATTATTATAGATTGCATTATTATTACATTGCATATAAAAAAATTAGAGGCTTTGAATTTTGGTGAGAGGCAGTGGAAAGTTTAGAAGAAACTCTGCCTGTTGAGGTACTAGGCAGAGGTATACATGAAACAGAATACTCCATTTATGGTGCCATCTTTTTGATTATGACTCTCATCAAAATTGAGTTGTCATACTTTTCTTTCCAAACATTCCTCAGTTTTCTTTGCTAGATTATTCATGACTGTCTTGTGGGTTTAATTATAATTGCACATGGTGGCCTTGTTCCAAGTTGATTTATTTGACACCAGCTCATATTTTGCTTGTCAACCCTTTTCAGGAATAACTCATTCTAGAGAAGGTAAAACAACTAAGTTGTAATACAATAAATGATCCTTATGCAATGCAATACATATTTGTTATACAATAAATATAATGATGATCCTTATGTAATACAATAAATATAATGCAGACACTCCAGTGTAATGGTTCCCAATATTTTGGAATGTTTAGTACACTTATAACATACTTTTTAAACATTTAAATATATTTACTTTGTATATGCCTAGGTTTTCTCATCTGTAAAATGGTGTTAATAATCCTATCTTATTAGAGCATTTTGAGCATTAAATGAGAAATATATACTTGTGCTTGTCACAGTTAGTGACTCAATACTATACAATTTCCTACTGACTATGCATGTAATATTCATAATACCATGTAATATAATGCAGTACGGCCTTCCCAGTTGGCAAAGAATTGGCCTGCCAATGCAGGAGACTCCAGAGACGTGAGTTCGATCCCAGGGTTGGGAAGAATTCCTGGAGGAGGAAATGGCAAACTCTCCAGTATTCTTGCCGGAAAATCCCACGAACAGAGGAGCCTGGAAGTCTACAGTCCATGGGGTCACAAGGAGTCAGACATGTCTGAATGATTGAATAATCAATGCAGTACTATAGAATTCACAATATAATATGAATCATATTATGCTATACTATTATTTTTATTATGTTTAACCATTCTTGGAAGCTTGCAAGGTAGTTTCTATTAGTAATATAGCAAACAGGGTGTTACTTAACATAGTCAGATGAGCTTCATGGATTAGTAGGGGAGGAAGCACAAAGCAGAATGTTAAAGGAAAATGAGAGGTGTGGTGAATTGGACTTCATTACCCTTTCACTAGGTTGCCTGTTAAGCACTGTTTTAGGTAGACATTAACTTAATCCTACAGTATACCTATGAATGGGTACTATTATTAATCTCATTTTGCAGATGAGTATTTGAGACAGACTGATTAATTTGCCAAAAGACACATAGATAACAAACTTAACTGAGATCTCAATGTAGACTGCAGGCCTACATTCTAATGCCCTAGAACAGAGATCTCCAAAAAGGAATGTGCAAGATGGCCCAAGGGTGGAAAAAGAAAATAATAGTACTTCTGTTATGTTTATTTTCACTCACGCTTCTTACATTTACAATGTATTGTTAGATAATGCGTGCATGTGTGTGTGTTAGTCGCTCAGTCATGTATGAATCTTTGAGACCTTGTGGGCTATATGTAGCTCACCAGGCTTTTCTGTCCATGAGATTCCCCAGGCAAGAATGCTGGAGTTGGTTGCCATGCTCTGTCCATCATAAAACAGTACATGCACATAGCTTTTGTTTTACTTTTTAAAGTCTTTACTGAATTCTTTAAAACATTGTTTCTGTTTTATATTTTGGCTGTGAGGCATGTGGGATTCTAGTTCCTTGACCAGGGATCAAACCCACAGCTCCTGCATCGGAAGGTGAAGTCTTTTCTACCTGATCACCAGGGAAGTCTCTGTGCATAACTTTTAAATGCAAACACTTATATTAGAAGTTAACCCTTATGGCAGAAAGTGAAGAGGAACTAAAAAGCCTCTTGATGAAAGTGAAAGAGAAGAGTGAAAAAGTTAGCTTAAAGCTCAACATTCAGAAAACTAAGATCATGGCATCTAGTCCCATCACTTCATCGGAAATAGATGGGGAAACAGAGGAGACAGTGTGAGACTTTATTTTTTGGGGCTCCAAAATCACTGCAGATGCTGATTGCAGCCAGGAAATTAAAAGACACTTACTCCTTGGAAGGAAAGTTATGACCAACCTAGATAGCATATTAAAAAGCAGAGACATTACTTTGCCAACAAAGGTCCATCTAGCCAAGGCTATGGTTTTTCCAGTGGTCATGTATGGATGTGAGAGTTGGACTGTGAAGAAAGCTGAGCACCAAAGAATTGATGCTTTTGAACTGTGGTTGGAGAAGACTCTTGAGAGTCCCTTCTTGGACTGCAAGGAGATCCAACCAGTCCATCCTAAAGAGATCAGTGCTGGGTGTTCATTGGAAGGACTGATGTTGAAGCTGAAACTCCAATACTTTGGCCACCTCATGCAAAGAGTTGACTCATTGGAAAAGACCCTGATGCTGGGAGGGACTGGGGGCAGGAGGAGAAGGGGAGAACAGAGGATGAGATGGTTGGATGTCATCACAGACTCTATGGGCAAGAGTTTGGGTGAACTCCCGGAGTTGGTGATACACAGGGAAGCCTGGAGTGCTGTGATTCATGGGGTCGCAAAGAGTCGGACACGACTGAGCAACTGAACTGAAGCTAAAAATACTCTTTTTTTTAAAAAAAATTAATTTAATTTAATCTTTTTCTTTATTATTTTTCCTTTGTTTTCTATTTTTTATTGGAGGCTAATTATTTTACAATATTATATTGGTTGGTTTTGCCATACATTGAAACTATTTATTTATTTTACTACTAAAAGCATTTGGGAAAATCTGTTTCTGCAATGGTGACTCTGGAAGAGTAAATGAGAAAAAATATAAAATCTTGTTCACTTTTTATAAAGTATGAAATTAGGGAAAATACATAAAACTTTCAAGTTATTTCTTCTTATTCATTCAAGTTATTCAGCAATACACTAAATATTCTTCCTTGTGAGCTGGTATGTTGTTCATGGTTCAGTCGCTAAGTTGTGTCCAAGTCTTTGGGACCCCATGGACTGCAGCATGCCAGGCTTCCTTGTTCTTTACCATCTCCCAGAGTTTGCTCAAACTCATGTCCTTTGAGTTGGTGATGCCATCCAACCATCTCATCCTCTGTAGTTCCCTTCTCCTGTGGCCTTCAGTCTTTCCTAGCAACAGAGTCTTTTCCAATGAGTTGACTCATTGCATCAGGTGGCCAAAGTACTGGAGCTTCAGCTTCAGCATCAGTCCTTCAGGGTTGATTTCCTTTAGGACTGATTGGTTTGATCTCCTTGAGCTGTTGTGTACCCTTTCCTTTATTCACAGGTAGTTCTGCTGGGGATATGGACCTATCAGCAGTGACTGAATTTGTCATCACTGACTTTCCTCAGATCCAGGAAGGTAGTCTTCAGTATTTCTTTCCTTTACTTTTCATCTATATTTTTATTGTCATGGGAAATCTACTGATCTTTTTGCAGTAAGGCTGGATACCCAGCTCCACGATCCCATGTATAATTTCATCAGTATCTTTTCCTTTCTGGAATCTGGTATATCACAGCCATCATTCCCAAGATGCTCTCCAATCTCATCAGTGAAATAAAGGACGATCTCTATTACTGGCTGCCTCTTGCAGATGTATTTCTTCCTTTCACTTGGAAATTCAGAGGGAATCTTGCTAATCATCATGGCCATTGACAGATATGTTATAATCTGCAACCCTCTTCACTATCAAATGATCATGACTGCCCGTCTTTGCGCTCTGCTTTCTGTAGGCTCCTGTATCTTTGGCTTCTTCATCCTGCTTCCTCAGATTGTAATGATTTTAACATAGCCTTTCTGTGATCTCAGTCAAATCCATCCAATCTTCTGTGACTTGGTCCCAGTTCTAAGCCTGGCCTGCACAGACACATCCATGATTCTGATTGAAGATATAATCCATGCTGCAGCCATCATCATTACTCTAGAATTATCACCATGATCCTGAAGATTCCTTCTGTTGAAGGTCAACAAAAGTCTTTTTGTATCTATGCAGGCCATCTCACAGTTTTCCTGATATTTTTTGGCAGTGTGTCCCTCATGTACATGTGTTTCAATGCCACTTATCCATTTTGGACACAGCCATTGCACTGATGTTTACTCTTCTTACCCCAATCTTTAATCCTATCATCTATAGTCTGAGAAAAAGGACATGAAGAATGCAATTAGAAAACTATTCTGTATTCAAAGAGTATTGAACACATCTGAAGGTTAATTCTGAGCTACAGATTGCCTTTCACTCTTTTAATATTTCTCTAACAGATTAAAATATGAAATTATTCTCTCTCTAGTTTTTTGTCACATTGAATCATCTGTCTGCTATCCTGATTATTTTATTAGGAAAACACATTTATGTTCTGCCATCGCTATGAAACTTGATGAATATTTCATCAAAAATTTTATTATGGAGCTTAAAGATTTTCTTCTTTCTTCTGAAAATTTACAATTAAAGGACAAATTTCTCACCATTTTAGAGGGTTAGAATTACACTTCAGAAGTTGGTCAAGTGCTTCAAGGCATTATGTCTTTATTAAGGAAATAAACCTTGGGAATATTATCGATATAATTATGAATTATGGATTCCCTGATTCAGTTCAGTTCAGTTCAGTCACTCAGTTGTGTCTGACTCTTTGTGACCTCATGGACTGCAAAACGCTAGGCTTCTTTGTCCATCACCAACTCCTGGAGCCTACTCAAACTCAAGTCCATTGCATCAGTGATGCCAACCAACCATCTCATCCTCTGTTGTCCCCTTCTCCTCCCACCTTCAATCTTTTCCAATGGGTCAGTTCTTCACATCAGATGGCCAAAGTATTGAAGTTTCAGCTTCAGCATCAGTCCTTCCAATGAATATTCAGGACTGATTCCCTTTAAGATGGACTGGTTGGATCTCCTTGCAGT